>NC_056726.1:966456356-966756356 GCF_019279795.1 Protopterus annectens
TTATAGCCCCTAGTTTGTAGTTGTCTGTAAACTTGGTCAGCCATAGTCCTCCTGTGCTTGCCTGTACCTCTGAGAAGTATATACTGAACAGGAGGGGTCCTAGGACTGAGTCCTGGGGAACGCCACTTGTAACCAGTTTAGAGTAAGACCTAGCTCCCGCAACTCTTACCATGTGGGTTCTGTCTGTGAGCCAGTTGGCAACCCATCTTGTGATGTAGGGGTTTATGTTCAGGCTGGTGAGCTTGTCTCTAATACTTGAATGGGGAATGGTGTCGAAGGCCTTTGCGAGGTCTAGGTAGGGTGTGTGGACCACCTTTCCCCTCGTCTGTAGCCTTGGTAACTGTCTCAAAGAAGTCCACCAGGTTTAGGAGGCATGCTCTGCCCTTAACAAAGCCGAACTGGGTAGGGTCCAGTGTTTGGAGGTTCCCAATGTCTCTGTTAATGAGATCCATGATGATGCACTCCATAGCCTTGCAGACCAAGCTAGTCAGGCTTATAGGGCGATAGTTCCCGGGGTCTGTTGTGGCTCCACCTTTGTGGAGCGGAATAACCGTTACTGTGCACCACTCTGTGGGTACATAGCCTGTGGAGAGGCTGACTGAACAGTGTGTTTAGGTGAGGGGTTAGTTCATCTTTGAGCTCTTGTAGGACACCGCCTGGGACA
The DNA here is from genome assembly GCF_019279795.1 of Protopterus annectens. Classification (NCBI taxonomy): domain Eukaryota; kingdom Metazoa; phylum Chordata; order Ceratodontiformes; family Protopteridae; genus Protopterus; species Protopterus annectens. The sequence continues at coordinate 966,457,021 of NC_056726.1, forward strand.
CCGTCCGGTCCCATTGATGCTGTGTTTTTGGCTTTAGAGGGGGCTGTTTTAACTTGAATGTCTGTGATTTCAGGGGTGCTACAGTCTTCTGGTATGGTTATGGGCTCTTTTGGGGGTGGGGGGTAAAGTTTGCACTGAACTTGTCTGCCAGGATGTTGACGATATCGGTCGCTTCAGTGTATTTAGTGCCATTCTGCACTAACTCCGAGCAGATCAGAGAATTTCCACTTAAATTCTTGACATAGCTAAAGAATGCCTTGTGGTTATCTTTGGAGTCCTTGGCAATTTTTCTTTCAAAGCTAGCCTTGGATGATTTTGTGAGGGTCGTAGTTTCTTGCTGATACTAATCAGGGATGTCTTCCCTTCTTTGGATTTTACTCTCTTCTGTAGTAGTTTCCTCCTCCTTCTATATAGCTTGTTTATGGCAGAGGCCCACCAGACTGGTTTCCTTTTCTTGGAGGAGTGAGTCTTGGTTTTGCTTGGGATAGCACGATCCTTGCATTCTTGTAGGTGCCCGTAGAGTGCATTAGTAAAGGATTTTTTAACTTGGACAGCGTTATACTTTAGCATGAGGAATTTTAAACTTTCCACCTCGGTCTTAAGTAACGTGGCTTTTGCTTTTGAAAAGTTTTTCACGGTGGTTTCTTTGACCGGGGTTGGGGGCGAAATGTGGATATCCAGAGTGATTAGTTTATGGTCAGATCTAACCAGCGAGGAGTCGCCCATGTTCGTGATGACCAGGTCCAATATGTTGTCACCTCTGGTGGGGGTGTTGACCAGTTGATCCAGGGCATTTGAGTTTATAAATTCTAGGAAATGTTGGGCAAGGGAGTTAGTACTTGAGTAGTTCTCCCAGTTAATGTTTGGGTAATTGAAATCACCCAATATCAGGGTGTTTGGTAGGACCTTTATGTTTCCAGAAATATGGAATGGCTGTCCTGGGACATGGTGGGTGATCTGTAGCAAGCTACAATTTGAATTGCAGTTTTGCCCGTTGTTAGTTGCACTTAAATTATCTCTGAAGCATCGTGCTGTGCCACTAACCTGGAGGTGTGGGTATCCTTGATGAATATGGATATGCCCCTGCCTTTTGTACTTTGGTCTGGGTTTTGTGGCCGAAATTAATGGTATGAGTTGTAGCCTGGTAGTCCTGGGGTGCTCTCTGGGGCCTTAAACCACATTTTTGTTACTGCACATAAATCGATTTTCTCCATACTGAGGAGTGCTTAGAGTGCATGCATTTTGAGGTTTAAACTTCTGGCATTGAGTAGCATTACCCTTACTTGTTCTATTTACGGCGGTGGGTTTGTCTTTTGAGCCCTGCCTAAAAAAGGCACTATGGGGTGGCAAGAGCCTTGGCTAGTATTCGAAAGCCCAAGGGTGACAGGTGCAAGCCATCTGTAGCAAAGCAGAGTGGCTTGTCGAACACGTCATCCCAGGCTGACAGACACTGGATCCCCATTGAATGACACCAGTAGCTTAGCCAATTGTTGAAGTTGTTAATTTTTTCTTTATACCATGTTATGATTCTTGGTGAGGGCAGGATGCTACTCAGTGTAAGGGTCATACCGGCCTGGGCTACGTGATCAGAGAGCTCCTCCTTGTCTCTTTTCATGTAGTCCAGGGAGGTAAGGCTCAGGTCATTCACACCAACATGGACAGTGACAGAGTAATGTTTGTACTTGTTCTGGAGTGACCTGAGTGCTTGTGTTATGTGGGGGATCCTGGCACCCGACAGGCAGCTAACAGTAACCTTCTCCTTGTTCAGCCTAGTGAGTGGGACGTCAGTGTGCCTGACTATAGATTCACCTATTACTAGTGTGTTGGGTATGTTATTTTGCCTTAAGGGCTGTGATTGCCTGGCACACTGGTTTTGTGAAGTATGTGTTTCATGGTTTGTGTTGTGGGATGGAGGTTGCTTGGATGTCTGCTTTGGAGGCCTCTGTTGCTTTTGCAGATTTTTATTTAGAGCCTCCGAGTATGTTTTCGTGTATTTATGTGTATTTTTTGCTGGTGCTAGTTTCATAGGTTTATGTGAGACTGGTTGCGTGATGCATGTAATTCCCTTCTCCTCTTGACTGTCTGGCCCAGTCTTGGGTTGAGAGATCTTAGCCTGCAATTTAGCTGTGTACTTGCATCTCTCGCATGTATTAGTGTTTGGTGGTAGGAGGAGAGGGTTGTGTGTGTACATAAGGCAGTTGTAACATTGCCTCAAAATGCCCAGATTCACCACTTGGACTGGAGAATACACCTGAAACTGCCCTTTGGCCATGCCTGAATAGGTACAGTAAACTGTTTTACTGATTGGCTGGTAATGTCGAATAGAGAGCCTTGTCCTTCTGTACAGTATTGGGGGTCTAGTGCTGTGGGGGGGGTATTGGTGCTTGCTATGAGTTTTGAGCAAGTGCTGGGCTGAGAAGTGAATGGTTTGAGTGCTTAAGTTGAACGTTTGTGTAGTTCCAAGGGAAAAATTGAAGAGTAGACTTTGTAAAGCTGGGAATAGTTATATCCTAGCCAACTGGCGCTGCCCGGCACGCAAAACTGCACAAATGCGGGTTTTATAGCAGGGAAATGAAAGAGAGAGAAATTAGCACAAAATGGCCAATAAACTACTAATTTCTGGGCTGAAATCACTCCTCCAGGACAGATAGGCTGCTCAAAGCTCCCCTCCCTCACAGGTGAACGGAGAAACTTCCTTCTATCCAAGTAAAAGTATGGGCAAACACAGAAACTTGTAACACAATCCTGAATTCAGCACTAACCTGAAAACTGGACTATACTAGCTTAAAAAGGTGGGAAAACAAGTATATATATATTTATTTTTTTTGTATTTTCAGAAAATAAAGCAGATACAATCAAAAAAACACTTTAAATGCACAGAAATGGTTATCACACTTGAGTGTGTACCCTACAACAGTTGAACAGGTAATTTAAACACAAAAACGACTTTGTTAAAGTGCAGGCAGTAAAATAAGTACAATATGTAGCTGAAACAAGCCATTCTCTAGCTGGTCCTTTAGCTTGTACTTTCATTGGCCAGGTATCCTTGTTATAGTGTGACTCTGCAGGTTAGCCTGTAACCTTGTATGCTCAGGAAATCTCATCTTTTACTTTTTTGGTATGTTCAGCTGCGTCTTCTGAGAGACCCATGTACTTTTGAACAACTTCCTATGTATGTGTAACTTTTTATCTTACCTGTTTCAGAGTACTTACGTTTGAACTGACAGCTGTTGTGTGGTTGGCATGTAGTAAATAAAGTCCTTGAGATGCCCTGACATTGTACATATTTCAGTTTTCTTTGAAATCTTTCTTTAAGGGCATTTTCCCTTAAGATAGTCATTTAGTTGTCTAAATTTGAGAATGGCTGTCCTTGTAGTTCCTGCAGATAGACATTTTTGTATCAGATATGAAAGGTATGGGTACTAACAGTGTGGTAGATTTGAGTAGGTGGTCTTCTGAAGTCTTCAACCCTCTATCTATACACTCCCTATTTATTTGATTTTTGTTCATCCTGATTTAACGAGAGCTTTTATTTGGTTGGGAGCGATGCATTAATGGTGCAAGTGTGATGTTAGCTGCCTGAGAAATTTTACTTTCATAATCGTTGCTGTGCTTGATAGCATAGTTCCTGCATATGGAGAACTGCTCACAAATATAGCATAGCAGTAAGTGCCCTTTCCTTAGTTCATTGCTACAAAGTGTCTTGTTCATTGTAGCCTGGCCTTACAATTCTGCTTGGAGTTTCCTTCATCTGTGGTTGTGGAGGATATTAACAATGTTTGGGACTTGCTTTGTTTATTGTGATGTATTTATTTTGATAGCCCAGGAAGAGACAGGGTAGTTGTGAAAGAATGTAGTAAATGTAACAAGGGAATTTTAGTTCTTGAAGGCATTTTGGATAGTCCTGGTTATTAGATTTCTTTTGTGGCTTTGCTGAGGCTTCTTTTCTGGGCGTACAGTGCTGTAATTTTTTTATCTGAAACAATATCTGCCAACCTTATAGTTCAAAAATTTTGAACAAAGCTGAAATATAATGGGTAGACAAAGCCCCAGAAGCAGGTATAGATTTTAAATATTGCATTTAGATAATAGCTAGAATAATGTGTTGGCTTCACGTTGCTTTGCATTTTGTGATAGATTGTTTGTTTGTGTCTTTCGGTTTTTCCCGGTTAGGGGTCGCCACAGCGGAACTCCGGTCCGCTAATGATTGGCTGTTGATTTTTACGTACCGGCTTGCCAGGCCTGACGCACAACCTTCAACGAAGGTACGCCCATTCACGCACATCTCCACGCAGAAGACGCTCTAGCTGAGAATCGAACCGGACAGCGTCTTACTGTGAGGCGACAACGCTACCGCAGCACCACCACTGCATTTTGTGATAGATATGAAGTCAATTATTTATTTAGTAACTTAAATCCTCAGTGATCTGCCAGAAAACCACAAATTATATGAGGAACAGACCAAAATATGAGACAAAAATCTAGATTTGCAAACATTCTGGGCAGTTGGGAGGTATGGCTGAAATCATTGATGAAAGGCGGATCGATCATTTGAAATTGCTGTAGGAAGATGTCTTCCCTGAGTGAAACATTGAGTTAGAAGGTACTAATAAAGATTTCCTCAAGTAGTTTCTGTTATGGTAGATTTTTCTGTAATTGTTCTGTCAGACTTTTTGCTTTCTGCTGATTCCATGTGTCTCTTTTCTCCACACTGTGTCTTCTATTCTTCAAGCAAATCCAGGTTTACAAGAGCCACCTGTGGTCTGTAAACTCTCCCTCTGCTTTTCTGATGGGAAAGGGGAAATCAGTACATAGTTTGGTTCTGTGGAAGTAGCTTTATCAGTGCATTAGTTATCTTGCCCTGCTTTGAATAAAGGTCAATAGTTCAGTGACTCCTCTATCTACCCACGTTTCAGACGTTTTATTTATGTATGTATTTATTTTTATTACACTTCAATACTGGGTTAGTCTGGCAGGCACAATTTCTTTACAGCAGAGATGGTTAATGGAAAATTCCATTTAATAGTGCATTAGGCAATAGTAAATACACAGTAGCCGTGCTGGATCCAGCACTAGGTGACCTAGACAGCTGTCTAAGGACTTTGTTGGCTGGGGGGGGGGTTATAGCTTCGCTATAAAGAAAAAAAAAAATTCTGTAAATACAAAACATCAGAGCCCGGCATTACGACAAAGTACTAATGTCTTCTTCAGCACAACCGTCGGAGATTAAGTTAGGAGATGCTTGCATACATCTGCATGAGATTGACAGCAGGAAATGTTTAGCAGTGAAAGCAGGAGATGTAGAAGAGCAGATTGGAGTAACAACAATGGTATTGTGTAGTAAATCACACCTCAGCAAGTTTAACTCTGTTTGGCCTGCTTGCTGTACTCTCCCTGAATATTGCTAATCTGTGGCTGCATTTTATTTTGAATTAAAGCATTTCATTTAAGTTTTGGTCACTTCTATTTTGTATCTTATTGTATTACATTTGTTTTAAGTTTTTTTTCTAGTGGAGTTTTAAGAGGCTTTGTCTAGAGTCAGTTAGAAAAGTTAGCAAGTAATTCCTTTGCAAGCAGTGAATAACAGGTAATTAGTGGGAGGAGTTGAGAAACAGCATTCCTGTTTTAGTCAGAAATATCTCTATTTAGCTGAAGTGTTTTTTAGCCTGCTTGCTGTACTCCGCCTGAATATTGCTGATCTCTGGTTGCATTTTATTTTCCCTCCCACCCATGTAATAGTTGTAGTGGTAGTATTTTTAAAGTTTGTGGCTTTTGAGTTGCCCACTCCTGTTATAAACCTGATTTGGGACACACATCCCAGTCTCATCTCATCAGCTCATTCTGCTGAGTACAGAGAGATATTTGGGAAAGCCCACTCCCTTAGCTTCTAAACCTTGAATTATCTTCTGTTTCCTCCCTTCCCACTTAACCTAAAAATGCACTTTATTTGGTTGCATTTACTGTATTTGTGGTGTTTCTTCCTACTTTACTTTATTTTTGCTGCTTGTTCTTAAGTATTCAATTGCATTTATTCTGCTGCATTTATTACTGCTTGTTAACATCCTGATTAAATATAACTGTTATTCTAAGCCTCTCTGTTTTGGTTTAAGTACTTGGGCTTAAGGCCAACTGTTTTACATTAAGAATTTCTACACTCTTGTGGCAGGAGAGGTAACTTACATCCTTCTAAATTGGGAATTGCTGTTTGAAGGCTTAGCGTGTCTGTTATTCTAAAAGTGTATTTGTTCTGGTTTAAACACTTTGGTGTCATGCTAGTTATTTTAAATGAAGAAGGTTTGTGGTCTGCACTCTTGTGGGAGGAGAGGAGAGGGTAGCTTCTGCCCTTCTGAGCTGGGATTTGCTGGATGAAGGCTTATTGTGCTTGCTTATGAAATTGTTGCACTTTGTTGTAGCATAGACTAGGTTCAGACCTGCTGAATCTAGTTCTATTTGTGTGACTTGTGAACTAAACCAGGACATCTTTTGTTGGAGAGGGTTCCCCTGCACGCTAGTGGCAGGAGTGTGCAGTTAGAACTCATTTGAGGGTTGCTGGAACAGGGCTCAGTTTTGAGCTTTTTTATTGGCTAATTTGTTTAGATCAGTTTGTGCTTGTTTGCTACATAGCACCGCATTTGCACATTGCATACTGCCACGTAGCAGTGGCACTATTGGTGGTTATAGACGAAAACACTTTTGCTTGCAAATTTTCCCTTTGTACTCTGTTGGTGCTCCATCGGTGAGTTCTCATGATTGCGCCTTGCTGACAGGTTATACATTCAGCGAAGCTGCTGAGGTGCCAACACAGGTCCTACCCATTAGCCTTCATATTTTTGTCCACTTTTCCTGTCCTCTACTTTACCTGGTCCTTCCTGTCCTCTCCCTTTTCTAACCACATAAACTTACCTAGCGTTATGGATGGACAATTTTTCACAGTTCAGCCAGCCAGCCTGGTCAACATGGGCATCGGTCAGAGATGCATCTATATTAAGAACATAGATTCCAGACTTTTCTGCTCACCAGTCAGTTCATCTGATATTAAGCAGATTGTCAACATGCACACCTCACTTGCTGCCCCCTACCAAACCAACAACACAGAAACCTACATATATGGAGGTCCTTACAAGAAGCTTACCTAAACATCAGAAACCTCCCAAACATAAACATGCTTCACATAATACATCCTCTGCAGAGCATAGTATGCATAATATATCACAAACCAGTGTCTCACCTGTCAAGCCCCTAAGACATAACACAAAAGCAGACATTTTAGTCATAGGCAACTCAGTTGTGAGACACACACTTCCCTCTCACCAGGTTGGATAAGACAAAGGTCATGGTCAGCTGTCTGCCAGATGCCAGGATCCACCTAATCACACACACACTCAAGTCTCTCAACAACAAGCAGTGTTATGACTCCGTCATAGTCCATGTTGGTGTGAATGACATGAGATGTACCTCACTGGACTATATTAAGAGAGACATTACTGAGCTCTTTGATTATGTGCCTCAGACAGGTATGTCCCTAGCTTTAAGCAGCATTTTACCTTTGCCTAGGTTGATACTTTAGTACAAACAAAAAATGATTGACTTCAACAATTGGCTTAGTTTATGGTGTCCTTCAAAGGGGGTCCAGTATCTGTCAGCCTGGAATGGCATGGTCGACAGACTTCGATGCCAGAGATGTTCTTTCTTCATCTTTCATCTCTGGGATTTTGGTTACTGGCTAAGGCTCTTGGCATTCCTGTAGTGCCCTTTTTAGGCATTGTCACAAGAACAAAATTCCCGACATAAAAATACCCTCTAATAACAACCTCATGGTTGTGTAGGATTCTAAATCAGAAACTGCACTCACTGTAAGCAGTCCTCACCTGGAAGATGCTGTTATTTGTGCAGTCACTGAGACCGGGTTTAAGGCTGCGGAAAGCACCCCAGCTATACCAGGTTACATTTCCTTCCACACGTTCAGACCACAAACTGAAGGCATGAGGTGGTATATCAATATTCATTAAAGGTAAATATACCTCTATATTGATTAAACAGCGGGAGTCCCTTGAATTACTTCAGATGTAATTGACTGTAGGACTGACCCATGTTCGGGTCATTGCCAGCTATAAAACTCCTTCCATGAATCAGGACATCCACTCAGCGTAATTGAATCTACTCGAGTCAGTCAAGATACAACTAAGCACCCTGGTTTTGGGTGACTTTAATTACCTGTCCATAGACTGGGTAAATTATACATGTTCTAATTGACTTGCCCAGAGGTTCCTGGACTTTAACTCCAGTGCCCTAGACCAGATGGTTGACACACCCACAAGGGGCTCAAACATCCTGGACTTGGTGCTCACCAACATGAGGGACCGCTGCACCAACCCCAGTGTGTGGCTATACCTGGTGAGATCTGACCACATATCAGTCTCTTTAGAAGTAACTATAACACAAGACCCCCCCCCCCCTTCGCAACAACTAGACTAAAAAACTTCTCCAAGGCAAATTACAGTTTCTTGTGTGATGGCATAAATAGCTTCATAGCCCCTCCCCATCTGATGGAACAGACACCTATGCTGAGTTGTACACCAATGCTTTATACAAACACCTGTACAGTTGTATTGACTCTGCTGTATCTGATAGAACCAAAGCAAGATCTTCAAGGAAAAACAAACCTACCTGGTGGACAACTGCCATTAATAGGCTATACAATAGTTGAAAAAAATTGCTGTTTGAGTAGGAACGATCGATCTCAAAACTAGAAACACTCCCTCCTCAACTTAAGCAATCAAATAAGACTCCAAATGAAGTCCTCAGAAGCTAACTACTAATCCAAATTAGCTTCCCTGACTAAGGATTAACCACACGGCGTTCTTTAGTTACATCCATAACCTCAAAGGTAAGGCCCAGATTTGCAGTGAACTTGTAGTTAATGGTACTACATATATAGAATCTGTGGGTATAGCAAACCTGCTGACTGACTGCTTCAGTGAAAACTGCACTCCCCTGTCCCCACCATATATACCTCAAAGCATCCCAAACACCTCTCCTTCAGCTAGTATCTCAGAGGAGCAGGTCTTAAATGCCCTCTCCATGGCCAAAAACGCAGCCTGTATGGGACTAGACAACATCCCTCCTGGGCTGTGTTCTGCATGGGTCAGTGGTGGCAAAAAAATCCAAAGCCTGGAAACGTTGAGGTAAAAATGCAGCGTTTATTCCAAACAGGAAAAAAATCACAAAGCAGCCTGTTTAATAATAATATCATTATTGTTTTGTAATTTCTCAAGAGCTTGAAACTCGGACAAAGAAACTTTAACTTTAGAGTGATTGACATCATACAAAAGAAAAAAGTGGGGGGGGGATCTTAATAATGAGTTAGAAGTATGTGTGTACTCATGGATCACACACTTAGAAGCTGATTGTTTTCCAGGTTTAAATACAGCAGTAAGCATTAAACCTATTTTAAAAAGAAGACAGTTAACTTTGAAATAACATCTTGTGGAGATGGGTCTTAGTTAAATGTTTTACTTATTTTATGGCTATACTGACTTTCAGTAACATTTTACCTGCATATGTGTCTTTAAACTGAAGTGCTTACTACAACTGTGTCATATGATTAGTTTTATGGTTTTAATCTGCTATTTAAATGAAGGCATTTGATTTCTGTTTTACACACTAATGAAGGGTTGATCCCAAAAGCTTTGTGATTTTTTTTTTTCCTGTTTGGAATAAACACTGCATTTTACTTCGTTTCCAGGCTTTGGATTTTTTTACCACTGTTTTGCATTTTGTATCCTGTCTGGTTTACCTACATGCTGTTCTTGTTTCTTTGGTTTCTACATGGGTCAAAACAGTAGTTAGCATCATCATTGAGCACAGTTTTCATTCACAGCCTAAGCATAGACTTTGTCACAACAAAAATGGAAAACTGTTACCGTCATCCCTTTGCACAAAGGGGATGCATCCATGGATCCTGGAAACTATAGACCCATTATCCTGACCAGCCTTATCCGCAAGGCCGTGGAATGAATCATCGTGGACCTTATTAACAAAGGTACAGGAAATCTCCAAACACTCGACCCCCCCACCCAGTTTGACTTTGTCAAGGGGAGAGCATGCCTGTTAAACTTAGTGGGCTTCTTTGAGACAGTCACCAAAGCCCTAGATGAGGGCAAATCTGTGCATACAGCCTACCTAGACTTAGCCAATGCCTTTGACACAATCCCCCACTCAGGTATCATTGACAGACTCACCCAGCTGGGTATCAACCCATATATTGTCAGGTGGGCTGCAAACTGGCTCACTGATAGAACTCATACAGTCAAAATAGGGGACTCCACCTCCTTCAGCAGACCTGTAACCAGTGGTGTTCTACAGGGATGGGTTCTGGGACCTCCACTGTTTGGAATCTACTTCTCCAAAGTACAGGCTAAAACTAAAGGACTGTGGCTGACTGCAAACTGGGAGGGATCATTGAAATCCCTAGTGATGTCAACATCCTGCAAGAAGGTCTTACACAGACTAATGATTGGTGCCAAAGTCATGGTCTTAAACTTAATGCAGACAAATGCATTGTCATCCCCTTTGGCCAGGGTGATGATGTTCTTCGTGTTTCACTGTTGCAGTCATTACATTTGGGTAATCCTGCTGGCAGGTTGCACTCAGCCGGCCTGAATTCCAAAGTCTTGGGTCCTGCGTCGGCTGCTGTCGCCCCTTCCCCTGACGTCAGGGGTGTAAAAGAAGCAGCCAATGCCATTTTCTTCAGTCTTTCTTGCCACGCGGTGCCCAAAGCAGAAGCATTTTGCAAGTGCTGGTCGGCCGACTCCTGAGATTTTCGTGTTTGAGTTTCAGATCCGAAGTCTTCAATAAAGCTAAGTACCTCGTTGGGGAAACTTTTTTTCTTGCTCCAAACCGATGTCAGAAAAAGTTAATAATTGCATTTCTTGTGGAAAGCAAATACCTCATAAGGATTTTCATTCTTACTGTATTCCTTTCCTAGGCCCTGCTCACAACATTACTGGTTGTCGGTTTTGTGCTAGATTTAACCAACGCATTATTAAGCGTCGGTATGATTTTGCTTTAAACTTTTTTGGACGCCGGTTTAATTATCCTGAAATGTCATCTGATAGCCATCCGACTACCGGAGTTTACAAAAAACGCAAAGAAAAGGATAGAGAAAAACAACCGAGGCCCAAAACTGATGACGAAGCTTCTCCTAAGCCAGTCGCCGGGTCTCAGTGAGGTGCTTTCGCAGCCCCTCACACCCGCTATGTTAGAGTTGCAGGCTGTTACTGACTCCCACGTGGAGTTGGCCATGCCGCTGGATATTCAAGGTATTGGAGCCACGGAAGCTAATCCCTCAGATGGGTCCGGAACCGCTGAGTAGGTACCGGCTTCTGAGGCTGTATTCAAACCTAAACATCTTTACATTAAAATTACTTCAGCTTCAAAGGCAAAGACTAAAGCACCTTCTAAAGCAAGGAAACAAACTCAAGAACCAAGTGGACAGGCCTCTTTGCCCAAAAAACAGATGCTCAAAATGGCCGAAGACTTGATTACCTTGATCAGGGGTGCCCATCCCCCTCCTGATAAGAGGCCTAGGCAAGACACTGACTATAAATCTTCAGATCAGATTTCTATTTCTTCTGATTCCTCTTCTGATCAGGAATATTCTCTTCCCCCCCATGAGGATTCTGATGCTGAAGAATCTATACCTTCAGCATCTCCTCCTGAGGACTATCCCTTTGGGGAAACCTTGCTTACCATGAGAGAGCATTTTCACTGGGAGAGCCTAGATTTTTCAGAATCTAAAAAGAGGCTCAGGGATTTCCTTTTACTACCTCAGCACAGGCCTCTAGCCATTCCACCTGTGTTAGACATTATAGATGATGTGTTTTCGGAGTCTAGCCTGACCCCTGACTCTTTACCCCCCCAGCTACCTTTAAGCCTGACAGATATTACAGGGTTCCTGACTCACACAAATTTCTTTTTAAAAACCCTGCTGCTGACCCAGAAACTATTTCACAGGGTCCAAAGGGAGTTGAGGCTTCCACTGCAAAAAAACCCAACCCCCTCTGACAGAGATTCAAGGGTACTGGATAGATGGGGAAAGAAGGTTTACACATCTGCAGCTTTGGCTGTAAGGGCCTTAAACTGTCAATTTCATATGCTTAATTATCAGTAACATATCATGGGATTGCTTAAACAGAAAATGTTGTTGAACTCTGAATGTGCAGAAAAAAAGGAAATGCAGTATTTATTGTATGCAGCAGAACAAGTTGGAAAACATACTTTGCAATGTGGTTTTGATTCTTTGGAGGCCTCCTGCAGGGCCGCAGTTACAGGTTCTGTAATTAGGAGGCATGCTTGGTTAAAGGAACAAAATCTGCCTGATCATGTTAAAGTTAAATTACTAGATGCACCTTTACAGCATGATACTTTGTTTGGTGTTAAGGCAGAAGAGGTGTTAAAGAAAATGGAGGACAAAGCTAAATCTGTGCACCCTGTTAAAGATTTTTTACAAGTACAGCCACCTAGGTTTAGTAGACACTGGCCTACAATAAATTGGTCCTTTCCTGTGTCAGACAGACCTCAAAGGGGCAGATCCAGACGCCCTAGGGGCAGATCCCAGTAGCAAGGTTCTTATAGGTCAAAGCAATGGGGTGCTTCTACCTACAAAGTTGGAGAAGATAGATCACAAACATACAGAAAACAGTCCCAATGACTTCCTCCTGCCTGCACCAAGCACTTATCTTCTGGCAGCACCCTTAGGGGGAAAATTAGCACTTTTGGCTCAAAATTGGCACATCATAACCCAGGACAAGTGGGTTCTAAACAGTGTCACAAGGCTACAAATACCATTTCCATACTCTGCCAAAGGCAAACGGCTGGCCAGATCTGCCAAAAAATCAATGGACAGAGGCACAAAAACAAGTCTCATCCCTCATGGATATGGGGGCCATTCAACACGTACCAGAGCAAGAGCAGGAACAAGGATTTTACTCGACTGTTCTTTGTACCCAGAAAGGACAAGGCCTAGAGGCCGATACTGGACCTATCTATTCTGAACACATTCCTGGATATTCCAAAATTCAAAATGTTGACTTTGCAGCAGCTTCTGCCCATGCTGGGCAAGAATGCTTGGCTTGTGACTTTAGACCTAAAAGAGGCATACCTGCATGTTCCAATCAGACAATCATGCAGAAGATACCGAAGATTCAAGGCTGGTTCAGTGCATTACCAATTCTCTGCATTGCCCTTTGGCTTATCTACTGCGCCCAGAGTCTTTACAAAGTGCCTGGCACCAGTAATTGCATTCTGCAGACAAAGAGGAATACAAATATATCCTTACTTGGACGGCTGTCTCATTCAAGCAGAGAACAAAGGGCATTCTTCTTCAACATCTGGCGTTTGTGAAAAGACTTCTAACATGCCTAGGGTGCACAGTCAACAAAAAGAAATCAAAACTATTACCCTCACAAGAGATAACATTCCTGGGTGCAAGCTTCAATGCAACTGCCCATATGGCTTATCTCACGCCAGACAAACAAAGGCAACTGACTACCTATTTCAAAATGTTGGCAACAAAGGCCTAGTTATCTGCAAGAAAAATTCTGCAGGCTTTGGGCTTCATGGCATCCTACTAATTCCGTATGCAAGACTGCATATGACAAAACTTCATTGGTACCTAAAAAGTGTTTGGACTCAACATCGCCACATTCTGGAAACAATCATTACTCTTATTCCCTGGCTGCAACAGGAGTTTCGATGGTGGGCAAAAGCTTGTCACCAGAACAAGGGACAGCCATTCACATTACCTCCAGCCAGGCAGACACTAACAACGGATGCATCAGACTATGCCTGGGGAGCCCACATGGCAGGAAAATGTATTCAGGGCACATGGTCCTCAAGCCAAATGCATCTAAATATCAATCAAAAAGAGATGTTAGCTGTTCAAAATGCCCTGACAGCCTTCAAGGACCTACTTCATCCAGGACAACTACTGATAAAGACAGACAACACCACGGTCATGTGGTATATAAACAAGCAGGGGGGCACACATTCTTATCCCCTTTGCAGACTCGCCATGACCTTGTGGGACACAGCTTTGACTTATCAAGTACATCTGCAGGCACAATTCCTGCCAGAAAAGGAAAATACTCTGGCAGACGAACTAAGCAGAAACCTCATGGAGCCCCACGAGTGGAAGCTGGATCCACAAGTCTTCAGCATGATAACAAAGAAATGGGGATGCCCGGACATAGATCTGTTTGTCTCCCCTCTCAATTACCAACTAAAAAGATTCTGCACAAGGACTTATCACAGACAAGCATGGAGAGTGGACGCCCTATCTTTCAGCTGAAAAACCTATCAGTATATGCCTTTCGTCCACTGCCTCTCCTCCGCAGGGTGCTCCTAAAGGTCAGACAGGAGAAGCCAAAGATGATACTGATTGCCCCAGACTGGCCACACCAGTACTGGTATCCAGTACTAAGAAACTTATCTCTATACCCAGCTTGGACCTTACCACAAGTACCTCGACTACTCTCCCAGCAAAACAATCAGATCCTGCACAGCCAACTCAGGACGTTAAACTTGGCAGCATGGCGGATAATGTAGTCATACAAAAAACACCTCTCAGTAAAGCCGTGATGGATGTCATTCTGGAAGCCAGAAGGCCTAGTACTAGAAAGTCTTATGCCGGAAAATGGAAGAGATTCTGTGCCTGAAACCAGGCACAAGGAACTGATACAGCGGTACCAAATATTCCTCAGATTTTGCAATACTTAACTGAGATGCTGGACAAAGGCCTATCTTTTCCATCAATTAAAATTCATGCCTCTGCCATTTCGGCTCATTACAATACAGAACCACCACTTTTTTCTCATCCTTTATTAAGACAGTACCTCAAAGGAGCCAAAAATTTAAGGCCTCCAAGGAGACTTCCAATACCTGCATGGGACCTCAACTATGTCTTGGAAAAGCTCACACTGTCTCCTTTTGAGACAGCTGCTACTGCTGATATGAAGTTTTTATGTTGGAAAACAGCTCTGCTCCTAGCAATTACTTCTGCAAGATGAGTTTCAGAGCTACAGGCACTCATGGCTGTGGAACCGTTCATCATTTTACATCCAGACAGGGTCTCCCTGAGAACAAACCCAACATTTATGCCTAAAGTAGTGTCCAGTGTGGCTCTTAACCAAGCCATCTATCTGCCAACCTTTTACCCAAATCCACAGAACAAGGGGGAGAGAATTCTGCATTCTTTGGACCTACACAGCTTAGATTCTACTTGGACAGAACCAAAACTTTCAGAAATACAGAGCAATTACTAGTGGCATATGCTGCAGGATCACAAGGAAAGTCGATCTCAAAGCAGACTATTTCTAAGTGGTTAGGCCACTGCATTCGTTTCTGCTATTTACACCATGGCAAGCCACTGCCTAAGGGCATTAGGCCCCATTCCACCAGAGCTGCAGCCACCTCAGCAGCCTTCCTCAGGGGAGTACCAACCAGAGACATTTTAGAGGCGGCTACTTGGAGTTCAGTGCACACCTTTACAAAGCATTATCATCTGCCACTCTACTCTAAATCCAGAGCAGGCTTTGCCACTGCAGTTCTGCAGGGCCTCATAGCCTCTCCTACTGCTGTCTAGTTCCAGCCTACCAACCATAGCTTTGGGACTCTACCCAAATGTAATGACTGCAACAGTGAAACATGAAGAACATAGTACAGTTGTGTACACTTACCATAAATGTAGATGTTCGAGTGTATTTACTGTTGCAGTCCAGGTTAGCCACCCGCCTTCCCCCTTTCTTCTTTTGGATCTTATCGTTCCTTCTCTGTTTTATACAACCTGTGTGGTGTATTTGCTTATAGATGAAGGTAAAATTTATATTGGTGTATTTCTGAATATATATATATATATATAAAGTTTGGTTACCCTTTTGGGGGCACCTGACATCTGGGGCAAGAAAAATTGAAGAAAATGGTGTCTGCTGCTTCTTTTATACCCCTGACGACCTGATGTCATGGAAGGGGCGACAGCAGCCGACGCAGGACCCAAGACTTTGGAATTCAGGCTGGCTGAGGGCAACCTGCCAGCAGGATTACCCAAATGTAATGACTGCAACAGTGAATACACTCAGACCATCTACATTTATGGTAAGTGTACACAACTGTACTTTCCTGCAGACTACCACATCAATAGCAATACCCTAAACACACACTGACTGGTAAGAGATCTTGGAACACAGGTTGACAGCAAACCTAACTTCTATCACCATGTCTCCACAGTGGTATAAAGGGCATTTTGTATTGCTCATCTCATAGGGAAGGGCATTGTCTCCAGAAGCAAAGGTTATACTCTTCCCTCGGCAGGCCAATAATAGAGTACAGTGCTCCCTTTGGTGTATTCCTTTCCAAACACCTGCAGCAATTGGAGACCACAAAGGTTCCTTACAAAGAAAATTTAGAGTCTTCAAGATCTGTCTTATGTCAGCAGACTGAAATCATTGTCACTTTACGGTGTCATACAAACTGCTCAGAGGCGACCTGTGCCTTGCATATAGAGTAATGTCTAACCCAGCTTTAATGGAAATGCTGCACATTCGCAAGTCAAATGGCACACTGGTCACTTGCTCAAAGGAACTTAACCTGGTATGTGACATCAACAGAGCTTGCTGGAGAGACAAATTTGTCTCACAGTGGTTCCCCCACCTTTGGAACAAGCTTCCTGTTCATGTTAAAGCTCTTTTTTGGCCGTATTTAAGCATAATTTGGATGATTGGATGGGTAACTGGAAATTCACCCCAGAGTTCCACCTATGTCCCTCTTGGACACGGGCGGTAGGTGCTGATTTTAGTGTCTGCTTGAACCAGACAGCCTTGGGAACACGAGTTGTACTTAGCTAGGCTTGTAAGTCCCTGGAGCCATTAACTTAGTAACCTCCTATGATCTGTAAGAGAGGGCTATTTGTAGCAGCAAGCTGCATTCATTTAGAGCAAATGGATCCATTCAATTCGCAATGAGTGCATAGCTTTTTTATTTGAGTAAACAGATTGTGTGTGTGTGTGTGTGTGTGTGTGTGTGTGTGTGTGTGTGTGTGTGTGTGTGTGTGTGTGTGTGTGTGTGTGTGTCTTTCTTTCTTTAAAGTACCCCAGTTAGGGGCACTTTGTAGTTAAGCGACTTTGCTCAAAATCAAACTCTGAACCTTAATTATTGATGGGTAAGTGTCTTAAACATCTTCTTTTTGTAATCACTGAGGATCACAGTCTGTCAGTTTCAGTCACAGAGTTTTATAGTTTTGTTCATAGTCAGCGGTGTACAGGTAGCACACTTGCTTTTGGTTCAAAGGCAGTGTGTTTTCTTCCCACACCAGGTAGATTGATTGCTGTGACACTTCAGTGCACATAAGTGTGTGTGTGTATGTGTGCGTGTGCACTATACTCTTGAGTGTGTCATCCTTTAGATAAAAAGCCTAGTAACTATGAACTTGTCAGTTTACCAGTTCCCTATTGCATATCACCAACACATAATTTATTTTTTTTGAAGTAACATAAGCAATTTATTCTTAAAAGGCAGCAGACACTGAATTTGTAAATGAAACACTGAAATGCAAAGTTCTTTGCCAGCAGCAAGTCTCTGCATTAGTAATAGTTCTCTTCAATGTGGAATTATTCAGATTGCTTTCACTTTCGCAGAGATTGTGCATATTGACTGATATTGGTAACTTCTATTGATAGCAGTTTGAGTGGCCTTTTTTTGGTTGAAGTGTTTTGAAGTGAGTTGTTTTGCTGTTATTAATTCATACATTTTGTTTCACTGCTTACCGGAAAAAATATTCAAAATTACAGATTTAAAACACACGCTGATAAGTGTTGGTGTATTTTACCAAGGAATGTAATTTCATGTAATTAGAAAGGTGAATCAAAAAACGCATTCATTTATGCATGGTCCTAAAAATGTATGCAAGGGGCCCATGGTTTGAAAACAGCCCAAAAGTGCACTTCGTCTACCACTTTCCAAATGCATTTTCAGTGAATGAGAGTTATAAGGGCTGAGAAGTTTACTGTTGCATATGCTAGGTCTGATGTCCTTCCTTATCACTGTTGCAGTATTCCTTACAGTTGAGATATGCTGAGGGCAGCCTAGCATCCAGCCAGCATATTAAAAGCCTTTACCCCTTCCAAGCATCGTACGTCGGATGTATGTTCTATGAGTAATGCGTAAGGTACATGTGTGATGTTCAGACACCTAATCATCTGAACTTTTGCTGCTAGTCTGAATGCTACCTTTGAATTCAGTCTGTCAGTCACTGAGCTGGTTCATTTACCTAGTCTTTTAAAGATAAGTGCCCCATTGTGGTCCCTTCCTTTCTTTTTTACTTTCTTACAGTTTGTTTTTATGCTGTCCAGGAAGGAAAAACTTGAATGTGAAAGGCACATTCCCCATAAAGATAGACACGAGAAGCACCTTTTTTGTTTGGGTGCTACTCATGACCGTACTCTGTGTGTTATTTGTTAGGAGTTTCTCCCTAAGCCACTTAGCAGCCATCTATCATCCCTTTTATTTGGAAAACCAACATCTGAAGCTTTTGGCTCATGGTACTATGGCCAGATTGCCTATCCTGAAGTTCAAACTGCACTTAAGAAAAAAGTTAAAAAGCATGTACTGATTGTGCTGCTGTCCGGCATCCACCTGACATCTCCTTCTGTTTGGATGAAGAAACTGAGGACCATCTGATGCCATTGTCAATTCCCTTAGCCATGACCCAGTTGGAGGCTGACATGAAGCTGTCTACCCACACTTTTGCCGAGGCTGTGCATATGTCTGGTACAGATGTAGAGGGGAAGCATGGATGATTATATCCTAGGGGAGTCCCTAAATTTTAGTAAGGGAAGAAGTGCCTGGTACTCTCATCAAATCTAGACAGGGGTCTGAACCTTCTAGATTAGTTAAAGCAGATTTTCCTTTAAAAAAGAAACAGAAAACCAAACGTGACTCCTTTGGCTAGGGCTCTTACAAAGTGCAGCAGGAATTTACTCAGTGGCTGTTCAATGCCCTTATCACTCAGATACCTAAGAAGGGTTGCCTGTCCCTTCCTTTGCTCCCTGTTCTTTCACCCCTTCTAAGAGATCTAGGGATTCTGAATCTTCTGATGAAGATTTGGAGTCTGGTGAAGAATCTTTTTAACATATTCATCCCAGGTTCACTCTACTCTTGTCCTAGGGTCTAATGAAGAAAATTCTTTGATCTCTGATTCCCCTTTTAAGAATTATCTTTTGGGGATACAATGGTCTGTATGATGGAACACTTTAAGTGAGACTGTTCCCAGATTTCTGAGGTTCAAAAGAGATGATATGAACTCTTGCAAGTGGACTCACCTAGTTTTTTTGTATACATTTGCAACAGCTTCTTAGGCCCCTGATTGTCAACATCTGTCCCCTAAGAAACCAGAGATTGTTTAAAGTCCCTGAGGATCATAAATATTTGTATAAAAGCCCTTGTCCTGATCCTGATGTTGTTTCCATGTCTACAGATAAGCCATTCAACCTGCTATCCTCTTCAAAGCTTTCACCTTCCAACAAGGGCAGCAGTACTTATGGAGAGGTATGGGAAAAAGTGCATACTTCTAATACTTTGTTTTTTAAAGCCATTAATTATCAGACCCACATGACTAGATATGATCTGGCTCTTTTCTACTAGCTTTGGGGTGGAGGGGTTTGGCTGATATACCTCATGTGGACAGTCAGACTTCTGTTCTTTGTCCTGAGTTCTGTCTCTCAGGTAACTTGCCATTCCATTAAATGCAGGTGTGATGCAGTTGATGCCTCTTCTAGGGCAGTTGCATCTGGCTCTGCTATGAGGAGATACTCTTGGTAGCACCTTTAAGACTTACTTGAGGACATTAAGACCTTTCAGTGCTTTAACTAAACATGTGAGCCTCCTTGGAAGTGGATATACTTTTTTTTATTTTACCATTGTTGCACTTTGGTCTGAGAGGTGGCAGTGGTGGAACTAGGACTGATTGTGTTGAATTAAAGTGGATCTTGAAAGTAGAAGCTGACAAACGCTTAGGTTTGAATGATGCTATTTCTTTAAAACCAGTGCTTAAATCACGCAATTTATTTAGATAATGATTTTAATTGAATGCTGGTGTATTTGAAGTGCTGATGATTTATATGGTCTGAGGAAGCACCATTTTGGGGGTAAAAGTGCTTACCTAGTTTTATATTTATGCTGCATTGAAGTTATTTTTTTAGTTTTACCTCATGGTCTTGTTAGATTGTGTTTTGTTTTACATTTGTACCTTTCCTCAAGGTTTCCTATTCAGGATGTTGTCTCTTTAGACACTTTTCCCTCTGTTGCTTCCTTAAGCTTTATGTGAAGGACTCTTACATCCATGTTCCTATTAACCCTCTCTTCAGTAAGTTTTTATGCTTTCCTGTTTCTTCCTCTCATTGTTAGTTTTCTGCATTGCCTTTTGTTCTATCTGCAGTTTCAGGAGTATTTACCAAATGTCCGGCATCTGTGGTATCCTTCTGCAGACTTCAGTAAACACAATATTCTCTTATTTAGATGACCATCTAATTCAAGCCTCCCTCTCAGCAGCTCCTGCTTGAAAATCTGCATTTTATTATGCTTCTGCACAGTGTGGGGTTCACCCTCAATCTTAAAAAATCTGTGTTGACTCCCTCTCAGAACCTAGATGTTCTTTGGTTGCAGTATTCAGACCATCCCAGTGTTGGCTTCTCTGTGCCTTCCAAGGTCCACTCTTTGGCTGTTTATTTCCAGGTTCTGCTTCCTCTTCCAGTCCTTCCTGCAAGGGAACTTTTCTGAGCCATGGGATACATGGCATCCACCATACCCATGGTTCCTTGTCCCAAACTCCGCATGAGGAAATTTCATTGGTATCTCAAGACTATTTTGACTTCAGCATTGTCATCCCCTGAAGTACTAGGTCCCTCTCTTATCATGTCTCAAGCTTGACCTCCATTGGTGGTCTTTTCAGAGTACCCTAAATGCAGATCTGCTTTTTCAGGTTCCTCTCCCTACTCGGCATCTGTACACTGATTCTCCCCAATCACATTTCGGGAGCCAACTTCCACAACCTGAAAGTCCAGGGTCTTTGGTCCCATCAACAGCTGACAGACCACATCAACATGAAAGAAATGAGGGCTCTACTCCTTGCTGTCCAGGCTTTTCACTTCCTTTGAGTTCCAGGTCCTCTGAAGGTTTTTTCAGACTATATCACACCGTAATCATGTGATACATTAACAAGCAAGGAGGAACAAAATCTTCCCTTCTTTGTAGCCTGGCTCTTTAGGGTGATTTCATATTCTGCCATTACCTGTTTTTTTTTTCAGGTGGTTTACATCCCGTCAGGACACAGTATGGCGGTAGACTCTTTGAGCTGGCTTGGAACAAATGTATGCTTGTACTTCAGTGGGATATTACTTTGGTAGTTCTTTTTGCCTCCCCTCTGAACAAGCAGCTCCCCTGTTCTGCTCCAGAGTGCCAAGTCCTTTGGCTTGGAAAATAACACCATGTTTTCTAGGAGAGGGATGTTTCTCTATCTGTATACCCCTCTTCCTGTACTACCATAGGTCCTGCGCAAGGCCATGTGGGGGACACCAAAAATCTTTCTGGTGACTCCCATTTGGCTCAGACAACACTGGCTCCCCCTTCTGTTTCACTTGGCCAGCAGCAGTTCACAAATTATCTCTCAGGATTGATCTCACACAAGACAAGGTATTTCTCATTCACCTTCACTTGTCTGCACTTCAGCTGACATTTTGGCTGGTAGGGTTTTGATTCCTTTCAGGTACCAATTTTCTGAGGATGTGTTTCAGGTTTTGCAGGAGTCCAGAAAACTCATTACCAGAAAATCCTGTGACTAAGTAATAGAGATTTTCTATGTGATGTTTCAAGCATGACCTAGAATCTTTTTGTATGGGGGTCTTGTGTGAGTTGCTCAATTGTAGTTTGGCATATTCCTCTGTTGGATGTTCATTTGTAAGCGATTTCTGCATATCTGCTGCTGAATCCACCTTTGGCTTCTAGTTTTGAAGTCAAACAATTTTTAAAAAGCATCCTACATATCAGGCCTCCAAGAAAGCCTATTCCTCCTTCTTGAAACCTTAATTTTGTTCTTGAAAATTGACTCAGTCCCCTTTTGTGCCTGCTTTTTCTTCTTCCCTACGGCATTGTATTTGGAAGACTGTATTATTGGTGACTTTTAATTCTGCAAAAAAGAGTCCCTAAACTTCAAGTACTCATGGCAGTTCCTCCTTTTTTTCCCCACAAGGACAGGGCGTGTTTTGTACCAGTTTTCCTTTCATGCCCAAGGTGGTTCTTGATTTGTCATTGAATCAGTTCATTCTCCACAGACTTCTAGTGAGAGAGTGCTGCACACCTTGGATTTACATAGCTTAGATATTACTTGGACAAGACAAAACACATTAGGAAATCTGAGCAACTTTTTGTTTCCTATTATGTCAGAAAATTCGGTTTGACAGTGTCTAAGCAAACTATATCCTCCTGGATTTCTAAGGCCATTTTTTTGCTGCTGTTTTCATGACAAGTATCTGGTCTCCTGATGCTTTCTTCAAGGGTCTGGATACTAGATGATCTTTAGAAGCTGCTACTGTGTCTTCTGTTCCCATCTCTACCAAACATTACAAACTGGATGTCATTTCCAGACCTAGGGCAGGTTTTGCCAGGGCCCATCCATTATGGGTTTATGGAGAGCTTTTCTCTGCCTTCCTTCTCCCATTCTTTCCAGTAGGTTTTCTACTCTCCCAGGAGTAAAGAATACAGCAAATGGGATAAAGAAGAGCATAGTACACTTGTGTAAGTTCTTACCATACAGTAGATGTCCTACATCTCACTGTTGCTGTATTCTGTCCCTCCCTCCTGCCCACTGTTACTTTCTGTTGCTCTCCTCCTGGCTGAGGGTTTTTTTTCTTCCATCCTTTTCTCCTTCCTATTTACTTTCTATATGTACATGTTATTGCTTTCTCTGGGGTTGCACTGATTCTCCTTGGGCACATCAGTTTTTTTGAGGATTAGGCGTCCATACATCACATATGTACCTTGCATATAGAACATAGAAGAGGTAAAGCCTTTGGTATGGATATCCCATGCGTAAGTACTGCAACAGCGAGAAGTAGGACATCTACTGTTATGCTAACATCTTGCACAACTTTACTTATTCAGGGGCCCCTCCTGTTTGGCATATACTTCTCAGAAGTACAGGCAAGCACTGAAGGGCTGTGGCTGACCAAGTTTGCGGACGACTGCAAACTGGGTGCTATAATAGAGTCTCCGGCCACCATGGATATCCTCCAGAAGGGCCTTAATGAGACTGATGCATGGTGTCAAAGCCATGGTCTCAAGCTAAATGCTAAAAAATGCGTAGTAATCCCCTTTGGAAAAAACAGAGCACCCGTGAACTACCACATAGGAGGTAACCCCCTGAAATCTGAAGAAGTAATAAGGGATCTAGGGACCCAAGTAGATAGTCCGCTTTCCTTTGATAACCATGTTGCCAGGGTGGTTAGAAAATCCTTCTATGTGACACATCTGATCACAAAAAGGTTTGCATCAAGATCTAAGGATGTAGTGGTGCCCCTCTACTCTTCCCTCATCAGACCCATTATTGAGTACAATACACCAATTGGAATGTACCTGGCTAGGCATCTCCAGCAGCTGGAGAGACCACAGAGGTACCTCACTAAGAGGATTACTGGCCTCAAACAGTTGCCCTATGCAGCACGATTGAAAAAACTAAGGCTTTTCTCTGTTGCATACCGCCTTCTCAGAGGAGATCTCTGTCTAACATACAGAGCCATGTCCAACCCAGAACTGTTGAACATGCTCCATCTTAGCAAAACAAAATCTACTCGAGCTACACGCTCTAGGGATATAAACCTCAGCACAACAATGAATAGAACATGCTGGAGGGATAGATTTCCTTCGCAAAGACTTCCCTTGCTATGGAACAAGGTCCCGATCTACATAAGACAGAGCCCCTCACTATCACTCTTCAAGAGGAACCTTGACGAGTGGATGGGTAACAGAAAGTTCACACCAGGGATCATACCAACAGCTCTACTAGATAGGGGCCAAGGGTACTAGCTGCTAGATCAAGGGCCTAGGGAACTAACCAAAAGGGGCGGTGAATACCGCACAACGTGGCTGGGCTAATATATGCCTTCGGGCAGGTAGTCCAGTACCTACCTATGAGACTGTATTTTATTTAGCAAATGGCTGTCAGTTTGTGCTATAAATTTTTGAAGTAAAAGTTTTAAATTAAATCGAAATATCAGTAATCAATCTGGAAGTAGAGAACATAGAGTAGGCATGTTTATAGGTTTTAACAGTGTTTATGGTAACTGAGGAGAGATAGCCAAGTAACAGGACACTGGAATGGTTGGGGGGGTGGGATCTGGTCCATTACCCTGCCGACTGATGCATTTGACCATGATCCAACTCTGCACAATAGTAGTGAACTTTAAGCAGTTCTTAAATCATGTCAGTTGTCAAGGGCTGATAATTTTAATTTTATTCTGTAGTATTTAATTATGTATTTATCAGCATGAAACATTGCAGATGTCCTTCAAGGATGCATCTGCAGTCCTAACATATGGGTTGTCCTGCCTCAGGCAGCCCTTCGGTCGGCTGGTTTCCAAAGTCTGGGTCTGGCCTCGGCTGATGTCGCACTTCACCCGACGTCACAGCTGCTGGGGTATAAAGGCATCAGCCGACGCCATTTTCCTCAGTCTTTCTTGCCGCGCGGTGCCCGAAGCAGAAGCTGTTCGCAAGTGCCGGTCGGTCAGATCCAGAGATTTCTACTACAAGACTTCTAAAAGCTAAGTACCGCTGGGGACTCTTTCTTGCCTCAGCCGATGTCAGAAAAAGTAAATAATTGTTTAACTTGTGGGAAACAAATACCTCATAAGGATTTCCACTCTTACTGCCTTCCTTGTTTAGGCCCAGACCACAACGTATCAGCTTGTCTAGCCTGTGCTTCCTTCAACCGACGGACGCTTAGACGTCGGTCGGAGTTTGCAGAGGAGTTTTTTGGTCCCGCTTTTGCATACAAAATGCCGTCGGAGACTCCGACTACTCAATTAGCTAAAAAGCGCAAGGAAAAGGACCGACACTCGCGGTCCGCGGTTTCGGCTGAAACCACGGTTAGGCCAACCGCGAGTGTCTCGGTTTCGGCTGAAACCAAGTCCTCGGTTCTTCCTTCAGCCGAAAGCATGCCTCCAATAGCCGAGGCCTCACAGAGCATGGCTGAATCTGCTACTGAATTTACTGCTACAGAAGCAGGCACCCAGGATTTGTCAGACACTATTCCTTTAGACATATCTACCCCTGCACGTGGGGCTGCTAGACCCCCTGCTTCTATGTCTATCAAGGCTTTTTCCAGGGCTAAAGCAGCTAAATCTTCAAAGGCCTTACCTGCTAAAACTCCCTCACATAGGCCTACCTCTAGTTCCCAAATACTCAGCCTGGCTGAGGGATCTCATTTCTTTGATCAGGGGATCCCAACCTCACCCAGACAGGGCCTCTCAGCCTCCTCCAGATAAGAGGCCTAGGACTGAACCCCCGGAACCTGTCTCTACAGACTATTCCTCGGATGACTCAGATATTTCAGACCCTCAGGAAGGCCCATATTCTCCTTATGAGGATTCTGATGCAGAAGACTCCATTCCTTCTGCTTCTCCTCCTGAAGAATTTTCTTTTGGGGAAACCTTACATGCTATGAGGGAACACTTCCAATGGCAGGGCCAGGATTTTTCAGATTCAAGGAAAAGGCTAAGGATTTTTTTTCACTTACCACAGCATAGGCCTTTAGCCATTCCTCCAGTACTAACAGTTGTTGATGATGCATATAATGATGCCTGTACTGCCCCTGATTCTCTTCCTCCGGCCCCTGCCAAGCCTGACAGATATTACAGGGTCCCAGA
Source organism: Protopterus annectens (assembly GCF_019279795.1). Lineage (NCBI taxonomy): Eukaryota > Metazoa > Chordata > Ceratodontiformes > Protopteridae > Protopterus > Protopterus annectens. Next base: position 966,482,988 of record NC_056726.1, read on the forward strand.
CTCACACTACCATTTGTATAAGGCTCCTGTTGCAGACCCTGAAACCATTTCACAGGGCCCTAAAGGTGTGGCAGCTGCCTCTGCCAAAAACCCTCTTCTCTCTGAAAGGGAATCTAGAGCATTAGAGAGATGGGGTAAAAAGGTTTATACTTCTGCTACTCTTTCGGCCAGGGCCTTAAACTGTCAATTTCACATGATTCAGTACCAGGAATTTTTGTTAGACCAGCTAAATAAAAAACTGTCCTCTCCTGAACCTATAGACCGCAAGTCCCTTCAGGATTTGGTACATAACTCTCAGCAGGTCAGTAACCATTTCTTAAAATGTGGCTATGATGCACTGGAGGCTTCCTTTAGATCAGCTATGACTGGAACAGTGATTCGAAGGCATGCCTGGTTAAAAGAACAATCCTTACCAGACCATGTTAAGTCAAAACTCCTAGATGCTCCTATGGAGAAACAAAGTTTGTTTGGCTCCCCGGCACAGGAGGCTCTAAAGAAGGTGGAAGAAAAAGCAAAATCTGTCCAAACAGTCAAGGATTTCTTACAGGTCCAACCTCCGAGGTTTAGCAGAAATTGGCCTTTGAAGAATTGGTCCTTTCCAGACAACTCCAGAGCACAGAGAGGCAGAAATAGACGCCCAAGAGGCAGAGGCCAATCTAGGGGTGCCTACAGGGGACGTCAGTGGCAACCCTACCAACCAGAGAAGTACTGCCACAGATTCAACTACAACCACTTCCACAGGGCAGACACAATGACTTGGCTCTGGTTCCGCCTACCAGGGAACAACTGGAAGCACCCTTGGGCGGAAAACTAGCCTTATTTTCCGACAACTGGCATTACATTACAGGAGACAAATGGACTTTACAAACAATAGACAAGGGCTACAGGTTTCACTTCCACACTCTACCAAAAAAGAGAGGAATGCCAAACCTACCACCAAGCCAAAAAACAGACGCTCCAAGACAAATCAACAACTTACTAAGGATGAGAGCTATAGAAAAGATACCGCCTATGGAACAAGGCCAAGGATTTTACTCCAGGCTTTTCCTTGTACCAAGAAAAGAAAATCAATGGAGACCTATTCTCGACTTGTCCGCACTGAACACATACCTCAATGTTCCAAAATTCAAAATGCTGACCCTCCAGCAACTTCTTCCCATGCTGGGCAAGGAGTCTTGGCTGGTGACTCTAGATCTCAAGGAGGCATACCTGCACGTCCCTATACGACCAGATTGCAGAAGACACCTCAGATTTCTTGCAGGATCAGAGCATTATCAATTCTCAGCATTGCCCTTTGGCTTCTCTACTGCGCCCAGAGTATTCACGAAATGCCTGGCATCAGTAATTGCTCATTGCAGGCTTCAGGGAATTCAAATTTACCCATACCTGGACGACTGCCTAATACAAGCGGACAACAAGGCAAAATTAACAAAAGATTTGGAAAATGTCATACAACTGCTGCAAGCCTTGGGATACACAGTCAACATGCAAAAGTCAAGACTAGTACCATCCCAAAGGATAACATTCTTGGGTGCAGAACTGGATACATCAACTCAGATGGCTTTTCTCACAGAAGAAAAACAAAAGCAACTACCAGTCTATTTCATGACATTAACAACACAAACTCAGCTTACTGCAAGGAAACTCCTGCAAGCCCTGGGTTACATGGCATCCTGCATAATATTGATTCCGCATGCCAGGCTGCATATGAGAAAGTTGCAGTGGTACCTAAGGAATGTATGGTCTCAACACAAGCACAGTCTAGAAGCCCAGATTCCAATAATTCCATGCCTGAAGTAAGAATTCCTGTGGTGGGCTCAGGCCTGTCAGTTGAACAGAGGATTGCCTTTCCACAAACCTCATCCAAGCCAGACCATCACCACGGACACCTCAGACCTAGGCTGGGGGACACACATGGTGGACAAGTGTATACAAGGCCTATGGACCCAGGACCAGCTGAATCTACACATAAATCTAAAGGAGATGCTGGCAGTGAAACATGCGATCCAGGCATTCAGACCACTCCTTCAACAAGGTCACCTGCTGATAAGGACGGACAATACCACAGTCATGTGGTACATCAACAAACAGGGAGGTACACACTCATATCCTCTATGCCGGATGGCAATGGACCTGTGGAATGTGGCCCTGAATCTCAACATTCAACTTCAGGCCAGATTTGTTCCAGGAAAAGAAAACTCACTAGCAGACACCTTAAGCAGAACTACCACGGATGCTCACGAATGGATGCTGCATCCAGATATCTTCAAAGCCATAACAAAGAAACGGGGACTACCAGAGATAGACCTGTTCACCTCCCCACACAACCACCAATTGAAGAAATTCTGCACAAGAGTATACCACCCACTTGCTTGGAGGGTGGACTCCCTTTCCTTCAACTGGAAAAACCTGACAGCATATGCATTCCCACCTCTTCCTTTGATGTACAAAGTCCTACTGAAGATCAAAGAGGATCAGCCAAGGGTAATCCTGATAGCTCCAGACTGGCCGAGGCAACAGTGGTACCCGCTACTGAGAAGCATGTCTCGGACACATGCATGGCCTCTACCTCTATGTCCCTTACTTCTAACACAGAACAACTACAAGATCCTACATCCAAACTTGAAAACACTGCAGCTAGCTGCTTGGAATATTGCATAAAACAAAATAACTCAGATTTATCTCAGAGGGTTAAGGACATTATCCTGGAGGCACGCAGACCCTCCACAAGGAAAACTTATTCAGCTAAGTGGAAAAGATACCTCATTTGGAGTGCAGCAAAGGGAGAAAATGTCTCATTGGCAAACATAGCACACATCCTGGAATACTTAGCAGAACTGTTCCACAATGGCCTGTCCTACTCCTCCATTAAGATTCATGCATCAGCAATTTCAGCAGAATACAACATGGATCCTCCTGTCTTCTCTCATCCTCTACTCAGGCAGTTCTTGAGAGGAATCAAAATGTAAAACCTCCAAGGAAACCACCTTTACCTACATGGGATCTCAACTTTGTGCTGGAAAAGTTAACACTTCCTCCTTTTGAACCAGCAGCAACAGCAGATTTACAGTTCTTGTCTTGGAAAACTGCTTTCCTGCTAGCAATCACTTCAGCAAGAAGGGTATCTGAGTTACAGGCATTAATGGCAGTACAACCCTTCCTTATCTTCCATCAGGATAGAGTCTCTCTGAGAACTAACCCTACCTTTATGCCAAAAGTGGTCTCCAGAGTATCATTGAACCAAGCGATTCATTTACCTACATTTTTCCCCAACCCACAGAATAGGGGGGGAAGACTGCTACATACCTTGGATGTGCACAGACAATTACGCTACTATCTGGACAGAACTAAGACCAACAGAAAAACTGACCAGCTTCTGGTAGCATATGCAACAGGAATGCAAGGAAAATCAATTTCAAAACAGACAATCTCAAAATGGATAGGAAATTGCATTCGATTTTGTTACTCTTTTCATGGAAAGACAACTCCTGAAAATAGACCTCATTCCACAAGAGCTACAGCCACCACTACAGCTTTCCTACGAGGAGTGGCTACCAAAGACATTTTAGAAGCTGCTACTTGGAGCTCCGTGCATACATTTGCCAAGCATTATAATCTTCCCTTATACTCCAGATCCCGAGCAGGTTTTGCAACTGCTGTTTTGCAAGGGATCTTAACTACACCATCTTTATCTTAGTGCCTCCTCCCCCAGTTTGGCTATGGTATTCTACCCATATGTTAGGACTGCAGATGCATCCTTGAAGGACATAGTACAGTTTTGTACCTACCATAAATGTAGATGTCCGATAGGTATGCATCTGCAGTCAGGATTACCCACCCTCCTTCCCCTCTGTGGTATTCCTAGGGTATTTACCCCTCTTTTAGCTAGCTGGGGGATTCTATTATGGTGTATTTGTTTGTATATATGTATATATATATATATATATATATATATATATATATATATATATTTTTTTTTTTTTTTTTGCTCTCTACTGTTTGGAATTATTTGCATTTATCCAAAATTTAGCCTTCCTAGAGGGCACCTGGCATCTGGGGCAAGAAACACTGAGGAAAATGGCATCGGCTGATGCCTTTATACCCCAGCAGCTGTGACGTCGGGTGAAGTGCGACATCAGCCGAGGCCAGACCCAGACTTTGGAATCCGGCCGACCGAAGGGCTGCCTGAGGCAGGGCAACCCATATGTTAGGACTGCAGATGCATACCTATCGGACATCTACATTTATGGTAGGTACAAAACTGTACTATATTCATACAGCCAGAATTGTGTATGTAGGACTATAGCTAGGGAGTTATGGAGTCACTTACAACAAACAGGTGAGAAAGTCCTCAGCATGACACAGCAGGCAATGAGGGCTGCTTCAAAAATGAACTAATTTATAAGAGTTTATAGTAGGAGTGACCACTACCTGGTACTGTTAAATTCCATGTTCAAGGTTGTTCTGAGCTAAAATTACTGTTCCACTGGCGCAGGAAATCCCTACTCACTGTTACTTTAAACTGACATTGATACATTGCCATCTTGTCTAGCGGGTACAACTGAAGTAAACTTTTGGTTGGAGTAGTGTAGTGTATTTACAGTATGTGAAATAGAAGGCACATGTGAGCTCAGGAAATTTGGTGTGAAAAAAGAGAGCCCTTTCAAGCAAGAATAACATGTAGTATTCCTGAGGTGGAGAGTATGCATCCACAGTGAATTTTGCAGTATTGTTGTAGGTTTTTATGTATTTATTTATTTTTTAAGTGCTAAGCCATTAGAGCGGCTTTATTTTGTTCTGCATATTCTGCACATTGCACACAGTCTTCCCTTAACAGCCTGTCTAGTAATAATAAGAGTATTGTCCAAACCAGACATGCCAGTCTTTTCACTGATCATTCTAGCCAAATTGTTGTTTGGCTGTGCCTGCTTGCCGAACTTGTAATAAAGCTGCATGGCTGTGCTGCAGTGATACTGCTGAATTTATTTATGATAATCCAAGTGTATCATGCTGCATGCATCTGCTAAATGATCTGGTGACCAATAAAGGGATGTGTTTGTTACACTAGACTTTTTTTTTCTCCTTAAATAAAAACTTCATTGAGTTTCCTTTGATGCTAGATGAAGACTGTCCTCTGTACAATAATGAGCCTTGAAACAGGATTATAGGTTCATAGGTTCATTAGTATCTTAATCTGTTGCTTGTCTTATTTAATGTTCTTTTTTTATATTTTTATGGTATGTGTTTGATCAAACTTGATAAATGACTGTATTTTAATTATGGTTTGTGTGTGGCGCTGCACATCAGTATTTTGTTGTTTACTTGTACTGATTAAATTTATTTTTTAGGTACTTACAAGCCACGGGTTCGGTGTTATGACACACACCAGTTATCCCTGAAGTTTGAAAGATGCATGGATTCAGATGGTTAGTAAATTTGTTGATGAACTTTAACATGCTGATGTGCATTATGTATCCACCTTGAGTTGACAGCTGAGAAAGCTAAAAATACAATGTTAGAAATTTGCCTTGGTGATTAACATGTTGGGATTTCCTGTCCTGCAGTTCACAGCTCTGCCTTTTTTAAGTATTGTTTAAATATTGTACATACTGTACAAAACAATGTATTTGTATGTTAATGTTATTTATGCATAATCCTACTTTCTGTTACTTGTCACTGATTTTGTTACAAGTAATAAAAATTGACTGTCTCAGGTTAGCAAAATTTATTAAGCGCTTTTGTTCTCAGTGGTAATAAAACTTGATCAGAATACTAGGCAAACACATGCGACCACATTTTAACAGCATGCATTGTCACATTTTGTCACATTCTGAGTTTGTTGTATTTTTGTTTTTGCATTTCCCCAGATGGGCCCGAAAATGGTCTTATATAGCTATATATCCAAGAAATCCCACCCCAATCCCTCTCCTGCTACAAGCAAAAAGAAAAAGAGGCAGTTGCCCATTTTTCCACTCCATATGGCTCCACATTACCTGTGACAAATAAATAGTAATTCTAATAAAGTTAGACTACATTGATGTGATTCATAAAGAAACCAGCCTTTTCCGGCATTCTTCCCATGCCAAATGATCAACAGACACTGGCACAAGCTTGAGTTCAAAATTGCTTGCACAGGGCTAAATAAAGCCAGAACCAAAAGACTTATCAGGAATAGTCTACCATTCCTAGCCCCAGCAAAAGAAGGGACTTTGAGACCAATTCCAGACCTCTCAAGACTATAATCAGATGTATGCTTGTCCCAAAATTCAGGATTTGTACACTGTAAAGACTCTTGCTCATGATTATCCGAGAAGCTCTCATGGTCATTCTAGACTTAAAATACATCATCCTCCATGTTCCCATAGCTCAGGAACACAGGTAGTCCCTGCACTTTAAGGCAGTGTCTCGCTCTTCTAATTTTTTTCCTTGCCTTATGGCTGGTCCATTGCTCCTAGAGTCCTTACAAAATATCTATCTCCAATGATTGCATTCTGTAGGACAAAGATTGCCCACATTTATGCATGATTGGATAATTTTCTTATTGAGGCATCCTCCTCTCAGGAGATGGAGGCATCCTTACATTTGACTATGGAATTCTTCTCCAAGATAGTGATGTTCATCGTGTAACACTGCTGCAGTCATCACACTTGGGTTATCCTGCCGTCAGGCAGTCCCACAGTCGGCCAGAGTTCCAAAGTCTTGGTCCGGTGTCGGTTGCTGTCACTTCTACCCTGACGTCAGTGTGCCAGGGGTATATAAGAGGCATCCAACCCCATTTTCTTCAGTCTTTCTTGCCGCGCAGTGCCCGAAGCAGAAGCAGTTTGCAAGTGCCGGTCGGCCGACTGCTGAGATTTTCAATTCGGATTTCAGACCGAAGTCTTCAATAAAGCTAAGTACCCCATTGGGGAACCTTTTCTTGCCTCAGTCTGATGTCAGAACAAGTTAACAATTGCATTTCTTGTGGGAAGCAAATACCTCATAAGGACTTTCATTCTTATTGTATTCCATGCCTAGGCCCAGACCATGACATCACAGGTTGTCAGTTTTGTGCTAGGTTTAATAAACGAACTATTAAACATCGTTTTAATTTCGCCCGACTTTACTTTGGTAGGAAATTTAATTATACCATGCCGTCGGAGCAACCAACGACTGGCATGCATAAAAAACACAAGGATAAGGACAGGCAGCTGAGACCCAAACCCCAGGCTCCGAGGCCTCTGCTAGGCCAGTCGCTGATTCTCCGGTTTTCAGTGAGGCGCCTACGCAGCCCTTGACGACCGATGATTTGGAACCTCAGACGGCTTCCGATTCCCAAGCAGAGATTACTAGGCCGCCGCAGCCTTCTTCTTTAGTCCCTTCCAACTCCAGAGCAAAAGGAGATTCCGGTGCAGTTGAAACACCTTCAGTTGCAGAAGGTGTCTTCAGACCGACTACACTCCCCATCAAATCTTATGCAAAGCTGAAAACTCCTTTAAAAACAAAAAAGACTGTACAGCAGTCTCCAGTACAAGGCCCCATGCCTAAGAAACAGATGCTTAAGATGGCTGAAGATTTAATTACCCTAATCAGGGGTTCCCATCCCCCTCCTGATAAAAGGCCAAGACAGGAGGAGGATTATGCTTCCTCTGACCCATCTCAATTTCCTCAGATTCTTCTGAGGAACAGGAATACTCTTTTCCCCCTTATGAAGACTCGGATGCTGAAGAGTCTATTCCCTCAGCATCTCCCCCAGAAGACTACTCTTTTGAGAAAACTTTACAAACCATGAGGGAACATTTCCACTGGGAAGGCCAGGATTACTCTGATTCTAAGAAAAGGCTCCGTGAGTTCCTTTTACTACCCCAGCACAGACCACTTGCTATCCCTCCTGTCTTGCCCGTGTTAGACATTGTGGATGATGTTTACCTAGAATCTAGCCTTAACCCAGACTCTCTACCTCCTGCGCCATCCAAACCAGACAGATACTACAGAGTCCCTGACTCACACAAATTCCTATACAAAAGCCCTGTTGCTGATCCGGGTCCCAAAGGGGTTAAGGCCTCTATTGCTAAAAATCCTGTACCCTCTGAAAGGGATTCCAGAGCACTAGACAGATGGGGAAATAAAGTATATACCTCAGCTACTCTAGCTATGAGGGCCTTAAATTGCCAGTTTCACATGCTGAAATATCAGCAATATCTGAAGTCTCAACTAAAACAAAAAATGAGCACACATTCATAGCAGCCTGATTTCAAAGAAATGCAAGATTTTGTTGCATGCAGCTGAACAAGTGAGAAAACATACTTTACAATGTGGATTTGATTCATTGGAGGCTTCCTGTAGAGCAGCAGTAACTGGGTTTGTCATACGTAGACATGCTTGGTTAAAAGAACAAACCCTACCTGATCAAGTTAAAGCAAAGTTATTGGATACACCTTTACAGCAGGATGTTTTATTTGGTGTAAAAGCAGAAGAGGTTTTAAAGAAAATGGAGGATAAGGCAAAATCTATGCAGACGGTCAAGGATATTTTACAGGTTCAACCCCCCCCCCCTCCATTTCAGCAGAAATTAGCCAACAAAAAACAGGTCTTTTCCAGCTGCTGACAGACCACAGAGGGGCAAATGCAGACGCCCAAAGGGCAGAGGTCAGTCGCAAGGCCCTTACAAGCCTCGACAATGGGGTACCGCAACCCAGAAAGGAGGAGAAGACGGGCCCCAAGCTGTCAGAAGACAAACACAATGACTTAACCCTCAGACTGCCAAGCAAATCTCTCTTGGCACCTCCCTTGGGAGGAAAATTAGCACTTTTTGTAGACAACTGGCACATCATCACAAAAGACAAATGGGTCCTAAATATTGTCTCTCAAGGATACAGATTCCACTTTCACACTTTGTCAAGGATAAAAGGAATGCCAAACCTGCCACCAAATCAATGGGCAGAGGCTCAAAAACAAATTATAGCTCTCATAGACATGAGAGCCATTCAACAGGTACCTACACAAGAGCAAGGACAAGGATTTTACTCAAGACTCTTTCTAGTCCCCAGAAAGGACAAAGCCTGGATACCTATTCTGGACCTTTCAATTCTAAACACTTATCTTTAAGTACCCAAATTCAAGATGCTAACACTACAGCAGCTTCTTCCCATGCTGGGCAAGAAGGCTTGGCTAGTAACGTTGGATCTCAAGGAGGCATTCCTGCATGTCCCTATCAGACAAAATTTCAGAAGATACCTCCGATTTATTGCAGGTTCAACTCATTATCAATTCTCTGCACTGCCCTTTGGCTTATCTACTGTGCCCAGGGTCTTCACAAAATGCCTGGCACCAGTAATTGCGTACTACAGACAAAGAGGAATTCAAATATATCCATACCTGGACGACTGCCTTATTCAAGCAGAAAGCAAGGACATTCTTTTAAAGCATCTGGCGTTTGTCAAACACCTACTAAGTTGCCTAGGATACACAGTAAATGAAAAGAAATCAAAACTAGTGCCCTCTCAAAACATAATATTCCTGGGTGCCAGCTTAAATACAACGACCCAGATGGCTTACCTCACGCCAGACAAGCAAGAGCAGCTGACTCAATACTTCAAAATGATGGCAACAAAGACCCAACTCCCTGCAAGAAAAATTCTGCAGACCTTGGGATTCATGGCATCTTGCATACTACTAATACCATTTGCAAAACTGCATATGAGGAAATTACAATGGTACCTGAAAAGCGTATGGACTCAGCACAGCCACAGCTTGGAAACAATAATACCACTCATACCCTGCTTTCAACAGGAGTTTCTATGGTGGGCTCAGGCATGTCACCTCAACAAGGGCCAGCCTTTTACCTTACCACAGCCAGACAAACTATAACAACAGATGCATCGGATTATGCCTGGGGAGCACACATGGCAGGACAGTGCATTCAGGGCAAATGGTCTACAGATCAAAGGCATCTGCATATCAATCAAAAAGAAATGCTAGCTGTACAAAATGCCCTAACAGCTTTCAAGGACCTCTTACATCCAGGACAACTCCTAATAAAGACGGACAACACCACAGTAATGTGGTACATAAACAAGCATTGGGGCACAGACTCCTACCCCCTATGCAGAGGAAAGCAATGACCTTGTGAAACACAGCACTGACCTACAAAGTTCAACTACAAGCACAATTCCTGCCAGAAAAGAAAAACACATTGGCAGATGATCTAAGCAGAAACATCATGGATCCTCACGAGTGGAAACTAGATCCACAAGTATTTGCAATGATAATTCAAAAATGGAGACGCCCAGACATAGATCTGTTTGCCAACCCCCAAAACTACCAACTTCCGAAGTATTGCAGAAGAACATTCCACCCACTAGCTTGGAAAGTGGACGCCCTCTCATTCAGTTGGAAAGCATTAACAGTGTATGCCTTTCCTCCACTGCCTCTTCTAGCAAAGGTGCTGCTGAAAGTCAGATTAGAGAGGCCACAAATGATACTCATTGCTCCAGACTGGCCACGCCAACACTGGTATCCAATACTAAGGAACATGGCTCACGGCCCACCATGGATTTTGCCTCAAATTCCTCACCTGCTCATGCAGCAAAACAATCAGATTCTACACAGCCAGCTCAAGACTTTAAATTTGGCTGCATGGCAAATTACCTAAGCAACCAGCCAACACTTATCTCTAAAGCTGTTATGGATGTCATTCTGGAGGCCAGGAGGCCCAGCACCAGGAAAGCCTATTCAGACAAATGGAAAAGATTTTGCGCCTGGAACCAGGCTAAAGGCCAAAATCCCCTTGTTCCAAACATTCCTCAGATCCCACAATATTTAACTGAGTTTCTGCACAAAGGACTTTCTTTTTCATCTGTTAAGATCCACGCCTCAGCGATTTCAGCTCACTACAACACGGATCCTCCTATATTTTCACATCCACTGCTAAGACAGTACCTCCGAGGGGCTAAGAACATAAGACCGCCCAGGAGAGCACCAACACCAACTTGGGATTTCAACTTTGTTCTGGAAAAGCTTACACTGCCGACCTTTGAACCAGCTTTTACAGCTGATTTACAATTTCTATCATGGAAAACTGCCCTGCTGCTAGCAATAACTTCAGCACGAAGAGTCTCAGAGCTACAGGCCCTAATGGCAGTGGAGCCTTTCCTCATTTTTTCATCAAGACAGAGTTGCACTACAAACTAACCCTTCCTTTATGTCAAAGGTGGTATCCAGTGTGGCCCTAAACCAAACCATTCATTTGCCCACCTTTTTTCCAAATCCCCAGAACAAAGGAGAAAGGCTCCTGCACTCTTTGGACATTCACAGGCAATTACGTTTCTACTTGGATAAAACTAAGGCTTTCAGAAAAGCTGACCAGCTCTTTGTATCCTATGCTGCAGGATCACAAGGAAAAGCTATCGCAAAACAGACCATTTCAAAATGGATAAGACATTGTATCCGTTTCTACTACACACATCATGGGAAACCGGTACCTGCTAGCATTAGGTCCCATTCCACCAGGGCTACAGCTACATCAGCAGCCTTTCTCAGGGGGGTACCAACCAAGGATATTTTGGAGGCTGCAACTTGGAGTTCAGTGCACACCTTCACCAAGCACTGCCACTTACCTCTATACTCTAAAACCAGAGCTGGCTTTGCCACTGCAGTTCTGCAGGGCCTACTAGTTTCTCCAAACCCTGTTTAATTCCACTGCCCATCCTTAGCTTTGGGATTCTACCCAAGTGTGATGACTGCAGCAGTGTAACACGATGAACATAGTACAGTTTTGTACCTACCATAAATGTAGATGTTCGAGTGTTCACACTGCTGCAGTCCAGGTTACCCTCCCTCCATCCCCTCTGACCTAGCTGAACTTTTCTATACCTTTCTATCTGGTACAACATTTGTGGTGTATTTGCTTGTAACTGAAGGTATTCCTTGTATTTCCTTTACATGTTTTATTGGCAATATGTATTGCCCACCTACTTGGGGGCACCTGACATCTGGGGCAAGAAAAACTGAAGAAAATCGCGTCGGATGCCTCTTATATACCCCTGGTGCACTGACATCAGGGAAGAAGTGACAGCAACCGATGCCGGACCAAGACTTTGGGACTCTGGCCGACTGCAGGATAACCCAAGTGTGATGACTGCAACACTGTGAACACTTGAACATCTACATTTATGGTAGGTACAAAACTGTACTTTCTCACTAAACCTTCAGATGTTTTATCTCTTGCCCCTACCAGGGTTGGCTTTTTATGATCGATCTGGCCTCCAGGGATAGAAAGGCTATCTTCCCCACAAAAAGGTCCTGTTCCTATCCTTGTGCTTCCTGGAAATATCAGAAAGGTGAACCATTTCAGCCAGAGTTTTCCTGAGGCTACTGGGTTTCATGACATCATGCATACTTGTGGTCCTTCTAGCTAGATTTCTTAGGCGGAAACTGCAGCGGTACCATAAATAAATATAAACATACAGATGACATCTCTGTTCCTTACAGACCCCTATACCCCTCCTCCCATTTGTCAGGAAGGAGCTTCACTGGTGGCTGGAAACCACCAAGACCAACCAAAGAGTTCCCTTTCAGTTGGAGGTGGGCATCTAGATCCTAATGGTAAATGCTTTGGACCTAGCATAGGCCAGTGCACTCTGGGCAAACCAGACTAATTTGCAAGCATGTGGTTGTCCAAGTAATGGCATTTCAGAAGGCTTTATTATATTCAGAACCCTTGGCAACCATGGACCATGTCATAAGAACAGACAATATCAGAGAACTGTGGTACGCCAACAGACAGGGTGCCACCCCTTCATACCTCTTGTGCAGGTTGGGCATACAGATTTGGAAAATGGGAGAAGAGATGGATTGGAGTGTAGCAGCCCAGTACCTCCCAGGATAGGTAAGCAACATTACAGACATATGCAGAAGAATATGCCCCGACTCAAAAGAGTTGATGCTAAAGAGTGAAGACTTCATTCAAGTAATTCATGTAGGGTGTGCCAGAAGTAGATCTTTTTGCTTCTTGTCAAAACAGACAGCTCAGGAAATATCTCAAAAGAGCCCCGGTGAAGGGAGCATGGAGGGCAGATAACCACCTTTTTCCACTGGACAGGTCTGTTTCTGTATGCCTTCCCTCCCTTACCTACTATCCCCAGGGTACTAAAGAAGTTCAGTGATGACAGTACAAAGGTGATCCTAGTGACTTGGTTTGGCCCAGGCAGCAGTAGTTCTCCCGACTATTGGACATGGCCAAGGAAGAACCATGTACGCTGCCACAGCAGGTGGAACTACACCCTCAGACCAAGTGGTCCACAGTACATCTTCACTTGGACACACTGAAACTGACTCTGTGGATGACCTACCCAGCCACCCCAGACATTTGTTTTCAGAGGACGTCTTGCTTATTTTAAAAGAGGTTAGAAGACCCTGCACCAGGAAGTAATTCAATTCTGAAGAAACATGGCTTTCTTACTGGTGCCTTAACAGAAGAAACATGGCTCTCTTACTGGTGCCTTAACAGAGAGCAACAGCCACTTCAAACCAGCCTGCCCAAGGTCCATAGTTGCCTCTCAGAATTCTACAAGCAAGGGCTATCCTATGCGTCAGCCATGTCTCCTTTCCTCTGGACTCCTTTATTTTCTTTCTCCCACGCAGCCATGAAGTAGTTCCTTAAAGGTGTTCTGCACTTGAAACTATCCACAAAAGAACCAGCTCTCCCTTGAGATCTCAGTTTTGTGCTAGAAAAGTTTAATGCTTCCTCCTTTTGAGCTGCTTCAGCTGACATCAAAACACTCACCTAGAAAACTGTTAGGCATAGCTCAGGCTGCCTATCTCAGTACTTCAAGCTCTAATGTATAAAGACCGCTTTTTGATTTTTCACAAGCACAGAATTACTCTCTGCACTACTCCCACATTTATGCCTAAAGTGGTATATGACCTATCTTTAGTCAAGTCATAAATCTTCATTATTTTCTTTCTATGCCCACAAACTGAGGGAAAAGACTACTGTATTCCTTAAATATGTTTGGACAACTAGATTTTACATAGGATAAAACCTTGCAAAAAATCTTACCAACTGTTTGTATCCTTTGCAAAACAGAAAGAAGGAAAATCAGTAAACAAACAGACCATATCTAAATTTATTGCAAATACTTCCTTTTGTTACTACCATTGTGGAAGCCTTCACAGTCCATACTCCACTAGGGCAATTGCTTCTACCACTATTTTTCTTAAAATTTCCTGTATCTTAGGGGGAGTTATTTAGATTTCTGTTCACACACTTTGCTTCAGTCATCCTGCGTGGCTTGAATTCCCCTGGACTACTTTCTGGCCATCGTCTCAACTTTCTTTAGCTCTGCAAATTTTCCCTAGAGTTATTACTGTAACAATGAATGGCTAAGAACATAGTACACGTGTATTAGGTTTTGTGTCTTTCGGCTTTTCCCGGTTAGGGGTCGCCACAGCGGTACTCTGGTCTGCTAATGATTGGTATTTTTACGTGCCAAGTTACCAGCCCTGACGCACAACCTTCAACGAAGGTACGCCCATTCACGCATGTCTCAATGCAGAAGACGCTCTAGCTGAGAATCAAACCGGACAGCGTCATACTGTGAGGCGACAACGCTACCACACCACCACCACCGCGGTAGTACACTTGTATTAGGTACTTGCCATAAATTAGATATTCAAGTAGTTTCACTATTGTATTACCAATTCCTGCCACCCTTCTTTTACACTCCTAGGGTTGAAGTTGGGTACGCCTTCATCAAACTGTCTTCCTTTCACCCCCAGTTAGTTCCCTCTCCTTATTTTCCCTGTTAAGGTCTGGGGACATATCTGGGCATATCATGATCTAGGTACCCTGGCAAGAGTGCGACTTCAGACAGGGGCAAAAATGACCTGAAGATGGCACTGGCTGACAACCCTATATGGTACTGAAGTTCTGATGCTGGAATGAAGGGCATCTGACAGACTGTGGGAGAAAGTGAAAGTCTTTGGTATTTGGGTCAGCTTCAAGTATCTTTAAGGCAGGAAATCCCAAGAGTTATTAGTGCAATGGTGAGTTACTCAGCCATCTGTATTTATGTTAAGTACCTAATATGACTGTACTTTCCCTTATCTTCCTTCTCATTTCCCCACCAGGTTGTTTACTTACCTCTGACACTACATAGATCCCAGAAAGAGAGAGAACCTCGTGGGTGAATACTTGTCACAAGTAATTAGTCTCCTAGGTCTACTTTCATAAGACAAGTTCCTTGTCCAGCCAGGGCAAGGAAGATTTGAAGAGGACATTGGTCAGCACTTCTCTTGTACCACAGAGGATCTGAGTGGGAAGAAGTCAGCCAGAATGATGAGGGGGAAGGGAAAGCACTGGAAGTCAGGCTGGTATTCCGGGTTCTGCATGCAGGAATCCCAGACATGATGACTGTAGCAGTGAATATACTTAAACATCTAAAATTATGGTTAGTTCCTAGTACAACTGTACTTTATATTTGGGTTGACCTTTCGCCTCCTTACCTTCCTTCCAGAAACATCTGAGTGAGCATCTGAAAAGGAAAGAGCCTTGTATGTCCTTCCATTTCACTGTTGCAATATTCCTTACAATAGGATCCCCTGTCAAAGGTAGCTCAACATCTGGCCAGTATACAAAAGCCTTTAGGTTGCTAAGAGTACACTATATGTCACATGTATGATCCCTGCATATAGCATAGGGCATAAAGTTGATGTCTGGATGTACCACTCTCAGAACTGAGAGCCCCAGGAGGAGTGCCAGTCCAAGGATTAGAGAGGTACCAAGCACATCCAAAAGGGAAAAGAACCGGGAGGGGGGAGTGAATATTGCAACAGAGAGGAGAGGAACATCTATCGTTATGGTCTGATTTTACACAACTGTACTTTGTCCTTCTATTTCATTGTTGTAGTATTCTTTGCAATAGGGAGGTTGTAAAAGCTCAAGAGGAAGGGCATGCCCAGGAGATAAGATGTTGTCTCCCCTTGCTTGTTGACATACCACATGTAACTGTGGTACTGTCTGTCAGTAACTTTTGAGGGGCCCTGGAATGAAAAGAGGATGAAATGCTTAAAAATCCAACAGGAAAGCTCTCACCTCTTTGGTACTAATGTATTTGTTGAAGTGACCAGAGGCCCTGCACTTTTAGAGAGCTGAAAGAAGCCCCCTATCCCACGTCTGAAGCGTCCGTGAACAGCTGAGAGGGGAGTGGGGTTTGAAAAGGAAGCCCTCGATTGAGTGACAAATGATGAATCCGCCACTGAATAATCCAGCTTGAGGCATGGAAGAGAAGAGACTATAAAACCTAGAGGATAAGAGTGCTGAAGTCAAACTGGCTTTAGAAATCACTGAAGCTTTCTCATGTAGAGCATGGCTAGAGGGAGTATGGGAATGGAGGATGCCATGAAACCCAGAGCTCTTAGAAATTCCCTGACGGTAACTGAGGCCAGAGGAAGAAGGGTTTGAAAGAAGGCAATGAGAAATAAGGCCTTGGGAGGAGAGAAGGATGCCACCATTGGAACAGTCTGGGTCCTGCATCCCAGAAGTACATAATCCTGTGAAAGAGTCAGGAAATACTTTTGGAAATTTATGGTGAACCCTAGGCTTTGCAGGTGAGATATGGCAAAATGAAGATGCTGCACTAGAATCTCTGGAGAGCATGCCTGAAAAAATAGGTTGTCCAAGTAGGGAAAGACCTGTAACCCCCTTAACCTGCAAAAAAGCAATCACAGGAGTGAGGCATTTGGTGAATATCATTGGGGAAGTAGACAGGCCAAAGGGCAAAGCAGAAAACTGAAAATGCCAGGAAGTAACAGAAAAATGTAAAAACTTCCTGAAAAGGGGATGAACAGGGACATGAAGATAAGCATCCTTGAGGTCCAGAGAAACTAGAAAAGCCTGAGAAAACAGCTAAGGTCTAAAGGGACAACATCTGAAGGGATGGGATCTTTGGAAAGGTGTTTAAATGGGAGAGATCCAGAATGCGTCTCTAAGTGCCCTCAGTCCTGGGGACCAAGAACATTCTGGAATAAAACCCCTTCCCCCTTTGAGAAACTGGATCTTACTGAATAGTTCCATGAGTCAAGAGACTTTGAAGCACCTCTGGAAAAAAGCCTCATTGCTCCTGAGAGGTTGAGGCATGCCCATGAAAGGGGGAAGAGCTTTCCAGACAATGTAATAACCTTGGCAAATGATGGAAAGAACCCAGGAATCTTGAGTAATCTTTAACCAAACGGGAAAAGACTAAGAGAAAGAGGAATGTGGCTGAGAAGTACAGGATAGTCAGACAGCACCAAGTTTTTCAGGAAAGGGAGATTTCTGTGTGGAAATAGTCTGGGCAACTTTAGCAGGCAAAGCCCGTTTTCCACCCTTTTTACCTTTGGGAGTAGGATGAGATTGCCTGGAAATCAAAAGCTGGCTAATTAGAATAATTCCTTTTGAATTTAGGCATAGGAGAAACAAAAATATGTTTCGCTCTTGTAAGGCCTTACCCTTTTCCTGTAGGGTCTTAAATTATCAGCAGCACCAAACAAATACTTGTTGTCCAGAAGACCGTCCATCAACTTGGCCTTAATATCTCCAGGCAGAGGTTGAAGCCTAAGCCATGGATATCTCATCACACAGCCAAAAGCAGCCGCCCTAGAAGAAGCATTTGCTGCATCATAGCTACACTAGTAGAATGATGAGCCACCTGAGAAGAGGTCCCTAACAAGTTGAGGGTTTGTTCAGTGCTCCCCTCAGAGTTAGGAAGGTCAGAAATAACTTGACAGGCCTGAGAATGAAGAGCCATGATATACCTAGCCATATGGGTCGGATAACTGACAGCCCAGAAAGTAAGATAGCTGAGGTGTATACCTTCTTAACCAACCATTCCATAGCCCTGGATTTCTAAGAAGAAGGAAGCAACTTAGATGGCTTGTCAGATGCCACAAACACCACAGAAGGGTCAACAGATGGGCACCTACAGATAAATTTGCACTCATCAGGTACCTTATAAAACCTATCTGTTTTTTTGGGGGGCAGGGGACTGGGAATCAGGTGCCTGAGACGCAGTAGAATAGGCATCCGACAAGGCAACCAAAAGAGGTGAGACAGCAGAAGGTCTAGGAGAATCCATTTGCAGAAGCTCATAGTACCTTTTCTAAACCTCATAAACATGGGCACAATTCCATTAAAAAAATTCCATCATTCTGGAAATTGTGTCCCCGAAGGATATCTCCTCAAAAGGAGTGGCAGTACTAGTAGATCCCTCCTCAGAACCATAGTCTAATGGAGAAGGAATCTGAGAAGACTAGATAGGGAATTCCTTATCCGAATCCCCCCTCTTCCTCAGAGGAATCATGTTGCCTGGGTCTCTTAAGAGCAGTAGAAGACCAAGGGGGAGCTGGAACAGAAATTCCTTGAGAGGGCTTCAGAGGCCATAAGAGCACTGAACAAACCCTGAGTGAAATTCTGCCAGTCACTCTGAGACCCCTTAGGAAAAGGTGAAACATGCCTATTTCTTTTTTCTTTCTTCTTTAAAGGGATGTCAGCCTTATGAAATGTAGAAGGTTCAGACCCCGTAGGGTATTGCACAGTAGTAGTCGGAACCTCCTCCCTAACCAAAATCTGAGAACCACCTCTAGGCCTTTTGTTAATAATCAGTCGCAGTTCCCCCCTGAATGTCTGTAGTGAGCATCGTCAAAGCCTCCAGGGATGTGCGTCATTTTGGATCCATGCTGGCCTCCAAAGTGGTCATGGCAGAAGAATCCAACAAAAGGGCTGGGTGATCCAGGGCTTTAACTAGCCTCAAGAAAGACATCCAGCAGAGGCGGCACAGCCAAAGAATCAGACCTAGCTTTCTTGTTTTCTTCACGGATGGCTGACCCTCAGAGCAAGAAGTTCCTTCCCTAATGTCTTTCATTTAAAGTTTAAGACATTGGTTCTCTAAATATATGGCCTAAGAGAAAAGCCTACTATATGGAGAATCTGCAGGTTGAAAGCCTAACAAATAGAACAGGACGCATGGTCATGGGAAGCACCAAGACAAACTAAACACTGCTGACAATGATCCGTATGGGGAATCGGTCTCTCACGCTGGCATTTACCCATTCTGGATGACATGAACCCCACAAGCAACAAAACAAAAGGAAAAAGATAAGAACATAAACCTCAAAGGGGCATTTATCTAAAAACAAAACAGCTTAGTGAACCAGCAAATGAAGGGGAAACTCCAGACCGACAGTCAAAGATGGCATTCAGATTGCAGCAAAGAAGTTTTGAGGATGGTATGTCTGGACCGTCACCTTTATGCCCTACACTATATGTGGAGACCATACGTGTGATGTACGGCATACCCTCTGCAACCTTTAAAGGCTTTGGTATACTGGCCTACGTTGGGGCCTCCCTTGGCAGGGGATCCTTATTGTAAGGAATACTGCAACAGTAAAATGGAAGGAGATACAAGGCTCTTTCCTTTTCAGATACTCGCTCAGATGTTTCTGGAAGAAAGGTAGGGAGGCGAAAGGTCAACCCATATACAAAGTAGAGTTGTACTAGCAACTTACTGTAATTTTAGATGTTCAAGTATATTCAGTGCTACAGTCATTCATAGGACATAATCTGATGTCATTTTCATTCATCCCTCAACTGATGGGTTTCGGATCTGACTCTGATCTGACTCAGATGTTTCTGCTAGATCTTTAGATCCAAAGTCTCGAGCTCCCACCTTTACCCGTAATGCCCTGTCAACCTAACATACCCCATATTTCATTTGCCTCTGCTTGGCTACAGATGCAGGTCCTCTTGCTGTTGACTTTTTGGGTATTTTTCCTAGGGAAATGGTGAGTTTAGGTCACTAAAGTTTCTAGTTTTTCATTGATTCCTTTTTCTCACCTACCTCCTTTGTTTGTCTTTTCAGTTTTACTGAGTGGTGATTACCAATTTCGCTGTAACTTTTTACTACCATTGCTTGTACCTTGCCATCTAAGATTTATTTTTTCTCCTTCTGTACTCTTTGAGTATTTCTTGTCTACCATTGTTGGTATTTATATTTTTCTGTTCTATATAAACAGCAACAACAAAAAAAGTAAGTGAAGTAGCTTTTGTAGTTATTTTTTTTTCCGTAGCTTATTTGGGCCAGTATCGTAGACACACTTACTGACTTTAAAAAATGCATTACCTATGGGCATAAAATACCAAACTCGGATGCCCCCAGGGAATGCGTATATTGCTTAGGAGCTGCACGTTTAGATACAGACTGCTCCGTTTGCTCTGGCTCCAACTCTAGGGCCCTAACAGACAGGAGAAACAAGCTAGTCCTGAAAGGCCTTCTCCTTTCCACTTCATTTGCGGCTTCAACTGGGACTCAAACCCCCCCCCAAAGAAAACTGATAAGGGAAAGCCCAGCTTGACTCCGAAAGGTAAGGAGTACCATAAGAGGTTGCCAGATCCCACATCATCTTCAGCTCCTTCAGTGGAGCCTCCTGCTAAAATATCAAGGAAATTGGTTCTGACCACCTCTGAGCCGTCTGCTTCACAGTCAGAATCACTGCAGATCTGATCACCTTCCCCCCCACCACATCCATTAACATCTAGGCTTCCTTCACTTGTTTTGGAACAATCCCCCCATAGACACTCAAGACCTCCGTCGTCCACCTCTTTTGTCAGGTCTTCCAAGAGTTTGTCTGAAGCTAACGTGGATAGGATGATGAGGAAGTTATCCAGATGGGGGTACTTTAGGCTCCATCTCCCATCAGATCTGTGAGCTAGCTTATGACTACTACCCCTCTGGACTGTCCTCCTCCTCCAATCTGCTCTACTGTTTGGATCCCTTGGATCTGAGTCCCCTGAGGGTGTTCTTACTGAATTCGAAGACAGTCTGTACTTTGACTCCAGTTACTTCCCAGAGTCATCCACCTCCAAGCTTTTTGGAGCTGGAAAATTCTCAGAGGTGAAGCATCGACACTGGATCTGGGGGACTAGAGTTGACTGAAGCTATCAGAGCCATCCCTGCCCCTTGGGGCTTTGGGGGTTGGACAGCTCGGGTCCAACTCCTTCCTCGACTGGAGAGCTTGTAGGTTTGCAGGAGCCGATTTCTCATTTAATATTAGCTCCTTTAAACACAAAAAGGTGACAGGGTGGTGTGGAAACTTCAAGTCTTAAACAGACCAGAGTACAACACCAAAGAATATTCTTTAATGAATTAAGATTAAGCAGTTTCATCCTGCACAACTAGGATTATGTAGGACAAAAGTGCTTAATCTTAATTCATTCAAAATATTCTTTGGAGTTGTACTCTGGTCTTTTTAAGATTTTAAGGAAGTTTCCACACCATGCTGTCACCTTTTTGTGTTTATTGATATTCGTTGGTGACATAGGTATCATTATTTGGTTGTTTTTACAATATTGCCTAGTTTGCCATCAACTTCAGTTTCCCCCATGCAGTCTGCCTTCAAGATTGTGGAGAGGACCTTCTCTTTCCCTAAGGAGAGGACATTCCTACCCCCTTGGATCAGACAAATTTGCCTCCTTCAGTAATTTTCCCTGAGCCTCATTCTTCCATTCCACTGGGACAGCCAGCCTAATCAAGTCTCCAGTCAGTCCATCAGGACTTCCCCATCTCTTCTGATATCTGTCCAGTCCTCCCAGCTAATTAGGTCTGTCAGAAGAGAACATGTAAAAGGAGACACCTAGATTCCCCTCAGGAATCTCTCATGGAGGACACTGATTTCAATGAAAGAGAAGGGTCCCCCAGATTTCCACCTGAAGATGTCTCATTTGGAGACATTCTGGAGCTCTTAAAACAGAAAGGTGGTTGGTCTTCTTGAAATCCCTTCACAAGGGGAGTCAGTGTTCCTTGAGGCTTTTGGGTCTGGCCCGGCTACGTCTTGGGTGACTTCCCCAGCTGTCGAACTTATAGATCTTATTTCTGTCTGGATGTGGAAGGAACTGGATAATATGGGACCCATCCTTAAATGTCCAGACAAAATTTTAGTACTTTCCAAGGAAGGGACACACTGGAGCAAGAGGGTCCCAGCTGACACATTGGTTGTGGTGGCAGCCACCAAAAAAGAGCATGCGGAGCAGAGCTGTTCTGTCCATCTACATAACAAGGGAGTCAAGGATCTTGGATAGATTCAGAAAGTGTGTGTACACTTCAGAGACCTTTGCTCTGTGGTCATTGAATTAACTGGCACATTTTAAAAGATTACAAAGAGATTTGACTAAAGAGCTGTCCCGACCTCTTTCTGGGTCCACGTCTGCAGAGGATCAAAATAGTCTCCTTGCAATTGGCCACCCTTCAGTCGATATCTAATGCATCCATGAGGTACCTCATAGGTGGCGGGTTCAGACATAGCCATTAGGATACATGCCTAGCTGCATCTGTGTGACTTAGTGGCGCCCTTTAAGTCTTTTTTCATCAGTGCTTCTTTTGATGGATCTTCTTTATTTGTCTCTAAGGTGAAGGACACCCTCTCCAGATGTGAGCAAGAAGGAAAGACCCTGTCTGCCATAGGGATACATTTTTCTATTCCTCAAAGACCTTTTTCCTGGAATAACTGAAGTGGTAGAAAGATGTGAAATCACAGGGTCCTTTTCAAGACAAATGAGGAGATAGTTCTCCCAGGGCAGAGGGGAGAACTCAAACGGAAGATGCTGCCCCTCGTGGCAGAGGTGGCCTGCAGAATCGGAGTTTCTGGGATTCCTTCTCGGACAAATCCTATCGGTGCTGATGAAAGAGGGCCTGACTGCTCCCCTTTAGAGACAGTCTGGGAGTGTTTGTCTCTGCACCAAAGAGCCTGGCTGTCCATAACAAAAGATTTGTGGGTGCACAGAATTGTATCCAGAGGTTATATCATACCATTCTCCCAACCCCCCCCCCCCCAGAAGAATTTAATAAATCCCTGATCCACCCAATAAGAGGAAGCAGCAGCATTAAAAATAGAAAAGCTGCTAGAAAAGAGTCATTCAGAAGGTTCCCCCAGATCAGAAAGGATCCTGGACCTATTCAGGATTTGTTTTAGTTCCAAAGAAGACAGGAAACTTGAGACCCATCCTGGATCTCTGCGAACTGAACCAGTTTGTGCAATGATCAAAGTTCCTGACTATCACTGTTCAGTCCATTCTGCCTCTGTTGTGAAAGGACGATTGGATGTGCTCGATAGATCTTCAATATGTGTACTATCACATCAAAATGAACAGGTACTCCAGAAGGTATCTGCGCTTCCAGCTGGGAGACAGTCATCACCAGTTCAAAGCACTGCCCTTTGGTCTCATCAGAGCTCCCAGGGTCATGCAGTGATAACAGCTCACTTTAGACTTTTGGGATTCAGAGTGTTTCCATATCTAGACGACTGGCTCCTAACTGCCCCAACCAGGCAATCTGCTCCTGCTTGCAAGGGACTACCTGTTTCAGTTGTGCCTCCATTTAGGCATCATGGTACATTACAGCAAATCTCAACTCTTACCTAAGCAGAGTCTGGAGTTCATAGGTTCTCTTCTGGACACAGTCAGTCAGATAGCTTCTCTTCCTCCAACTTGAATCCAAACACTCAGATCCCAGGTCAGGAAAATAATATAGCATTCTTCTCTTCCAGCACAGCTGATTTTACAAGCCTTGGAATCCATGGTAGCTGTGAAACCCAGCTAGAGGAATGAGAGTGATAGCATGTGAATTCTTCAGTGGACACCATCAGTCCAGTGGTCCATTTAACCTCCCTAGTCAAGATCACGCAAGCATGCAAAAGATGCAGTCTTTGGTAGATTCATTCAAATGAACTGTCTGAATGCCATTCATTTGTTCTTTCCTTGGCCATGGCTATAGTGACCATGGATGCCTCCCATCTAGGGTGGGCTGGGCCATTATTTGTGAAGGACCATCTAAGGTGCATGGTCCCCCCTGAGAGGCCAAGAAGCATAGCAGTGTCCTGGAAATGAGAGCAGTTCTACTAGCATTTCAGGCCTTTCAAGATTTTCTCCCGTCCGGGACAGTTGGTATTCAGGTGAACAATAGGTCCATGGTCTGGTACATCAACAAACAGGGAGAAACCAAGTCTTATCAGCTTTGTTGAGAAACAATTAGGGTATGGCAATGGGTGATCTCTTCCGGTTGCTTTCTAATAGCAATGCATATATCAGGGCAAACCAACGTGATAGAGGACAAATTAAGCAGGTCAATTCTGATGCCTCACAAATGATCTTGCAGTGTTACAGTGGTATAGTGAATTTTCAGTTGATTGGGCCAGCCATACTCAGACCTTTGCCCTGATCCCTCCAGTGGGGAAGTCACTGAGAGATGCTGAAACCCATGACTGGCTCTCCGGTCTTTTTTATGCATACCTATCCTTACCTTTCTTTCCCAAATTTGTACTGAAAGTATTCCAGTTGAAGAGTGCAGTTATCCTCATTGCCCCCTTTTGGCCTCATCAGATTTGGTTCCTCTTCTCTGGCCTCACCTTCTGCATCATCCATGGATACTGGATCCCACTCCAGACGACCTTTCTCATCCACAGGTATTACTCAACATAACATGCCTTAAACTGACCACATTGTTTCTCCAGTTCCACTAATTGCTAGACAGCCCAGGCTGTCCTTCCTGGTTCGTTATATTTTATCTTCTCAAAAAACTTCTAATATAAAGATTTACAAAAGTAAATGGAAGAGATTTGTATTTTGGTCCTTAACAGTGATCCAAACCCTCTTTTGCCTGTACTGACTGTACGTGATTTTTTAGCTTCAGTTTTCAATGAAGGGGCTACTTTTTCTACTATTAAGGTCCATTTGGCTGCCATTTCAAATTTTCACTTGGGAAAAAATAATTCTTCTTTAGCTTCTTCTAAATTATGTAAAGCCTTTCTCAAAGGAGCTTTTCTGCTTAAACGTCTACTAAAGGATGCTACTCCTTCTTTGGGTTTAACTGTTGTGCTTCAAGCTCTGACCCAAACTCCCTTTCAACCTTCAGCCAGGTGAGCTGTTAAATTTTTGTGTTGGAAAACCATTTTTCTAGTCGCTATCATATCAGCTAGATGAGTATCTGAACTCCAGGCTCTATCTTCCAGATCTTTTTACCTGGTTTTCCCCAAAGATAGGGTATATTTGTGGAACTACCCATCCTTTTTGACTAAAGTAGCTTCTGAGTTCTTTGACCAGGTCATTAACTTCCCAGGTTTCTTTCCAATCTTTTCAAATAAAGGAAAGTATATGCCCCATCTTTTGGATGTGCAACTTTGCTTTTGTCTCAGTAGAACGAAGGATTTGAGGAAAACCGACCATCTGTTTGTCTCTTTCTCTGCTAACAGATTGGGTAAGCCAGTTTCCAAAGTTAGACTGGCCAAATAGTTTACTGATTGTATCTTCTTTGTCTGTAGTAAAAGAGGATTATCATTGCCTAAACTTCTTGAGCTCATTCCAGGAGGTCTGTGATGGTCTGGTCAGCTTTTAGGTCAAGAGCTTCCATAGATGACATTTGTGCAGCTGCCACTTGGACTAATGCTCATATCTTTATTGCTTATTACAAATTGGATTTGGTTTCCAGCCTTTGGCTCTGCAGTACTCAGGAATATCCTTTCATGAGGGCCACCCAAGGTTCAGCTAGCTGGGGACTGTGCCTTATCAGTTGGGAAATGAATGAAAATGACATCATCAGATTAAAAAAAGTTATGTACTCACCATAACGTTCCATCTGTGTTGTCCATTTATATTCTTCCTCAACTTCCTGCCCCCTTCCCTTTGCCCTTGGAAATATCCAAGAGTATTTCTTTGGGAACTGCAGTTCCTTGTTTGAGCTTCAGCTCTTTTTCTTATCTTGTTCATTATTTCTTTAAGGTGCTGTCCCTTTGTCTGTAAAAGCAGCAAAATTGATCTGAGGTATGTTAGGCTAGTTGGTCATTGTGGATAAGGGAAGGACCTCGAGAAATTGGAGATGAAGATCTGGTATAAGCGGTCAAGTCAGATCCAAAACTCATCAGTTGAAGAAGAGTGAAAATGGAGAAAACAGATGAAATGTTATGACAACATTTTTTTTTGTTTTCTGTACTCTTTTTGTGAAGAACCTGTGTGGATTTTCCAGTTGTTGCATATGCTTGATTATGTACATATTGAAGAGGCGTTGTACTCATTGATGGGTCCGATGAAGGCCAGATACAAGGGAAGAATGACTTGCTTTGACCTGGATGCCATAACCTTGTTTATAAGTTGAGCAACAGAATGATTTCCTTATCTCTTTAGAAACATGTTGATCACAAGCCAGGTCACTCTATATACGGCCTGAAATCCGTGACAGCTAGGTCTACTTTTCAGTGTGCGTTTTCAGTGAGATAGCTTCCTGGGGTAGCTGACTTTCCAAAGGGTACTATTTTGCATTTTTTGGCATTAAGTTTTAAACTGTGGCCCTGGCATCAGTTATTTGTCTGTGTTAGTCCTTCCTGGAGAATGTTAGTATCTTAGGGAGATTCAGTCACTGCTCTTACTTTGCAGTCATCTGCAAACCTGGTCAGCCAGGCACCCTTAATGTTTGTCTTGACATCTGAGAAGTAGATGTGTAAAAGCAGTGGATCCAACACAGAACCTAAGGGACTCTGCAAGTGATCAGTCTCTTTGTGAAGGTGGCTCCCCATCCTGACTTCTAGGGACCTGTGTGAGAGCTAGCTAGCTATAGAACATGTAACTTAAGGTTTTATGCCTAATTCCATGAGTTTGTTTACAATACCCGAGTGGGTATTGTGTCATATACCTTGGCCAGATCATGGTAGGCAATAAGCACTATTTTGTTCTCATCTTTTGCCTTGGTGACCTTCTCAAAGAAGTGTACCACACTGAGTAGGCATGCTGTTCCCTTAACAGAACTGAACTGGGTTTGATCTAGTGTGTGAAGGTTTCCTGTGTCGTCATTTATCATTTCCATGATGATTCTTTCAATGGCTTTTCACATGAGACTAGTCAGACTTGTAGACCTCTAGTTTCAGATGTCTGTAGATGACCCATCCTTGTGCAGAGGGATGACATTTCCAGTTCTCCATTAATTGCAGCAAGAAGCATGACTGGAGGCTGTGACTGAAAAGTGATGCCATTGGCCCTGATGGGTCATTTTTCATGCTATTTAGGAGGCATTCTGAGATATTATGGGGACTACTAATGTAGTGTTCTTGTCCTTGCACATTGCATTTAAGATCTAATTTAAGATCTAATCCCTAGTAGTAGCTAGGGTGGTTATGTTTGATGGAATTTCTTGAGGGGTGACTGGGGGCAGGGAAGACGTGGGTAAAATTGGAGCTGAATTTGTCTGGTAGATTTGCTATGTCTTCTGGCTTTGCATAGGCGGCTCCATTTGCTATTAGTTCTACACATTGTTGTACAATGCCTTTAAGATTACAGTCATAGCTAAAGAAAGCATTATGATTGTCTTTGGTCTGGAAGGCTGTTCTTACCTGAAACATGGCTTTGGTAGTCTTGATTTGCCCTCTGAGTTATTTGTTTAAATTGATGAGGGAGTTTATCATGTTGGGCATTGCATTTTCTAATTGTTGCCATGCTTTTCTTCCTTTTATTGCACACCCTATTTATGTTATGAGCTTATTCTTGGTGGGCACATCTGCCCCAGTGTCTCTATTAACATGATACAGAGTTTATTTGTACAATTCTGCATAGGCAGCTGTGTTCTCAGGATTTGGTGGGACTTGCAATTTTGTGAGTTTAACACTTAGAACTGTTCTAAGGCAAACTTTATATTATTAACTACTACAGGGGTTAGCTGGAGTAATGAATTTTACTTTTATTTTTTAGGAGACAGCTTTATTTTCTGACCTAATCAGAGAGGACATTACACTAGAGAGGGTGCAGTGTTCTTCCATATTTGTGAGGACCTGGTCCAGTATGTTTGCACCCCTAGTGATCATGTGGACTCTCTTCTAGGGCGTTTGTGTTTACAAAGTCAAGGAATGTTCAGGCCTGCACATTAGAGGTCATGAATGAATTCCAGTTTATAGTGAAGTAGTTAAAGTCACTCATGAGAATGGTATAGAGTTGAGTGGCAAGAGTCTCCAGTATGTGTATGTATGATTTATGGATTGCCTGGATCACAGGGGGGCCTGTAGCATGCAAGAATATGTTGTGAGACACTGCCTATAATAATAATAATGTGGACATGGAGAAGCTATTTGACCAGCCTTGAGGTGAGTTTTTTTTGGATGAATATTGAGGCACCTCCATCTTTAGTCCTTGCCTGTGCAATAGCTGGTCTAAATGTGTGGAAAGCATTGTAACTTTGCACTGCAGGGGTGCAAGAGTTTTTGTCCTTTACCTTGAGGCATAGATTCCTTAGCTGTTTGTCTCCTCTCTAATTTTCAGGCCTCCTTAGTGAATAAGACACTTGGAAAAGCTACTTAGAACTTCCTGATTTTGGTTTTGAGAAGCAGCTGATTATAGCGTCAGCATTTACAGTAGATTTTCTTAAGGCCTGCTATAATTCAGCTGCAATTAATACAGTGGCAAGGTTGCTAGGATCTCAAATGTGTCTGCAGAGGATGACTTGGCGCATGCTGAGATTTTCCTAGGCAACTCATCCTTATAGGTTCAGAAGTAAGTACTAGGCAGACAGCCTGCAGACCGTTTCAAGCCTGTCCAAAAAAAGTGTCAAAAATTTCCCTCTAGCTTCAAGGTGGGTAAGACAAGATAGACTGGGAGAGAATTTGAGGCTGTGCTATTCTGCTTGACATGTACAGGAAGTTTGTTCCAGAGGCGAGTGATACTTTAGGATATGACTGTCACCCCAATGTGTTTTATTTATCTGCCGATGAAGGCTCAGTTTCTTTAATTAAGTATTTAATGTACCATTTTAATGCAAAGGAATAGGAGGGCAGATAGTGTTGGATCTTTCATGGCCTGGAAGGCTAGACATAGATCTCCACGGAGGAGTCTGTAAGAGACTGAGTACAGAGAAAGGACTGTTGGTCTCCCTTGATAACTAAGAGTCTGATGTCTTTTCCAATTGAATTCATCCTGTGGGTTAGTAGATCTGAGAGTGGCCAAATCACTAATACTTCAGCTGGCTAAGATGTTCTTCATTCCACATTGCTGCAGTCCTAACTATTGGGGTAGTCCGCTGTCCAGTCGGCCCGAATACCAAAGTATATGGCTGACGCCGGTCAGGGCGCATTAGACTGACGTCAGTACGCCAGGGTACTAATGCGCATGACCCACGCCATATCCCCAGTCTTTTGCCGCATGGTCCGATGCAGAAGCAATTTTGCGAGTGCAGGTTGGCGTTCTGAAAGTTTCTGAAGTCAGAGTTTCAGACCGAATCAAAGTTGAATATTTTGGTTTTTTCTTGCCTCAGTATTTAACCGGAAGTCAGAAAAAGTGAATAACTGTATTTCTTGTGGGAAACAGATACCTCATAGGGATTACCATACTTTGTGTATACCTTGTTTAGGGCCTGAGCACGACGTTGTTGGATGCCTTGTGCTAGATTTAACAAACGCACTATTAAAGAAGGTTAGACTGTGCCAGGTTAGTGTTTGGGAAGCGTTGTAATTATAAAATGCCGCCGGATGCTCCGGCCTTCGCTAAAACGCAAATAAAGCAGCAAAGCCTAGGTGGAGGAACCGACAGTCCCAGACGCCGGTTCTTTGGAAGGCTCAGTGGAGCCGGAGGTTTTGCCAGGTGTCTCTTTGGAGTCTCAGGGAGAGACTTTACTGTTACAGGATGTATCCTCTCAGGAAGTAGGCCAGGCTGAGGGGCTTCTCAGGTGGCTGTTCTTCCCTCTCTTCCTAAGGTGGTTAGAGCCTCCCTTCAGTTTCCAAGGCTTCTTTGAGGGCAGGCCAAGTTTAGCTTCTGTGGGGTTTCCCCTAGTGCTTCAGGATCTTTGCCTAAGAAACATATGCTTAAAATGGCAGAGGATTTGATTACTATGATTAGGGGTTCTATGCCCCTCCTGATAAGAGGCCTAGGGTGGAACCTGAGTTTGAGAGTTTTGAGCAATGCTCGAGGCTTGAGTCTTCTGAAGACTTGCAGGAGTACCCTCCTTACTCTGATTCTGATGTGGATGATTCTACTCCTTCTGCTTCTCCTCCTGAGGATTTTTCATTTTCAGAGACTCTGCATTCCATGAGGGAGCATTTTAAATGGGAAGGTCAAGATTTCTCTGATTCCAGGAAAAGGCTTAGGGAATTCTTGTTTTACCCCAGCATAGGCCTTTAGCTATACCTCCTGTTTTGAATGTGGTGGAAGATGTGTTTGCAGAGGCTTCCCTGAATCCTGATTCTTTGCCTCCTGCCCCAGTTAAACCGGATAGGTATTATAGGGTGCCTGAAGCTCATAAGTATCTTTTAAGAGTCCTAGGGCAGACCCGGAAACTGTCTCTCAGGGGCCTAAAGGTGTGAAGGCCTCAGTTGTTAAAAATCCTGCCCTCCTGATAAAGAGGCAAGGGCTTTGGATAGATGGGGAAAGAAAGTGTATACTTCTTCCACTTTAGCCATGAGGGCGTTGAATTGTCAGTTTCACATGTTAAAATATCAGAATTATCTTCTTTCACAGCTGAAATCTAAGGTGGATGCTCTGGCTGAAGGTATTGAGTGTAAAGAGTTGCAGGATTTAGTTCATGTGTCTGAACAGGTGGGTAAACATTCCTTGCAGTGTGGTTTTGATGCTGTGCAGGCCTCCTCCAGGGTGGCTGCCACTGGTTCTGTTCTTCAGGCACGCCTGGCTGAGAGATCAGAATTTAGCTGAGCATGTTAAGACAAGGATTTTGGATGCTTCTTTACAGTCTGATGTGTTGTTTGGTTCGCCTGTGGAAGCAGTTTTGAAGAAAATGGAGGACAAGGCTAAGTCTATGCAAACTGTTAAAGATTTTGCAGGTGCAGCCTCCAAGTTTAGTAGAAATTGGCCTACTAAGGGATGGACTTATCCTGCTTATGATTCCCAGTCTAGGGGTAGGTCTAGACGTGGTAGGGGCAGAGCTCAGGGTTCTTTTAGGCCTAGGACAGGAGTTCCCCTGCTCAGACTTCTGGTGAGGGCAGGGTCAGTCCTTTCGTAAGCAGACCCAATGACCTGCCTTTTCCGCTGCCAGGCCTGGCAGCACCTTTGCGAGGAAGGCTGTTTCTTTTCAAAGAAAATTGGGATTTAATTACCCAAGACAGATGGGTTCTGGATATTATTCACCACGGTTACAGGTTTTATTTCCATACCTTGCCTCCTTTCAAAGGCATGCCAGACATTCCTCCTCTTCAAAGAACAGAGGCTCACAAGCAAATTTCTCTGTTGCTCCAAATAGGGGCCATTCAGTCAGTTCCTGTGCGAAAGGGGCCTAGGATTTTATTCTCGCCTGTTCCTAGTACCAAAGAAGGGGAACACGTGGAGACCAATTCTGGATTTATCTATCCTCAACACTTATCTGGACATTCCCAAGTTCAAAATGTTGACGTTACAACAGCTTTTACCTCTGCTGGGCAAGGATCACTGGATGGTAACTTTAGATCTCAAGGAAGCTTACCTTCATGTGCCAATAAGACTAAGTTGCAGGAAGTATCTGCTTTTCGAGCTGGAAATTCTCATTATCAGTTCTCTGCATTGCCCTTTGGCTTATCTACTGCCCAGAGTATTCACAAAGGTTCTGGCTCCAGTGATAGCTTACTTCAGGCTAAAAGGAATCCAAATCTATCCTTACTTGGACGACTGCCTGATTCTGGCTCAAGAAAAGAAGATCTTCTACAGCATCTGGAATATGTCATAGCAGTGCTAAGATGCCTAGGGTATTCTGTGAACGAAATAAAGTCCAGTCTAGTACCCTCTCAAGACATGTGCTTTCTGGGTGTGAGACTGAATACAGCAGCCCAGATGGCCGTTTTAACCCCGGACAAACAAAAGAATCTTTCCAGTTACTTCCATCATCTCTCTCTTCAGTCCGGGCTGACTGCAAGGACAGTCCTTCAAGCCTTAGGGTTCATGGCATCTTGTATTCTGGTGCTTCCCAATGCCAAACTGCATATGAGGAAGCTACAATGGTATCTCAAAAATCTGTGGACACAGCACTGCCAGGATTTGGACACTGTCATTCAAATAATACCTTGCATTCAAAAGGAATTTTTGTGGTGGGCTCAGGAATGTCACCTAAACAAGGGACTCTCTGTGACCCGCCAGAGGCAAGTCAGATTCTAACGACAGATGCCTCAGATATTGCTTGGGAGCTCATCTAAATGGAAAGTGGATACAAGACAAGTGGCCTGCCAGACTACAGCATCTACATATCAACATGAAAGAGATGTTAGCAGTTCAGTTTGCATTAATTGCTTTCAAGGAGTTACTTCTTCCAGGGCAGGTGTTGATTCTAACAGACAACACAACTGTCATGTGGTACATCAACAAACAAGGGGAACACATTCTTACCCATTGTGCAGACAAGCAATGATTTTATGGGAGACTGCGCTCAGTCTGCAACTAACTCTTCAGGCAAGGTTTCTGCCGAGCACAGAACTCCTTAGCAGATGTATTAAGCAGACAAATCATGGATCCCCACGAGTGGAAACTGGATCTTCATGTATTTCAAAAATTGACAGTGTCATGGGGAACTCCAGACATAGATCTGTTCGCTTCTCCACTAAACCACCAGCTGCCAAAGTTTTAAGGATTTCATCACACAGCTTGGAAAGTGGATGCTCTTTCTTTCAGTTGGAAAAATCTTCATGTGTATGCCTTTCCACCTCTGCCTCTTCTTCCAAAGGTGCTTCTAAAGGTCAGACAAGACAAGCCAAGGATGATTTTAATAGCTCCAGATTGGCCTCGCAGCACTGGTACCCATTACTGAGGAGTCTGGTAAGGAAGCCTCCATGGCCTTTACCCTTGATTCCACACCTGTTGTCTCAGAGGGACGGTCATCTGCTCAATGTCAAGCTTCACTCTCTACATCTAACAGCCTGGCATATTCTGTTTTGAAAGACAGCAGGTCTCAGCTTCCTCAACAAGTTTTAAATGTGATTATGGAAGCCAGAAGACCTAGTACAAGGAAAGTGTACGAAAAATGGAAGAGATTTTTGTTTTGGAGTGCAGCAAACAATTTGGAGATTACTGAGCCAAATTTGAGTGTGGCTCTTCAATATCTTACTGAGTTACTGGACAAAGGTTTGTCTTTCTCTTCCATTAAGATTCATGCTGCAGCAATTTCAGCTCACTATGATTGTGACCCACCATTGTTTTCGCATCCTTTGTTCAAGCAATTTCTTAGAGGGGCAAAGAATATAAGACCCCGTAGAGCTCCTACTCCTGCTTGGGATCTCAATTTTGTGTTGGAGAAACTTACTCTACAACCTTTTGAGCCGGCTACTGCTGAATTGAAATACTTGTCATGGAAGACTGCTTTTGTTGGCCATTACTTCTGCAAGAAGGGTTTCTGAGTTGCAGGCCCTTATGGCAGTGGAGCCTTTTGATTTTTCATAAGGATAGGGTATCTTTACGTACTAATCCTTCCTTTATGCCTAAGGTGGTTTCTAGTGTGGCTTTAAACCAAACTATTCATTTGCCTACCTTTTATGCAGATCCCCAAAATAAAGGGGAAAAGATTTTGCACACTTTAGATGTACACAGGCTATTATGTTATTATTTGAGCAGGACTAAGGATTTTAGGCAGTCTCAGCAGTTGTTTGTTTCTTTTGCTTTGAGTTCAAAGGGCAAGCCTGTGTCAAAACAAACTATTTCTAGGTGGATTGGGTGTTGCATTACTTTTTGTTATTCCCATCATGGCAAGGAGATTCCAGCTGGGATTAGGCCTCATTCCACTAGGGCTACTGCCACTTCCATAGCATTTCTAAGGGGGGTGGCAACTAAGGATATTTTGGAGGCAGCTACTTGGAGTTCAGTGCATACTTTCTCTAAGCATTATCACCTTCCTCTCTACTCTAAGTCTAGGGCTGGTTTTGCCACAGCTATTTTGCAAGGCATGTTGTCAGTTCCTGCTTCCTTATGATTTGCCAGCCTCCCTTACCTCTGCTTTGGGATTCTACGTTAGGACTGCAGCAATGTGGAATGAAGAACATAGTACAGTTTTGTACCTACCATAAATGTAGATGTTCGAGGATCCACATTGCTGCAGTCCAATTTACCTCCCTCCTTCCCCTCTGTGTTTAGGGGTGGTTGTGTAGGTGAGGTTATATTCTGCTGATTGTGTATATATTGTATATATATTTTGGTGCAGGTATTTTGGGAGTTTTGGTTTTGGCCTTATCTTTCAGGGTCTTCTGACATCTGGGGCAAGAAAAGACTGAGGATATGACGCCGGTCATGCGATTAGTACCTTTGGTATTCGGGCCGACTGGACAGCGGACTACCCCAATAGTTAGGACTGCAGCAATGTGGATCCTCGAACATCTACATTTATGGTAGGTACAAAACTGTACTTTCTGCCTACTCTATCTAAAATGTCTTGCTCACCTTAGACAACCTCAGCAGCTGCTGTCCAGGAGCCACCATTCCTGGACAGCAACTACGGTCGTTGCTCCTCTGGAGTGTATCATTTTTGGTTCATTTTGAGTGTCCTTTTACTCCCGTTGTCCTCTACCCTTCCAAAGTGTGTATTTAAAGTTTAGGCAATAGGTATGGTAGGTAGTATGGGGTAATATAGGTGTTAGGTTTAGCTTAGTTTTCAGGTTTTTCCCATCCGAGAATGTTGATAGTGTTGTTGGGTTTTGTGTATTCCTTGATAGTTTACCAGTTGTGATTTGCGCCTGTAATATAAGAGTAGTTGTGTGCAGTGTTTTTGTGTTGTAGGCTTTTTTGTGTGTGTAGGTTTTGTTATGGATCCAAAGGAGTGTTTAGTGTGTGGTCATAAGCTTCCTTCACAGGATGCTCATGATAAATGCGTTTACCACCTTGGGGCTGTCCATCTTGAGTTGCCTTGCTCTATTTGCAAAGGCTTTGGCTTTCAGGCCATACATGAGAGGAGAGCAAAGATGGTGTTGAAGGGCCTTCTCCCTTTAGGCAGTTGGGCTTCTTCCTACAAGGAAGACTAGTCTGATTGCAGTCATAGGCATGAATCCAAGGACCAAAGACTGCTAAAGGGGACCGTAAGCGGTGGCATGCTCCAGCTTCTTCCTCTATTGTGCCTTCTGGACTGCCTGCTGGATCCAAAGGTCCCAGGGTACTTGGATCCCCCAGAGGTTTTTGCTCCATCTTCTAGGAACTGGTTGCCTTCATTGCTGATTTTGGGGAAGGCTTCTTATCGCATACCTAGTCCTTTTCTGTCTGAGGGGGCTGCTTCAGAGTAGACTAGGTCGCCTTTTTCTCCATCTGCACCGTTGGAGTCCTCCCTTTCTCTGCCTCAGATCCAGGCATCTCCAGGTAAATTCCAGTAAGTGGGCTCCTTTTCTCCAAAGCCCCTTCAGTGGCTTCATCAACTCTGTTATCTGTTGGTCAGCAGTCTGAAAGCTTTGGTCTTTAAGCAGCTGAGGTAATTTCTTCAGGCACAGATACAATTATGCTTCTTTCCTTCAGCACCGGGATCCCTCCTCGGTGCTTCAGCTCCACCAGCTTGGTCTCTTCCCCTGGCCCCGTAGGTCCATGGTCTTTGGAGCCCATTGTGTTCCTTTCCTGTGGATCAGAGCTGATGGTTTGACTGATTGTGGCTTTGGCTTCTGCCTTGGTTTCCTCAACAATGACCATGTTGGAGCCCAGTGGACCTCAAGTCTGATGCATCTAGGTGGGTATCCTCTGGTTGGGTTCGATGAGTCCAGTTTTGGGGTCATCCCTTCCCCATGGTGCATCCACTTTTGATAGGTCGACTCTGGTCTGGAGCGCAGAGCATTCTTGGGATCTTCAGAGATGAAGTCCTTTAGCTCTGGTCGTCCTGTTTCTGCTTTGGCTTTCAATGTCCTAGAAAAGATGCTCTCCAGTCAGGAGGAGGAACGGTCAGATACAACTGATGCCCCCCCCCTTTTCTTACATCAGTGCCTGTGACCATCCCTCAGTCTGCTTATGGACAGCCGTCTTAATTTGTCTCCCAGGCCACCCCCCACCAGGGCTACTGCCTCTTCCATCTCATCTCCAGAATCTGTGGGATGGGAAATCTCGAGTAAGAGTTGGTGCAAGAAGAAGCAACTGGACTCGCCTGAGGAGTCTCTCATGTAGGATATTGACCCCTGTGATGATGCTTTCTTTGGCAATCTGTTGGCGATTCTTCACCAACACAGAGGGTGGACCACCAAAGCCCATTCTCTGGAGGAGTTGCTGTTTCTGTAGGCCTTCTGGATGGGCCCATCCATGTCCAGGTTGGTTCCCCCTCCGGATACACTCATCAACCTGGTGTCCTGGAAGGAGTGGAAAGAGCCTGATATGGTGAAACTGGTTCCCAAGAAGCCCGATAAGATTCTTGACTCTCCTAAAGACCAGGTATAGTGAAGTAAGGGTCTCACTGTGGATGATTTTGTAGTGGCAGCAGCACCAAGAAGGACATTTCAGAAGAGAGTTCCTCAGTCCAACCCCCAAATAGGAAATCTTGGGAGCTAGACTCTTTTTAGGGAGGTACTCTTATACCTTAGCTATATTTACACTGAGGGCTGTTAATTATTTAGCCTACTTCACCAAGATTGTGTCAGAAGTGTCAAGGGTTATTTAGACTCAGTAGACTCCAGAGTTTTAGAAGTCTCTGGAGGCTCAGTTGTCCATTTTACAATTGATAGTTAACATTTTCTTGAGTTTACTATCCAGTGCAGTCAATGTAACATCTTTGGCAGCAGGACTGCCATGTGTCTCCACGTTTGGGTGAGATTGTGTAATTTTGCAGACTGCTTTAAGTTATCTTTTGATGCCCCATTTGACAGTTCCTCGCTGTTCTGGCTGAAAGTTAGACACTTTGACCAGGAGTCAGACATTGTCTTACTTTTGCTATGTTTTGGTACCCTTCAGCAGTTTTTCTCTCAGAGCCAAAAGGGGGGGGCATTTTTTTGTAAACATCATTGCAGTCTTTTCAAGATGCATCTCCTGAGGGTTCCCCCCAAAAGGAGTAACCACCGTGAACACCATCCATGAGGTAAGGGCTGTTTCTCAGAATTGGGACATTCATGGATCCTTCTCTGGGAGGCCCTTTCAGTGATCCTGAAGGGATGCCCAACTGTCCTGCTCTCGAGGAAGTCTGGCTGTTTGGTTCTACACCCTAAAGCTTGGAAGGCCATCACTTCAGACACTTGGGTGCAAAGAGTCATGTCCAGAGGCTATTCAGTTCTGTTTTTAGAACTTACAAATTTGAATTCCCCCAGTCACCTAGACATTCCACCCCGTCAAAGACAGGAAGCAGCCATTGAGATTCAGAAGCTGCTGACAAATTGAGTCATCCAAAAGGTCCCACCAGACTAACAAGGATCTGGTGGTCTACTCAAGATTATTTTGGTTCCAAGGGAGAACAAGGATCGCAGGCCAGTCTTGCATTTGAGCAAGCTGAATCCCTTGGTAAAACAGAACAATTTCTGGATGGTCATGGTGCAGTCTATTTTACCTCTGATCAGGAAGGATAACTGGATCTACTCGATCAACCTCAAGGACCCCCTACCATCATATAAAGATAGAGGGGCATTCCAGGATGTTTTTGGACTTATGTTTGGAAGCTGATCATTACCAGATCAGAGTGCTGCTATTTAATCTGCCCCAAGTGTTCACAAAATGTATGGCTGTTGTAGCAGCTTGGCTGTGACTGCAGTAGTTTTCATGGATGTGTTTAGTTGGCTGATTGGCTCCTAACAGCTTCCATGAGCGCATCTTTAGTCAGGGCCAGGGACACCTTACTTCAGCTGCGCATTTCCTTGAGGATCACAGTTAATTACCAGAAGTCAAGTCTTCAGTCACTTCTGGCACTAGAATTCATAGGTTGCCACTTGAATTCATAGGTTGCCACTTGGACACAGTTTCTCAGGTTGCAAAGTTTCTAGCAGATTTTTGATTCTTTGGTTTCAGACAGTTTCTTTGCTTTCTTACAAAAAAAAAACTTCGGGCCACTCTCCTTCTGAAGGTGTTGGGGCACATGGTGGCTTTCATCAGATTGGTCCCACAAGCCAGGTATCACATTTGGGCTCTGCAGTGGATTCTGGCAGCACAGTGGTCTTATATAACACATCCGTGGATTTTCCTATAGTTCTGGAACATATGTCAAGATCAGGTCAGGTGGGGGCTGAAGTCTCCCTTGGTATCCAACAGGAGACTGTTAGTCAACACCCCCAGGCATGGGTACAATGGATGCCTCCCTTCTGGGGTGGGGCATTTCGAAGGGAAGACAGTTCTAGGGACCTGGTCTTCTTCTAAGGCCAATCTTCACATTAGTGTCTTGGAGATGGGGGCAGTCCTGCTGGTGTTGCAGGCTTTTCAAGATATTCGTCTTGAGGCTGTGATCTCAGTCCAGACAGACAATATGTCTGTCATTTGTTATCCAAATAGATGTGGGAACACTATCTTACCCTCTTTGCTTGGACTCGGGAGGCCATGTGAATCAAGCAGTGGGCAGTTTCATCTCAACATTTTCTGATTGCACTGCATATCCCGGAGAGATGCAACATTTTGGCAGACAGTCTAAGCAGGAACTTTCTTCTTTCTCAAGAGTGGTCCCTGAATCCAAGAGTTACTGCTCAGATCTTTTGGTGCTGAGGCAGTCCATGTTGCAATCTGTTTGCATCCCCATCCAACACCAAGTACGACCGCTATTACACCTTAGTTCCTCCTCAGTGGCAGTCACCCAGGGACTCTCTTCTGTATGGTTGCCATCTGGGCCTCGTGGATACATACCCTCCAGTCCCTTTAATCATAAAGTTTCTTCAAAAGGCAGCCAGCTGCATAGTAACTGTAATCCTCATAGCTCCTGTTGGCCTCATCAGGTTTGGTTCCCCTTTCTTTGGTCTCTTCTGAAGCACTCTCCTTGGATGCTGGATCTTCTCTTGGATCTCGTACCCCATCCCACTGGTCTGGAGCTGCCTAATCTCCAGTGTGTAAAGCTAACCGCTTGGTTTCTCCAGTTCCCCTGCTGGTCATTGTTAAGTTACCAAATAACTTTCACATGAGAGAGTTCAGAAGAGAATACCAATATCCTTTATTGCACAGAAAGACACTTGCATGGAGACTAGGCAATCATAATTATTCTCGTAGAACTATAGAAACTAGGAGGTTTTGTACATTCTTTACAGTAAAAGCAGTGTTGTAAGAGTTATTAAACTATCACGACCAATTAGAAATGAACACTACAGCGTTAATTTTGCTAAGATCTCATGACTGCTTATTTATGGCATTCCATATTAGGCAAATATTCTGAATTCCGTGATAGAACATTCTACTCAGAGCAAATCATACTTTTCTGACCCTGTCAGCACTTGCTAATATTAGTCGCTAATGAAGATAACAGATATTCACTGAAGGACATTCTAAATATTTCATTCTTGCTGTGAAAATATATTAGAAGTGAAATGCGCACACATACATTTTTCTGTTCTCTGTACTCCTTACCCTTCACACTCCCTAATCTGATGCTATAAAGCATCACACAAATCATAATGACTATTCACGATTGAACAGTGACTAGAAAGTTTCAGATGAATAGACACTTACACTTATCAGACATTTTTCACATGCTTTTTCTTTCTGAT
Source organism: Protopterus annectens (assembly GCF_019279795.1). Taxonomy (NCBI): domain Eukaryota; kingdom Metazoa; phylum Chordata; order Ceratodontiformes; family Protopteridae; genus Protopterus; species Protopterus annectens. The sequence goes on from NC_056726.1 coordinate 966,522,543, forward strand.
CCTGACATGCACAATATTTACACAAGTGTTTCAAAAATATACACTTATTTCTAATGAAAACATGCCTACTTCTTGATGTACCAAAAATGCAGTCTGGATGCTGTAAATAGTCATCAGAAATGCATTTAATATACTTTACTTTTTCACATTCCCCTTATGCAGATTTTCATACATTTTATTAAAATCTTCCAGCACTTAATGTTCATTGTCTACTGTATTATGGTCATTTGTAATAGTGGTCAATGAGAGTGTTTCAATTATATTGAAGTTAACAACTTTTCAGGACTAATAATTTAAAACAGCGGGCTTTAAGCATAAATTTAAAGTAAAACTAACAATATTACTAATACAATACTATTAATATGGCTAGAAGCATGAAAAACTTTAGGATCTCCCCCAAGCCAGAAAACAGATTGGTTAACAATGCCTACTGGGAACTATCAACCTTTTTGGCATGTGAATATTAAACAATTTTTTGAATTCTTTCCAAGGGTCTACGGATGGCACCAACATTATCAAGAATAAAAGAATAGCACTCTGTTTGGATGAGTCCAAATGTACCCCTGTAGAAACAAGGTTAAATCATGTCCCATATGATTCTGTAGCACCACACTGTGCATTGCAGTTAGTTCTTGAGTTATCAAATTCATGGAATCAAAAGTGGAATTACTTAAAATCACTAGAAGTTTAGACAGTGTCCTTAGTTCACAGATAGACTTCACCGCCTTATAATTAAGAATAATACCTGCCCAAGAAATGACATCATCACCCAGATCCATGTGAGCAAGCCTTTTAAAAGCAGTTTGTTGTACGGCATTATGATATACCCAGGAAGCATGTATTTTACCAGCTGGGTTACGCATACCTTTAATGTCTCTCTTGCGAAGAGCATTGCGAAATTTTACCTTGTGTTACAGTAGCTGTGTGTCAAATAGCAGGGATAACGTGACTATTATGACAGCAGTCAGACCAGTCTGCAAGTAGTCAAGGATAAGAGTGATTTTCACAAATGTAATAATACTCACTTAATGCTGCCATGACATGCCCACCAGCCCAACCACAAATGTTCTAAGTAATATTGGAAATACCAGGTCCAACAAAAAGTGTTTTATTTTTACCATAGCAAACAAATCCTTTAGTAGTCAGTGCTAGTTGACATGGGATTGCAGTAAAAGGAGTAGAAACATGTTTACTCAGTTTTTCGCAAGTAAAATAAGATGAAATGCAGTATGAAGCTCAGAGTCAGTCACAGGTGTAGGAATATTCCCATTATGTGCAGTAGGAATATGCACACAGACCCAGCAGTTACCAACATTAAGGGGTATATGCATATGTATGCAAGGCAACATTTAAAGTATTAAATTAAGGATGCCATTTAGGTGCTGTTGGTTCAGTTTTAACCAAGTGCCTGTGTCTATTTTTAACAGTGTGAGGATGTGTACTAGTAAATGATTCAGTACTTAAAGTTCCGATAGGCACTCATGGTTCCAAATGACAGAAGCAGTTGAAACAAAATGATAAGAAGCACAACTGTAGTGCTGACTGGACCTTAGGAAAAACAAGCATGTTGGCACTGAAGAGTATTATAACTGGTCTGCAGTGTTGTTGAAATCTAGTATAACCTGACTCAAAGAGGAGATTGGAAGTACTAGAAGTAACTTGGGCTGTATCTGGAGAAGTGGTATTTCTGCAAAACTGACCTCTTACCTCCTCTCTTGAAGAGGGAGAAATGTCATTGTGTCAAGATTTGGGCATATCATAAGGTGGAAGGTGTGCAGAAGGGTAATGGTGGCTGGTCATCATCTGATGATTCTGGCTCTGTGAGTGAAAATTTCTCTGTCATAAATTATAAAATAAAAAAACAAGATGCCTTGCTCACAGAATAAAAACTATTTTAATACCATAAGGTTAAGTAAGCGCTTTCATCTTTTTATGCATAAGACATCATCAGAACCATTCACAATAAATAAATAAAAAAAAAATAAAACAACCTTAAATAACTCCCACCGTAAAAGGCACACCTCCTAATCAACCAGTCACATTAAGAATACTGAAATGACACTTAAACACACTCACATTAAAAGCAAAATAACAACTAAATTGTTAAAAATCTCGTTTAAAATAAAACTACAAAACATTAGCTCTTCTCTTCAACTTACTGAGAATAGAAATACCTTCATTAATACCAGGGAGCGTTGTAGCATCTAAATAAAGCTGTCATAAATTATACATAGCTCAGGAATGGGACTTTTTGTCTCTACATTTTTGTAAATCGCTGACTAGCTGCCTGAAGCTGTGATGACTATAGCCGTGCAGAATTATATTTTAAGCTTTTAACTACAGATTTATTTTCTTTAGTATTAGATTTTCCTTACCAGTCATTACAAGCTGACCAAACCTTGTTATTCATTAGATTTTCCAAAATTTTTATAAAAACTACTTTTTTCCAGAAACTTTAAAGTGCTATTATTTCTCATGAGCTCAGACCCATCGTGCCAAATAGTAGCATATGTCTCTACCATACTTGTTAAACATATACCTACCTGGAGTCCCCTGCTCCAGTTTCTTAAATTCACTTGTACTGGCACCCATTATAAAAAAAAAAAAACACTGTCATAACAAAGGGATAGATCTGCAACTATAATTAGGGTCACTTATGTTTCCAATGAGGGAATCCTTTGATGTCCTTCCATTTCACTGTTGCAATATTCATAATATTAGGGATCCCCTACCAAAAGACATTATACCAAAGCTTTTCGGTTTTGCTTTAAGGTATGCCATACGTCACATGTAAGCTTCTTGCGTAACATAGGGCATAAAGGTGAAATCTGGATGTACCATCCTCAGGACTTTGCTGCTAGTCTGAATGCCATTGCTTGATCATCAGTCTGATCTCCCGATGTTCATCGTGTTTCACTGTTGCAGTCATCACATTTGGGTTATCTGCTTGCAGTAGCCCTCAGTCTGCCTGATTATCAAAGTCTTGGGTCCTGCATCGGTTGCTATCTCATCTTCTGTGACGTTAGGTAGTCAGGGGTATAAAGCATGCAGCCGACGCCATTACATCAGTCTTTCTTGCCGTGCGGTGTCCGAAGCAGAAGCAGTTCACAAATGCCGGTCAGCTGACTCCTGAAATTTTCATTTTCGAGTTTCAGAACCGAAGTCTTCAACTAAAGCTAAGTACCCTGTTGGGGAAACTTTTTCTTGCTCTAAACCGATGTCAGTAAAAGTCAATAATTGTATTTCTCGTGGAAAGCAAATACCTGATAAAGATTTTCATTTGTACTGTATTCCTTGCCTAGGCCCTGACCACGATATACCTCGCTGTCGGTTTTGTGCCTTATTTAAGTAACGAGCTATTCGTCGTCTGTATATTTACATTTCTAAATATTTTGGTACTCTGTTCCATTATCCAGATATGTCTTCGGTTAGCCATCCGACTACCGACATTCCGAAAAAATACAAAGATAAAGACAGAGACAGGCTGCCTAGGTCCAAAGCTGCCAACGACGCTTCTCCTAAGCCAGTCGCCAGTTCGCTGGTACTCAGTGAGGCGCTTTCGCAGCCCCTGATACCCGCTACTTCAGATTCACAGGCCTCTACTGAGACCCATTCGGAGTCCGGTATGACGTGAGATGCTTCAACTGTGGAACCTGCGAATGTCTCTACCTTGGATGAGTCCAGAGCCACTGTGCAGGCACCGGCTTCTGAGGGTGTATTCAGGCCTACTTATTTGCATATTAAACCAACGCCATCTTCTTCTTCAAGGCCTAAATCTCAAACCATGCCTAGAAAACTGACGCCCAGACTGCGTGGTCAGACCTCTATGCCTAAAAAACAAATGATAAGAATGGCTGAAGACCTTATTGCTTTAATCAGGGGGAAGCCAACCCCCCCCCCCCCTCTAAGAGACCTAGGACTGAATTTGCTTATGATACTTCTGACCAGGATTCTAAAATTTCTGTTTCCTCTGATGACCAGGATTTACCCTTATCTACCTATGAGGATTCTGATGCAGAGGACTCTATTCCCTCTGCTTCCACCCCTGAGGGTTTCTCTTTTAGTTAAACCTTGCATACTCTTAGGGAGCATTTTCCTTGGGAAAGCCAGGATTACTCTGATTCTAAAAAGAGGCTTAAGGATTTCTTACTCCTGCCCCAGCACAGGCCCTTAGCTATCCCACCTGTACTAGACATTGTTGATGATGCCTTTTCGGAATCTAGCTTGGCCCCTGACTCTTTACCTCCTGCTCCCAGAAAACCTGATAGATATTACAGGGTTCCTGACTCTCACAAGTTCCTTTTTAAAAATCCTACTGTGGATCCTGAGACAATTTCACAGGGACCCAAGGGCATTAAGGCTACTACTGCCAAAAATCTTACCCCCTCTGATAGAGACTCCAGGGCGCTGGATAGATGGGTAAGAAGGTATACACTTCTGCAACATTGGCCATTAGGGCCTTAAATTGCCAGTTTCATATGTTGTATCAGCAGCATAATATTGAATTGCTTAAACAGAAAAATATGTTGATTCCTGACTGTGCTGAAAATAAGGATGTTAAGTTGTCAATCTCGCCTTCATTCTTGCTTGATGGGTTCGGAGCCGATCCTCGGCTCCGACTCGGCACTTGCTAAGCTCGAGAGTCACTTTTACCAGCTCGAGGCAGCCCCATATCCCATGATGCAAGGCGGTAAGTACGCAGATCTCGTTTGCCGCTTCGCTGATGAGGTCCTCCTTTTGCCAGCTCCTGGTAAGTGATTTAGATATTACTATTTTTGCCCCTTTTTCATCTTAAAACTTTATTTTTAACGTTTTTAGTTAGATTAAGTCCCTTTCTGACTAGAAAATCCCTCACTCCTTTATTTTTTTATTTTTTTTTTTAGTCAGGCCTTCTCCCCTCCCATCCCCCCCATCCCTTGTTAGGGTGTGTGTGTGTGTGTGTGTGTGTGTGTGTGTGTGTGTGTGTGTGTGTGTGTGTGTGTGTGAGAGGTTAGTTATATGATTATTTTTGGGATAACTGTTTCTTGGGACTGTGTTGTGTGTGTGTTTTTGGCAACCATGTCCAAGGAAAGGGTCTCAGGCTTTAAGAAATGTGACACGTGCTGTCAGAAGATGTCTCTGACAGATGGTCACACTTCTTGCTTATACTGCCTGGGACCTCTCCACCTGCAGGACTCCTGTGCGATTTGTCATTCCTTTAGCCAGAGAGTCCTGCAGGAGAGGAGAAACAAATTGATTTTGAGGGGCCTACTTAAACCGGAGGGCTCTCCGGCTAAGTCGGCCCCGAGTAAGACTTCCAAGTCTTCCAAGGCCCAGGCTTCTGTGTCTAAGCCTGCGGCCTCAGCTCCGACTCTTTCAGAGTCGAGATCGGCTCTGGTTGGAGTCGATCCTGGTTTGCACAAACCCTCGGCACCGATGGCTATCGGTGCCGATACTGGTTCGGTCACATCGGTGTCGGCTCCGATTGGTTCCGACCACCATGTGGCTCAGGCCGTGTCGGCGCCGACCGGCTCCGACACCCTTACCTTTATGTCTGTATCGGCTCCGGCCGGAGCCGATGCATCGAGACCTTCTGTCGGTGCCGAAAAGTTGTCGGCTCCGACGGCATCCATGGTTTCGTCGGCTCCGATGGTTCCTTTGAGGAAGAGGTCCAGGTCCCCTTCCTTGGAACCGATACTCGGCTCCGGCCTCTCCTCTCGGAACGGAGCCATCGGAGCCGATCATCCAGGCTTTCTGACCATGATTTAGAGAGGGTGGTCAGTAGATTATTAAAATCACAGGCACTGGCCCAGATGCTACATAGTCCGTGTCAACAGACGCCTATTAGTCCACACCCCTTGCAGTTCCTCCTTCGACTCTACCTCGGAGTTTGGAGCTGGAGTCTTCGAATAGTTTCTGCTATGGCTGAGGGACAGATACCCCCTTCTTCGCCCTCAGGCCCCACCCTTATCTCCTCTTTGAGAACCTCCCTAGAGGGAATCGGTGGTCGGGCTTCCTGGTCTCCTCCGAGGGGTGAGTGGCATCGGACCCTTGTCCCACCCCACTCTTCCCTTGGAGCCTCGGCGTTGGTGAGGTCGGCTCCGAGATCTGCCTCGAGCCTTCCCTTCGTGGGCCCTGGAGTTCCTGGTTCTTGGAACGGGTTCTCTCGCACATCCCTGGGGGGGGGCCTTCGAGCTGATGAAGAGTCTGCTGGCCTCTGGACTCTGCCAGCCGTCTGTTCCCTTAGCTCCTCCCTCTACGGTGCCTGTCGATATCTCTGCCATCTCTTGCTCCCGGACCCAGAGATCCTCCGCCTCAGGTTTCCCCACTGGGAAGAACCCCCTCTTCCGAGGATTCTCCTGATCAGTCAGGGGATCCTCCGCCAAGAGGACCTGTAAGAGGAAACACGTAGACTCCCGAGTCTATCACTTCAGATACCGACTTAGATGAGTCGGAGGGATCCCCAAGATCCCCCTCTGAGGATGTCTCCTTCTCAGACATCCTAGAACTTCTTAAACAGAGGGGAAACTGGCCCTCCAATAATCCCTCTGAGGATGAGTCGGTATACCTGGAGGCGTTTGGATCTCGGCCCTCCACCTCCTGGGTGTCTCCGCCTTTCGACCCCCTTATGCAGGTTATTGCTCGAAAGGCTTGGGCTGCTCCTGACTCTGTAGAGCCAGTTCCTAGGAGGCCTTCTAAATTTATTACTGCCCCTTCGGACAAGCAATTCCTTACGAAAGGTGTCCCTGCTGATGCCATGGTGGTGGCGGCTGCCACTAAGAAGGAACTTGCAGATCCTTCCGTACCTGTCCATCCTCCTAATAAGGACTCTAGGACCATGGATAGGTATGGTAAGCGGATGTTCTCTTCAGCGACCTTTGCTATGCTCGCTGAACTACTTATGTCACTTCACCAGACTCCAAAGGGATATCCTTAAGGAGCTAGGTGAAGTAGTACAGGATCCCACAGCTGCAGGGGCTCAAGAAAAAATTGCTTCGCAGTTAGGAACCCTTAATTCTATTGCTAACTCCTCCATGCGACTGATATCATATGCAGCAGATGGAGCGAGTGGGGCCGCAGGTACAGGTGTGGCTCTTAGACGCCAAGCCTGGATGCGGCTCTGTAATTTTGCAGATCCCTTTAAGGCGTCCTTCACAAACTCTCCCTTTGATGGGTCAGCTTTGTTTGGCCCTCAAGTGAAGGAAACATTGTCCAGGTGTGAGCAGGACGGCAAGACTCTTTCTGCCATAGGGGTCCGTTTTTCCACCCCTTCTAGACCTTACCCTAAAGGACAGAAGGGTGGCAAAATGTGGTTCCGCAAATCCCAAGGAGTCACGCCGGATTCACGTGGTCAGTTTACCCCTAGAGGCAGAGGGGGTAACAATAACAGACGCGCTCTAGAGGCAGAGGGGGTCCACAAAACCAGGGAAGCAGAGAGCCTCTCTGACAAGCCCTTTCAGCATCCCTGAGATGTTGCCCGACTGTCCATCCTTGGAGGCAGTCGGGGGAAGACTATCGCTGTACCCAGAAGCCTGGCTTTCCCTAACTCAAGACAGATGGGTACAGTCGATCATATCCGAGGGTTACAAAATTCCTTTCGAGGAAACTCCCTTCTCTCACTCAAATTCCCTTCCAGATGTACCACCCGGTCTAAGGGAAATTGCAGAGTTAGAAGTTTTAAAACTTCTGCAAAAAAGAGCCATTCAGCCAGTTACAACAGACCATTCAGAGCCCGGAATCTACTCAAGGTTCCTTTTGGTCCCCAAAAAGACGGGAGACTGGAGACCAATATTGGATCTCAGCAGACTCAACAAGTCTGTGAGAAAGACAAGATTCGAATGGTCACACTTCAGTCAATTCTGCCCTTCTTACAGAAGGACAACTGGATGTGCTCAATAGATCTTCAGGATGCGTACTATCACATAAAAATTCACAGACGCTCCAGAAGGTTTCTCCGCTTTTGGCTGGGGACCAGTCATTTCCAATTCAGAGCCCTGCCCTTTGGTCTCACTACAGCCCCCAGAGTGTTCACCAAATGTATGGCAGTGGTCACGGCTCACCTGAGACGTCAAGGATTCCAGGTGTTTCCATATCTCGACGACTGGCTCCTTTCAGCCACCACCAGGCATCAGCTTCTTCAAGCCAGGGATTACACAATAAATCTTTGCACTCAATTGGGCATCTCGATCAACTACGGAAAATCTTCCTTATTGCCCTGCCAGTCTATTACTTTCATAGGCGCAAACTTAAACACTGTTCGGATGTCAGCTACCCTCACAGACCAAAGAATCTCAGATATACAAAGTCACGTGAGAATCATCCTAGCCAGCAAGAAAGTACAAGCCACAATGGTTCTAAAGGTGTTGGGCCTCATGGCTGCGGCCATTAACCTTCTTCCCCTGGCCCGCTTCTATATGCGCCTTCTTCAGTGGATGTTGTTCACTCAGTGGTCTTACCAACAACTTCCGATGCGTCACCAAATACTGGTGACACAGATTTGCAAGAATCATCTTTCTTGGTGGATTACTTCTCCCCAGATTCACCAAGGCAGACCCTTTGTACCCCCAGCCCCAGTAGCCACTGTCAGTACGGATGCCTCCCTGATCGGGTGGGGGGGGCATTATCAGGGCAGGATGGTTCATGGGACGTGGCAACCGTTCGAATACCACCTGCACATAAATGTCCTAGAGATGAGAGCAGTGCTTTTAACGTTACAAGCCCTCAACGACTTTCTTCCCTTGGGGACAATTGCAGTCCACTCAGACAACATGTCTGTAGTATGGTATATCAACAAACAGGGCGGAACCAAGTCCTACCCCTTGTGTCGAGAAGCGCTCAGACTTTGGCAATGGGCGATCTCCTCTCATCGGTTTCTGGTAGCAATGCATATCCCTGGGAAAACCAACGTTTTAGCGGACAGATTGAGCAGAGCTATTCTCATGCCTCACGAGTGGTCTCTCAAACAATCTATAGTGGAGGAGGTTTTTCTAGAATGGGGCCGCCCATGTTGCGATCTTTTTACTACTCCCCAAAACAGCAAATGCCCAGACTTCTTCTCCCTCTTCCCACTGCCAGGCCATCCCCCCAGAGACGCTCTGACCCAGGATTGGCCCCAGGGACTTCTTTATGCCTTTCCTCCTTTTCCTCTGATTCCACAAGTAATCCAGAAAGCCACCGTTTTGAGAGCCAAAATGATTTTCATTGCTCCTTATTGGCCTCGACAAATTTGGTTTCCGTTGCTCCATCGTCACCTTTTGGTGCAGCCGTGGCATCTGGACCCAGTGCCAGACCTTCTGATGCACCAATCGGGTCAGCTGCACCGGTCTATCCCTTCTCTCAACCTCACAGCATGGTTGCTCCACTTCCTTCCTTAGCCAGGCTTCCTATGATCTCTAATCCTGTTAGAGACATCATAGTAGCTTCCTTAAAATCCTCTACTAGGAGGATTTATACTAGCAAATGGAAACGTTTTTCTTATTGGGTAAATGGCCAAAATATTGATCCCTTCACAGCTCCAGTACAAGCAGTTTTGGATTTCTTAGCGGAAATTTTTCACGCAGGCTCCTCTTCTTCCACGGTCAAAGTTCAGTTGGCTGCTATCTCGAACTTTCATGTCGGGTTCGCAGATCACAACATTATGTCCCACAGGCTTTGTAGAGCCTTCTTGAAAGGAATTTTTCTCCTGAAACCTCCAATCAGGAGTCCTCCTCCTCAATGGGACCTAAATTTAGTGCTGACATCCTTGATTCTTCCTCCTTCGAGCCAGTTGTTTCATGTTCCCTGAAATTTCTTTCATGGAAAACTTTGTTCCTGGTTGCTATTACATCGGCTAGGAGGGTGGCTGAACTTCATGCTCTATCTGTTCGCCCAGCGCGATTTAGTCTTCCACAAAGACAGAGTATCATTGAGAACTAATCCGACCTTTTTGCTTAAGGTCGCCTCAAAGACTAATTTGAATCAGGCTATTGATCTTCCTGTATTTTTCCCAAACTATTCAAACAGATCGAACAAAATTACATTATCTTGATGTCCACCGCCAACTCAGATATTATTTGGACAGAACAAAACAATTCAGGAAATCCGATCAACTCTTTGTTTCTTATGCTGATAACAAGAAAGGCCTTCCTGTCTCAAAAGTGACCTTGTCTAGATGGCTTTCTTCTGTCATCTCTGAAATTTATCAGCTCAGGGAAAACAGCTGTGCTCGAAACCTAAAGCGCATTCAACCAGAAGCTTAGCCACTTCCACAGCTTTTCAAGCTAGACTTCCATTAGACACTATTTGTGCAGCAGCCACTTGGGCCACTCCTCATACATTTGTTTCCCATTACAAATTGGATTTGGCCTCCAGGGACAGAGCCAGTTTTGGCTCTACAGTTCTCAAGAGTCTGTTCCATTGAGCCACCCAGGATAGAGGTGCTAGGGACGGTCCCATCAAGCAAGAATGAAGGCGAGATTGACAACTTAACATTGAGAAGTTATGTACCTACCATAACGCTCCATGTTAGTTGTCTTCTCGCCTTCTTTCTTGCGACCCTCCTCCTTCCCCAGGCCTGGACAGACCTTTCTTTCTTCAGGGAAGTATGCTTCTGAAGACCATACAGTGCTGGTCCTCCTACCATCCTTCAGGCTTTTTTCTCTCCTTCTTTCTTCCTTTTGGAAGTTATTTATGCTAGGTGCTATTGCCTATTGTCATCAAACGAGATCTGGGTACTTACCGCCTTGCATCATGGGATATGGGGCTGCCTCGAGCTGGTAAAAGTGATCTCGAGCTTAGCAAGTGCCGAGTCGTAGCCGAGGATCGGCTCCGAACCCATCAAGCAAGAAAGAAGGCGAGAGAAGACAACTAACATGGAACGTTATGGTAGGTACATAACTTCTCAATTTACAGGATTTAATGCATTCTGCTGAACAAGTTGGAAAATATACTTTGCAATGTGGTTTTGATTTACTAGTGGCATCTTGCAGGGCTGCTATCACTGGGTCTGTACTTAGAAGGCATGCTCGGCTTAAGGAACAATCATTGCTAGATCATGTTAAAGCTAAATTGCTGGATGCTCCCTTAAATCAGGACCGCCTGTTTGGCAACAAAGCAGAAGACGCTCTTAAAAAGATGGAGGAAAAAGCTAAATCTATGCAAACTGTTAAAGATTTCCTACAAGTACAGCCTCCAAGATTTAGTAGGCATTGGCCCTCTAAGAATCGGTCCTTTCCGGTCTCTTCCAGGCCTTCTCAGTCCAAACCCAGAACCAGTAGAACACCCAGGCTTCAGTCCCAGGTTACGCACAGGACTAAGCAGTGAGGGGCTCCCACTTCCAAATCAGGGAGTAGTAAGACTCCTCCCTATGGTAAACTGTCTCAATGACTTAACTTTAAAACTTCCAAGCAGTTCTCATCTGACTGCTCCTTTAGGGGGAAAGATTGCTCTGCAGGCAAAAAACTGGGAACTCATTACACAGGACAAATGGGTTCTAAATATAGTTTCCCGAGGATACAGATTTCACTTCCACACGTTACCAACCCCAAACGGTTGGCCAGATCTACCTCTAAATAAGTGGGCAGAGGCTCAAAAGCAAGTACACTCTCTGTCTTAACCATAAAGGCTATTCAAACTGTACCAGAAGAGGAAAAGGGACAAGGTTTCTACTCAAGACTTTTCCTGGTACCCAGAAAAGACAACTCATGGCGTCCGATCCTGGACCTTTCTATCTTAAATACCTTTTTGGTGATTCCAAAATTCAAGATGCTAACTCTTCACCAGTTGCTTCCTATGCTAGGCAAAGATGCCTGGTTGGCAACACTGGATTTAAAGGAAGCCTACCTACACATCCCAATCAAGGAATTGTGCAGAAGATACCTATGCTTCAAAGCAGGCTACATGCACTATCAGTTCTCTGCACTGCCCTTTGGCTTATCTACTGGGTCTAGGGTATTCACAAACTGTCTAGCTCCAGTCATTGCATTTTGCAGGCAAAGAAATGTTCAAATATACCCATACCTGGACGATTGTCTAATTCAGGCAGAAAGCCAGGACATACTTTTGAATCATCTGGCATTTGTACAAAAGGTGCTAACTTGTCTGGGTTACACCATAAATGAAAAGAAATCTCGTCTGGTACCCTGTCAATAAATTATATCCCTTGGAACAAGCTTGAACACAACTTCCCAGATGGCTTTCCTCATGCCAGAGAAACAAATTCATTTGACAACTTACTTCAAACTAGTGGCCACAAAAACCCTGCTATCTGCAAGGCAAATACTGCAAGCCTTGGGGTTCATGGCCTCCTGCATTCTACTAATTCCATATGCAAGACTGCATATAAGGAAACTACAGTGGTATCTAAAAGGCCTATACTGTCAACATTCTCAGGATCTAGAGGCAATAATTCCTATCATACCTTGCGTACGGTTAGAATTCCTTTGGTGGGCAGAGGCCTGCCACCAGAACAAGGGTCTACCATTCACTCTACCCCCTGCCACCCAAAGCCTAACAACAGATGCATCAGACTATGCATGTGGGGCTCACCTGGCAGGGAAGTGCATTCAGGGCAAATGGAACCCAAGTCAAATGCACCTGCATATCAATCAAAAAGAAATGTTAGCTGTACAGAATGCTCTGACAGCCTTCAAGGACCACATTCTTTCAGGACAATTAATAGTGAAGACAGACAACACCACTGTTATGTGGTAAGTAAACAAGCTGGGGGGTACTCATTCTTACCTCCTCTGCAGACTAACCATGGCTCTGTGAAACACAGCCTTGAGCTACCAGGTGCATCTCCAGGCTCAATTCCTGCCAGGAAAACTAAATACACTGAAAGACGAACTAAGCAGAAATCTCATGGACCCGCATGAGTGGAAACTGGAACCAAAGACATTCAACATGTTGATAAACAAATGGGGGAGCCCAGATCTAGACCTGTTTGCCTCCCCTCAGAACTACCAATTGGACAAATTCTGCACAAGGACTCCCCACAAACAAGCTTGGAAAGTGGATGCTCTGTCCTTCAGCTGGAAAAATCTATCAGTTTATGCCTTTCCTCCTCTGCCTGTCCTCTCCAAGGTACTACTAAAGATCAAACGGAACAAACCAAGGATGATACTGATTGCACTAAACTGGCCATGCCAACACTGGTATCCCCTCAGAGCCCCACCCTGCTGTCACAGCAGGAGAGCCAGATTCTGCACCCCCAGCTTCAAACCCTAAACCTGACAGCCTGGCTAATTACCTAATCTCTCCATTACCATCCCTCAGTAAACAAGTGTTGGATATCATTTTGGAGGCAAGGAGGCCTAGTACTAGAAAATGTGGAAAAATGGAAAAGATTCTTTGCCTCGAACCAAACTCAAGGGATGGCCACAGCAGTGCCCAATTTACCTCAGATTCTTCAATACTTAACTGAGATGCTTCACAAGGGCCTTTCCTTTTCCTCCATCAAAATTCACACCTCAGCCATTTCAGCTCATTACAACACAGAACCACCCCTCTTTTCCCATCCACTGCTCATGCAGTTCCGTAGAGGGGCCAAAAACTTAAGACCACCCAGGAGAGCCCCAACTCCACCCTGGGACTTTAACTTTGTATTGGAAAAACTCACTCTTCCTCCTTTTGAGCCAGCTGCAGAGTTAAAATGCCTTTCTTGGAAAACAGCTTTCCTTTTAGCTATCACTTCAGCAAGAAGGGTATCTGAATTACAGGCCCTTATGGCAGTGGAGCCTTTCATAATCTTTCATGCGGACAGGGTGTCTCTCAGGACCGATCCTTGCTTCATGCCCAAGGTGGTATCCAGTGTGGCTCTTAATCAATCCATTCATTTGCCAACCTTCTTTTCTAACCCACAGAACAAAGTGGAACGTGTACTGCACTCCTTAGATGTGCACAGACAACTTAGATTTTACTTGGACAGGACTAAACCTCAAAGGAAATCTGAACAACTGCTGGTGGCATTTGCTGCAGGGGCAGAGGGGAAGGCTATTTCAAAGCAAACCATTTCTAAGTGGATAGGCAATTGCATTCATTTCTGCTATAAGCACCATGAAAACCTATCCCACAGGGGATTAGACCCGGTTCAACCATGGCTGCATCTACCTCTTCAGCCTTTCTCAGAGGTGTCCCTACCAGAGACATCCTAGAAGCTGCCACCTGGAGTTCTGTACATACTTTCACCAAGCATTTCACCAAGCATTACCATTTGCCAATTTTCAGGCTTGCAGGGCCTTATAGCTGGTCCTAATGCTATCTAAATTCCTTCTCCCATCCTTAGCTTTGGAAATCTACCCAGATGTGATGACTGCAACAGTGAAACATGGTGAACATAGTACAGTTGTGTACACTTACCATAAATGTAGATGCTCGAGTGTATTCACTGTTGCAGTCCTGGTTACCCTCCCTCCAGCCCCCTGACTTCTTTTGGCTATACCTCTTCTCTCCTTTACTGTGCTTAAAAGCTTTTTGGTGTATTTGCTTTTTTGTTGGAGGTATAACCTTTATATATATTTAGTTACTTCCCATTATGGGGGCACCTGACATCTGGGGCAAGAAAAACTGATGTAATGGCGTTGGCTGCATGCTTTATACCCCTGACTACCTGACGTCACGGAAGATGAGACAGCAACCGAAGCAGGACCCAAGACTTTGATAATCAGGCCGACTGAGGGCTACTGCAAGTAGATAACCCAAATGTGATGACTGCAACAGTGAATACACTTGAACATCTACATTTATGGTAAGTGTACACAACTGTACTTTCTGTTGGTGGTTCACCAAGCCGTTGCAGATAAATGCCCCGCTGGAGTTATTTTTTACTTATCTTTTTTTATTGTTGCTTGTGGGGTTTCATGTCATCCAAGAAGGGTAAATGCCATTGTGGGAGACAGATTCCCTATAAAGATCGCCACAACCATTGTTTGCCTAGGTGTCAGACCTTTGTATCTAAAACCTTTTGTAGTAGACTTCTTCTTTGACAATTTATCTTGAAAATCAGCATCTTAAACTTCTTGCGAGGGACAGCCATCAGTAAAAAAGGCAACCAACAAGCCTCCGCCGGAATCTTCTGCTGTTCAGCCTCCAGTGGATGTCTCTCCCGAGGCAAGTGAATACCCGGCGGTTCCCCTGGCTTTGTCATTGGATTCCTCTGCCATGACCAGGGTGGAGGCCAGCAGGGAATCTGACTTTTAGCACATCCTAGGAGACATTGCAGGTGTTCATTTTGGATGGTCCACGGCGGATTTGCTCCAAGGGGCCTAGGGGTGTTCCTCAAATTTTAGTCACAGAAGAAATCCCTTCTACCATCATTGAATGCCGTCCTGTGTCAGAACCTTCCAATTTTTTGTAAGGCAAATGTCCCATTGAAGAAAACATAAAAGACTAAACATATCGCTCCTGCTCCTAAGAATCTGCAAAGTGAATGGCAGCCCTTCATTCAGGGTTTGTTTAGTGCTTTACTGACATTGAAATCTCTTCAGGGAGTTTTTGTTCCAGCTCCCCTTGGTCCTCTACTTCACAAAAAAGACCTAGGGAACAATATTCCTGTGAGGATGATCTGGATTTGGATGAGGGATCCCTTGGTTATTCTTCTCAGATTACCCCTCCTTTGGGCTATGGATCAGAAGAAGAGGAATCTACCAGTCTTGATACTCCCTTTGATAAAATTTCTTTTGGAAACATGCTCTCCAGGATGATGAAGTTCTTTAAATAGGATTGTGTTCAGGTTTCTGAGATACTTAAAAGATACTGTGAGTTGCCGCAGATGGAATCTCCTAAACCTTCTGCTGTTCCTCCTGTTTTGGCTGCCTTGTTGGATGCATTTTCTAATGTTCTAAGGCTTCAGACTGTCAACTCGCAGGAAACCTGATAGATTCTATAAGGTGCTCGAGGACTGTAAAGATGTAATGTGATCCTATCTCGCCTACATTCTGTACATATGGGTTCGGAGCCGATCCTCGGCTCCGACTCGGCACGCTATACTATAGAATGAAGTCTCTTATTGGCTGAGCCTCCTCATATCAGAGGATGCCCCACTACTGCTTCCCCAGATCTCGTTTGCCGCTTCTACAGCACTTACAGGAATCCTGTAGCGTTTGCCACGCTTTTTCCTCTCGCGTGCTCCAAGAGAGGAAAAATAAGTTGATTTTGAAAGGGCTTATTACCCCTTCTTTTGAGGAAGCCCTATCTTCTTCTTCTTCCCCGTCAAGGAAGAAAAAATCTTCGGCTCCGACCAGCCCGTCTGATCCGACAGCAAAAAAGTCTAGGCAGGCTTCTCCGTCCACGGACTTTGGAGCCGAGGGCGGAACGGTCTGCCTCGATGTCTCCAGCCTCGACTCCTCTGACTTTGGAGCCGAGAGCTCGGGCGTCGAGAGGCGAGTCACCTTCATCGGCTCCACTGCCTTCGGAGCCGATGAAGGTTGCCCGCTCAGACTCTTCCCCTTCGGTGCCGAAGTTCACATCAGCTCGGAGGGAAATTGCAGTAGTGGTGGAACCTCCCTCGGCGCCGATACTTCTCGAATCCATTCGGAGCCGGTCCCCCAGTCTTTCGGAGCCGGCGGAGAAGTCAACTCGGACCCGGTCGGTCTCTTCTCGGTCGTTGAGGATGTCCGATTCGGATGTAGACAGGGTGCTTCAGAGGCTTTTTCAGTCTCCGGTCTTTCAAAAGTTGGTCTCAGCTCTGGCCCAGTCGGCTCCGGAGCCGATTTCCCACCCTGCCATCTTAGTTCCTCCTCCAACAGCTTCGGCACCGTTGGAGTCGGTGTTGGTGGAGCCGGTGGAAGTTGTAGGGTCGGCTCCGACCCTAACTCCAACTCTGCCCTTCGGGTCGGTGTTTGGTACACGGACCTCCTCTGTCGGCCCCGGGGGTGACGCTTCGGGACCGATTCTTTCAGTTCCTAGCCTCCCTCTCGGTGCGTCGGCGGCGGGAGTTCCGTCTGCTGTTGTGGCCTTGGGGGTTGAACCTTCCCAGGACTCTGGGGGTCCCGCCTTCACGGCCATGAGGAGTGCCTTGGCCAAATCCTCTCTGGCCACTTCTACCTTCTCACCGCCACCTTCCCTTGGCACGGAGACTAGTTCCTTTGCAGTCCCCCTGTCTCATGACAGCGGAGCCATGGGGCCTGAGGTTACCCCCGTCAGTTCCTTCTTCCGGAGGTCCCTCCGAAGCGTCTTCGGAGGAACCTCCGAGGAAGAAACAGTGCAAGAGGAAGCACGTCGACTCCCCTGATGAGTCTCTCACCTCGGATACTGACCTCGATGATGCGGAAGGGTCCCCCAAGTCGTCCTCGGATGATGTATCCTTGCGGACATCTTGGAAATCCTTAAGCAACGAGGCAACTGGCAGTCCAAACCCCCTTCTGCTGAGGAGTCAGTGTTCCTCAAGGCCTTCGGGGCTCAGCCCTCCGCCTCCTGGGTGTCTCCGCCTTTCGATGAGCTCCTGGATTTGATCTCTCGAAGGGCGTGGGAACATCCGGATTCTGTTGAACTGGTGCCAGCTCGCCCCAATAAATTCCTTTCAGCACCCCCGGATAAGGACTTTCTTACCAAAGGTGTGGCTGTAGATGCCTTGGTTGTGGCATCTGCTACCCAACAAGATGTGGCAGAGGCTTCAACATCCGTCCATCCTCCTAATAAGGAGTCTAGGAGCATGGATCGGTATGGGAAGCGCACCCTTGCTTCAGCAACCTTTACATTAAGGTCCCTGAATTACCTGACTCATTTTACGAGACTGCAGAGGGATCTGGTCAAGGAGCTTTCAGATACCCTCTCTGGTAACCTACCTGAGCAGTTGGCCCAGACGGTTAACTCCCAGTTGGCTACCCTGTCCTCCCTATCCAACTCGTCCATGAGGCTCATTTCGTATGCAGCCGAGGGAGCGAGCAGAGTGGCGGGCACAGGTGTTGCTCAACGGAGACAAGCCTGGCTACGCCCGTGTCATTTTGCGGAGGCCTTTAAGTCTTCCTTTGCCGACACCTCCTTTGATAGGTCCTCCCTTTTTGGTCCCAAGGTAAAGGACACTTTGACTCGCTGCGAGCAGGAGGGCAAGACTTTAACTGCCGTAGGGGCCCGGTTTTCCACTCCCTTCAGGCCTTATCCCAAGGCTCGAAGAGGAGGGAAAATGTGGTTCCGTAAGTCTCAAAAGTCTTACTCATCGCAGCAGAGCGATTCCCCTTCTAGAGGCAGAGGAAGGGGAAATTTTTCAGGGAGACGCCGTCCCAGAGGCGGCGGAGGCCCCCGCAACACAGGAGACCACGAGTCCTTTCGTGGCTCCTCCTCCTTCCAGCATCCCTCAAGGAGTGCCCGACTGTGCAGCCCGAGCCAGTCGGGGTCGTTTTTCGAGGCACCTAAAGGCCTGGGAAAGTATCACCCAGGACCAATGGGTGCTCCGAATCATCGCCGGAGGTTACACCATTCCCTTCTCTCAACCCCCTCACCGTCCCAAAGAATCCCGGACCCGCCACCCAGTCAATGGGATATGGCAGCCATCGAAATTTCAAAGCTGCTTCAAAAGGCGTCATCCAACCTGTCCCCGCAGATCAGACCGGATCAGGGACTTACTCGAGATTCTTTTTGGTACCAAAAAAGACCGGGGACTTGAGGCCCATTTTGGATCTCAGCAAATTAAACCGATCAGTGAAAAAGTCCAAATTCCGGATGGTCACCTTGCAAACCATTCTCCGCTTCTGGAGAAGGGTGTTTGGATGTGCTCCATAGATCTCAAGGACGCCTATTATCACATTCTGGTAAATCAGGCGTCGAGGAGACACTTGCGCTTCAGCCTAGGGGACAGTCATTTCCAGTTCCGTGCATTGCCATTTGGTCTCACCACAGCCCCCAGGGTGTTCACCAAATGTTTGGCAGTGGTGACTGCTCACCTGAGAAGTCTAGGATTCCAGGTGTTTCCATACCTAGACGACTGGCTCCTAACTGCCACCTCAAGGCATCTACTCTTAAGAACTCTAGCTGCCACTATCTCCCTAGGCAGCTCCTTAGGAATCGCCTTCAATTGGACAAAATCCGTATTGTGGCCATCACAGCGTATTCTGTTTATTGGTGCAGAAATAGACTCAAGGCAGATGCGAGTCTATCTTCCTGTGGAAAGGATAGCAACATTGCAGTCTCAAGGTGCGGGCGTTACTCCTCAGACGTCGAGCTACAGCGAGAATGGTCCTGCAGCTGTTGGGTTCCATGTCAGCCACCATTCTTCTCGTTCCTTTTGCAAGGTTACATATGAGGATACTCCAGTGGCTCCTCTTAGCCCAGTGGTCTTATCAAGACCTCCCCCTCAGTCACCACATTTTGGTAACAGAGACGTGCAAGCAGGATCTTCGTTGGTGGCTTCATTCCTCCAACCTGGATCAGGGGCGACCCTTAGTTCCCCCATCCCCCTCAGCCACGTTGACTACGGACGCCTCCCAGACAGGGTGGGGGGGACATTATCTGGACAAGGTCGGGTCCAAGGCACGTGGCACTCGACGAGAATCTTCTCCACATCAATATCCTGGAAATGAGGGCGGTGCTTCTAACGTTGCAAGCACTACACGACCACCTTCCCCAGGGGACGATTGCCATTCAGTCCGACAACATGTCAGTAGTCTGGTACTTGAACAAGCAAGGAGGGACCAGATCTTACCCCCTTTGCAGAGAGGCCATGAAGGTATGGGATTGGGCGATTGCTACCAAACGCTTTCTATTGGCAACACACATTCCGGGGACATCCAATGTGATAGCCGACAGACTGAGCAGGACTATTCTCTCCCCACACGAATGGTCCTTGAATCACAAAGCGGTAACACAGATTTTCACGAGATGGGGAATCCCATGTTGCGATCTTTATGCAACTCCCCTCAATGCAAAATGCCAGCAGTTCTTCTCTCTCATTCCAGCTCGGGGAGACCCCAAGGATGCTCTAGTCCAAGCTTGGCCCCGGTCTGCTATACGCCTTTCCTCCGGTTCCCCTTATCCCCAAGGTGGTTCAGAAGGCGATTCGCTTGGGAAGCAAAATTATTCTAATCGCCCCATACTGGCCTCGTCAAGTATGGTTCCCCTTTCTTCGCTAGTATGCATTGGACGGTCCCTGGTTCCTGGACCAAGTTCCGGACCTTCTGATTCATCAGTCAGGACAGCTCCATCAGTCCCTCCATTCATTGAAGCTAACAGCTTGGCTACTCCTCTTCCGACCATAGTTAGGAGCCATTCTTTCGACCCTGAGGTTATGCATATTTTGTCCTCGGCCCACAAGTCCTCTACAAAAAAGATGTATAGCAGTAAATGGAAGAGGTTTGCTATTTGGGCTCAACTCCGAGAATTAGACCCTATGACAGCTTCTGTGTCAGAGGTTCTGAAGTTTTTAACCTCCCTGTTCAACCAGGGTTGTTCGGTGTCCACCATCAAAGTTCAATTGGCGGCTATTTCCAATTTTCATGAGAACGTAGAACCACCTTTAATGAGCAATAAGTTGTGCAAAGCCTTTATTAAAGGAGCTTGGCTTCTTAGGCCACCTATATCGCATCCTGCACCATCGTGGGACCTTAACGTAGTGTTAGGCGCATTAACCGCACCCCCCTTTGAGCCGGCAGCAACCTGTGACTTGAAATTTCTTTCTTGGAAGACTGCCCTTCTAGTTGCTATCACATCAGCCAGGCGAGTTTCAGAACTTCAAGCCTTATGCATCAATCCACCATACCTGATTTTTCACAAGGATAGAGTTTCTCTAAGGCCAAACCCATCCTTTATACCAAAGGTTTGTTCTAAATTTTGCTTGCAACAATCTCTGGAATTACCAGTTTTTTTCCCTAAGTATACAGACAGAGCTGAGTATACATTTCACACCTTAGATGTGCACAGACAGTTACGTTTCTATTTGGATAGGACACAACAAGCACGAAAATCAGATCAACTTTTCGTGTCTTTTTCAGACAATAAATTGGGCAAACCCGTCACGAAAGTCACTATTGCCAAGTGGATCAGAGACTGTATCAGTCATATTTATCACATTTCAAATAAAGAGCTTACAATTCCTGTGAAAGTTCATTCTACCAGGGCTATGTCCACTTCGGCAGCTTTTCATTCCAAGCTCTCTATTAATGACATCTGTGCAGCTGCTATGTGGTCTTCTCTACATACCTTTATTTCTCACTACAAATTGGATGTGGCATCCAGGGGCCGAGCTTCCTTCGGTTCCACGGTTCTCCGGACCGTTTTCCAGTGAGCCACCCAGGATTTAGGTGCTAGGGACGCTGTCCCATATGTACAGAATGTAGGCGAGATAGGATCATATTACATCTTTTAGTTATGTACTTACCATAACTTTAGATGTATGGGATCCATCTCGCCTACATTCCTAATAACCC
Source organism: Protopterus annectens (assembly GCF_019279795.1). Taxonomy (NCBI): domain Eukaryota; kingdom Metazoa; phylum Chordata; order Ceratodontiformes; family Protopteridae; genus Protopterus; species Protopterus annectens. The sequence goes on from NC_056726.1 coordinate 966,543,857, forward strand.
ACCCTCCTTCCCCCTGCCTTGGAGGCCAGAAGAGACCGAACGGTCCGAATACAACTGTTTTTTCCTCTCTTGAAACACCTGGCAATCTTATAACAACAGTCTATGTGTGTGTTCATGTGTGCGGACAAACAAGATCTGGGGAAGCAGTAGTAGGGCATCCTGGGATATGAGGAGGCTCAGCCAATAAGAGACTTCGTTCTATAGTATAGCGTGCCGAGTCGGAGCCGAGGATCGGCTCCGAACCCATATGTACAGAATGTAGGTGAGATGGATCCCATACATCTAAAGTTATGGTAAGTACATAACTAAAAGTTTTGTACAAGTGTCCTTCTGATGACCCCTCGGTAGTGTCTGTAGCTTCTGACAAGACATATCAATTGCTTCCTTCTCCCGAGTTACTGCCCCCTGGTAAAGATAGCAGGACCATGGAAAGTCCAGGCAGCATATATCTCAAGATCTTAGAGCAAGAAATCTGGACAAAGACATAAGTAATGGGAAGACAAAGGCCCCAAAATTGGGACAATTTGTAAATCTTGCTCTTACAAGCATAGAAAGTTGTTAGCATAGCAGGTTTTGAAATCATGTGAATTTTCTGAAGAGTATGAAGTCTGAAACTCAAATGTCTTTCATTATTTTCTGACTTTAATTTTCAATGGCTTGGCAGTAGTTTGCCAGAAGATCACAGTTTTCTGAAAAATGGACCAAAAATATGAGCAAATATCTGGGCATTCTGCAGAAATCTGTACAATTGAGAGGTATGTTAGGCAAGAAGGTTTGCACCTCTGCTACTTTGGCTTTTAGGGCTGTTAATTATCAGACCCATATGTCCAGGTATTTGTTGGATATTCTCTGCCATTCTTGTCAAATTATTTGTCATCTTCCAGACTATGAAGGTAAAACTTCTGCTGTTTCCCTGTTAGGGACTTCCTACCAGGTGGCTCGTCATGCCATCAAATGTAGTTATGATGCAACAGATGCTTCCTCTAAGGCTGCTGCTTTTGGGTCAGTGATGAGGAGGTATTCTTGACTTCAGCTTCAACCCTTGCCTGATATTAAGGCTAAGTTGATGGATGCCCTCTAAATAATAAACACGTGAAGCTGCTGCTGCTATGTTTAAGTCCCTTCAGGATAAGGGCAAGGCTTTAGAGGAACTTGACTCATTGCATCCGAGTGATGCCTCCAGCTTCTGTGGCTCAAAGAACTAAGGCTGTTAGCTTGTGTGAAGGTGTATCTGCAGTTAACTCCTACCGATACCTCTAGGCATCAAATATTTTTTGTTCATATTTGCATCAATAATTCTAAAACCATGCTGTGTACTAGGTTTTAAACAATTTTGTCTTAAACTTACACAATGGCAAACTCAACTGCATTAATATTTGACCTCTGTCTAGTGCTGGTAAGCATATATTAAGTGTTATTTTTACGATAGTAATTTGTATAGATATAATTTTCACATTTTTCTAAATATCTCAACAACCAAGTAACACAGACTCCTTAGCCTCATATGACTGCTCTCAGGTAGGTAAATAAAATGCTGCTGACAGTATGTATGTAACTTGAGTTGTTGAGATATTGTAAGTTGTTTACAAAATATTACAAATGTAATAGTTACTGTGTTTACTGTGACTTATAAAATTCAGTTTAAGACCTAGAACCTAAACCACTGTTGAAATAGTTGTGCTGAAGAGTTTGTCATTTATACTACTTTCATAATTTCTATGGTTACAGAGATATGAACATTTGTTTGAAATGTGAGGACATAATTTGATTCTGTCAAAAGGCTTAGGTTGCACCCACTGGAATTTCAGTACAAACTTTCTGAGCTCCATTGAAGTGAATGAGTTAAGAGAAATGCACTTTACTATGTGCATACTTGTCATCCTCCCAATGTACATCCCCCACTGGTGCTAGTGGAAAGGACTAAGGCTCCTTGATTGCTGGGTCACTGTTGGGGCATCACATATATTGGTGGCCAGTGGTGGGATTTCCACATGTTACGATTCAGTGGTGTGGGTATTAAATTCCTGTAGCCTATAAACAGTGGCCACTGAAGAAGGTATTTGTACTCTGAATCAGCCACACAATGAACATTCAGAGTTTCATATCACAATTTTTTTTGTGTTAGCTTAGTTAGTCAGGGAGAGCAGGCAAGGATGTCAGCAGAGGAGTACGGCAAGCTGACAAGGAGCCAGCTGTCTGAGATGTGCCAAGCCAAAGGACTGGTGCATATCGACTTGACTATAGTAGAAATGATTGCAGCCTTGGTCACATTTGCATCGGAGACCAGCAACCAGGAGGACAATCAGACTGGCCTTGGGAATGTAACACTCTCAGAAAATGGACAGTTCAACCTTTCCACAGTGGACTTAAAAATCCATATGAAGTTAGAGAATTAAACTGGAGGCCAAACGTTTGGAACTTGAATCAGCATAGAGACTGGGGCAGGAGAAACAAATGGAATTATAAGCAGCAGAGAGACTGAGATGTGTGGAAGCTGAAGAGAAGGAGAGGCAGTGGCAACATGAAAAGGAGATACTGACTCTTCACCAGGTCATGGAGGTAATAGGGAAGGGAGTAACCAAACCTCAGAAGCATCAAAGGTCAGTAGATTTCTTCCACAGTTTACAGAAGGTGATAATTTTGACAGTTGTATTCATATGTTTGAAAGGGTATGTAAACAGTATAATGTTGACCACGGGCTTTGGGTATGGTTCCTGACCCCCTTACTCCATGGCAAAGCTGTAACCGCTGTTTCTAAATTGTCTGGTACTGATTGTGTAAATTATAATATTGTTAAAAATTGTCTGTTAGAGTGCTTTAAGTTAACACCTGAAGCTTATAGGAAAACGTTTTGTGAGCTTAGACCCAAGGCAGAGGAAAGTGTGTTTGAATATATTGTTAAGTTAAGCATTTATTTTCATAGATGGGTGAGTAGTTGTCAGGTCACCACTTTTGAAGGGCTGGCAGACCTTTTGGTGTGGGAACAAGCCCTTAGCACTTTGCTTGAGGGCATGATAATCTGGTTAGCTGATAGGCAATGCAATACAGCAGATGAGTTGGGGAAAAAGGGAGACCTATACCTAGCAAGGAGGGCATCACTGCACAGGAGAGGGATAGCCAGTGCTGCTGATGGGTCTAAGGGAACTCATGGTGGACAGCCTAAATCGCCCCAGCAGAGTCCACCAGTAGCACGGGAAGCCAATAGTTCAGGTACATGGCCAGGACTAAGGATTAAATGTTTTAAATATGGATGCCCATGGAGGCAAGGTGGGGAGCACAAGGTAGGATAGCCAGTAAGTGGGAATGACAGCCAGTAGTAAGGTGTCTAGAGACAACAAGGGTACCAAACTACCACAAGAGATATCCTATCTTAGTAGATGGGAAAGAGGCTACTGCTGAGAGAGAGACAGCCTCTAACCTAACCATTGTGAAACCTGCAGTGGTTAAAGAGGAGCACAACTTGCAAGGGCAGTCTACTCCATTCAGAGCTTTAGGAAAGATCCCATTCCAGATACCTTTGGCTAGGGTTCACCTTGACTGGGAAGGTGGAAAAGGAAGCAAGCAAGTAGGTGTGTTTGAGGATATCCCTGCAGATGTCCTGAAAGGGCATGATTCTGATAATGTGGTACCTTGTGTGCATGCAGTTACACTCAGTCAGGCTTGGAGACCAAACTGTGGGTCTGGTAGCCTGGGGGGACCCATATAGACTGCAGACTTGAAGCCAGGACTGGTGTGGTGGTTACTTTAGAGAGGGAACTACCCTGTAGCCGTGAGACTGAGGGTGAGCCACAGCTGCTTGTGAGTACTGTTGTTCCCTTGGACAGAATGACTGCAAGGGCAGAGATGAGTAGTAGTAGTACCCAGGCTGACAGGCACTGCTGTCAGAGTAAACCAGACTTCCTGTAGAAGGGGAGCTGGGAAGGGTTACAAAGACAGAGTTGAGATAGGCTCAGCTCTCAGACCCTACTTTACAAGGCCTGAGAGGGGTATCTAATCAGGCAGCTGATTTTCAAGGGAAGGTGGAATCTGTATACTGGGACAAAGGGTTACTGTGTAGAGAGTGGACACCTGATGGAAGGCTAGAGGGTGAGAGAATACAGCATTTGGTAGTGCCCAGAGTCTACTGTCTGGCACTTCTAGTCATAGCCCATGGTATTCCCTTTGCAGGTCATATAGGCATAAAACGTACCAAGAGAGGCATTATGCAGAGCTTTTATTGGCCTGGGATTTCCAGAGATGTAACAGGGTACTGCAGAACCTGTGAGCAGTGCCAAAAAGTCGGCAAGGCAGCAGATGAGGTGAAAGCTCCTTTGATGCCTTTGCCTGTGGTTGAGGAGCCATTTCAGAAGGTAGCTATGGGTTTTGTGGGGCCTTTGAGTACCCCAAGTTCCACAAGGAAAAAGTATATCCTAGTGGTAGTAGATTATGCTACCAAATACTCTGAGGCGGTGGCAATGTTCTCCATTCAGGCAGAAAAGGTGGCAAATGCTTTGTTAGAGATTTTCAGCAGGGTTGGTTTCCCAAAAGAAATACTGACTGACAGAGGTGCCAATTTCATGTCAGACCTGCTGGCTTGTCTGTGGAAGCACTGTGGTGTGAAGCACTTAAAGACCTCCCCCATCATCCTCAGACTAATGGTCTTATTGAGTGGTTAAACTCTACACCCAAGACCATGCTATGGGCATTTGCAGACCAGTTTAAGAGGGAGTGGGACAAATATTTGCCCCATCTGTTGTTTGCTTACAGAGAGGTGACCCAGGAATCCACAGGTTTTTACTAGGTTACAGTAATTTCTCTTAGATGCAGTCAAGAATATAGTGCAGTATAGTTTAGATGTTTTCTTTATTTATTTGAGACTGTCATGCAGTGTTGCTTTAAATATTTCCAGTGATTTTCAACTCTGATGTAAGCGTGATTATATGTTGAGTATTTTCTTGTTATTTTATTATTTATTATTAAATATATTTAAACCTTTCATTGTGGCTGATATTTGTGAGACATATTTAAGTACTGAGAGTACTGGCATATTTATTCGGTTACACTGTGGGCCACTCCTAATAGCCTTGCTCTTGGTCAAGGTACCATTTGGATCAATAGTAACATTACACAGCAAGATTGGACACCCTTTGTTAAGGACCTTAAAGTAGCTGATAAAGAGTTGTCTGGTGGCTTTAATAACTACCTTATAGTCTGGGCAAAAGGAGGCATAGCTAGTAAACCTGTGGCAGCCTTTCCCATGTGTGTGTGTGTGTGTGTGTGTGTGTGTGTGTGTGTGTGAGTCACTGGTTGGACAAAGAGGGTGCTGGAGGCTTGGCTTGGCTACTCAGCTGAGATCTCAAACTCTATAGCTGTGCCAGTGGGGAGTCTTACTGGGGATCAGGAGAAACCAGCCCCAGACTGACTGTGGTCTCTGTGTGCTCTTAAGGGAAATTGCACTTTACTGTGTGTGTACTTGTCATCCTCCCAATGTACGTCCCCCACTGATGCTAGTGATGAGGATTGAGGCTCCTTGACCTAAGGATGATAAAGACCCATCAGATCCAGCTTCACATAGGCCCATTTTGATTCTAAATTGTGAGTATACACTGTTTATGTTTGTAACTGCTCAAAGAATTGCAAAGGTGATGCCAACATTGATAGATATAGATTAATGTGGCTTTGTGGAAGGGAGGCAGACATTTGATAACATTACTAGAACAATGATGTAAGCAAGTACCACAGTTGTTGGTGAGTCTTGATGCAGAGAAACATTTGTCAGAGTAAGATGTGACTTTGAGTAGGAGAATGGAAGCCTTAAATATAAGGTTGATTAGGAGGATATATGAAGGATCGGAGGCAAAAATTAGTGTGTAGGGTGGGGGGGGGGGGTCTTTTCTGTTGCATTCTGTTTGAGTAAAGAAATCAGGCAGGGTGTCCTCTTTCCCCTTTGTTATTTGCATTATATTTAGAACTATTGGCAAAGAAAATATGTGACTCAGAAATTATAGAAGGATACAATTGGTATGACAGTCAAGAAAAGTTGGCTTTATTTGCAGATATAATTTTGTACCTGATAAAACCAGAAAAGTACATGTCAGTGCTGTGGAACATTCTGAGACAGTTCATGTCTTTTGGGATACAAAATTAATGAAAATAGAAGCAGTAGCTGTAAACTATGTACCCACACACAAATTGATTCACCAATGCCCATACTTATAGGAATATGATATAATGAAGTACTTACGAGCATGAATTAAAAAGGATTCTGTTATGGCAGCTAAGGATATGTGGGAAGAGACTAAACAAAAGATAAGCTGTGTTTTGCGGATATGGATAGCAAGCTACAAGCAGTGAAAATGTTTTTAGTCCCTTCAGTTTTATACGCAGTTCAGGCATATTTTTATCAACTAGAGAAGTTGTGGATAACAATTAATAAAGAGTTGAGGGATTTTATCTGTGAGGGGAAGGTGCAGGAGTCAAGTGGGATAAGCTGATCCTTCCAAAAGAACATGTTTGAGCTTACCTGATTTGAAGGGATATTGCAGAGCTACACATTTAAGGCTCCTGTACATAGTGCAAGCAGAAAGCTATAATTCAAAGTGGAAAGGGATGTTGATGAAATGGAGGGGGGCTCAAGAAGCAAGGAGAGACTAGGATTTCGGATAAAGATCCTTAAGGAGAATAACAATAATCATACAGAATATTTTATTCATAAAGTAGTGTATTGTAAGATGTAAGCCAGCATGGGGATGGTGAAAGATTCTGCCAATAGGGATGATTGCAATTCGGGGTACAGAGAGAGTAGGCAAGAGGAGGCTGGAATTTACTAGAGTAAACTAGCAAAGGGAACCAAGGTATTAGGAGCAAGTAATTAGAGAGGGAAAAGTAATAGAATGGGAAGGGGCCAAGAAGACATTTGGATTGCAGACTAGTGATTGCCTTCCCTGTCGGGACTGATACCAGAGTATAGACCAAGAGAAAGGGATGGGGGAATCCTAAATGCAAGGCCTGCTGAGTTTTTAATTGAATCCAGAACAAAAGCATATGTTAAAAAGGGGATAATTAGTAGGGCATATAAAATCTTGCACAATAACTATAGGACTCGATCAGAAGAGGTCAGAAAAGATCAGGAAGAGAGAGTAGAAATGCAATTCACAAAGAAACAGTGGAAGAAAAATATACATTGGTCCCTAATATGCAGCAATGTCTGGAAGATTAGGATTTTTGTTTGGAAGTGTTTACATACTTTTATAAACTAAGCATACTCCAAAGAACGTTTCCTCACGTAGATGGCAAATGTTGGAGTTGTGATTTGGAAGAAAGAGGTAAACAGGAACATATGTAATGAGGTGGCGGACTTTGAAAATTCCTTACATGAGTACTTTGTCAGGAATAATGGGCTTGCTTAGCAAATGAGTTTAACTAAGAAAATGATTTAGCTGCAGTATAGATCTAAACTGTATAGACATAGTAAGGCCTTATTAAGTTTAATTCTGGTGGCTGCCAAAAAAGCAATTACTAGAAAATGGAAATCAAAATTTAAACCAGCTATACTTGAAGTAGTAAATATTGCAACAGAGATAAAAGAAATGGAAGTGGGATCTTTAGAAAAGAGTAAATTGCATAGAAAAGAATGGAAACTGTGAAAACAATACGCACAGAAATGTTTTGGAGAAGGAATGAGGTTTAAGAGAAAACAGGAACTGAATAATTTATGTAATATTGCTTAGATTCTATGATATATAAATTATATCTGATATATAATGATTGTAACTATGAACTTGTTGCTATGGTTTGATTACTTTTACATAAATGTAAGTTTGCCTGTGTCACAAGTGATAATTCAATAAAGGTGTTAAAAAAAAGACGAACTATAAAGTCTAACCTTACTAGTATATCTTGCATGTGTTTTCATGCAAAGCCATGCTACATGGATGAGTATATTTGTTTATATATTTAGTGTATAAACTATATTGCTTAATTTCTTAAAGTAAAGAATATGTAATTACTTAATCTCAAAAACTTTGTAGCTGGCTACTTACTGATGCATGTTAAGGCAGTTTCAGAAAACTGGTGAACTTTAAATTGTTGATGTCTGCGTTTTGAAAGGAGAGAGAGAGACTGCTTTGCTGTCTCTACCTTAAATGAATAATATGGGTGATTTATGCAGTAGGTGTCTCCTTGGAGTACCATATTAATCTTATTTGTTGTAGTGTATTATCATAAAAGCCAAAAGGGGAGTGGCACTGAAATTTTTATTATTTTTATGATTATTATCCTTTCTTAGAGACACTCTGTATTAATGAACTCTGAATACTTTGTAGGCAAGTTACAGGTACTGGAGTGAAAGTTAAATGAGTGAATTCCTAGGGAGCTAATAACTCTACTCTTCAGTTTTGCAGAGTGAAGCCTAGTGGTGTGTGTTTGATATTGGTTATAGCCAGGGGTTCCTATCAGTTCAGCCAAAAATCAGATCAGCAAACATCATTTTCAGTGCACTTGCATCGAACATGACATTCGTCGAACTGTTCACACTGAGATCATTGGTACAGTGAAAATCAGGAAATTTGTCCTTTCCTGACTGTTCTGCGGTCTCTGAGTTTGTATATATAATTCGCAGGGGGTGTGAGAGGTGCAGCCCCCCACATGAGGGGAATTTGGTGAACAGCATTTCCAATGAAATACCATTTGTTGAAGTGACAGTTCAATGTAGTGATATAGACCCCCATAGCCAGAGTTAATGGTGTTCATTTACCATATGCTCTTAAGGCTGAGCATCCCATATGTGTATTGTTAGTGGTTTATTTGTTAAAGCCTTTTTTGTTACACCTCAGTAAGCATTCTGCATTTATAGATAATCTGTTATGAATTCTGACCTCCCATTTCTGTGGTCTTTTAGAGCATGTTAAATTCATCAGTAGTCTGTATTTTACAGGTCTTGTATTACTGCTGACTTGGAAGACTTTTCTTGTCTTCCGTCTTCCAGGGGAAATAAGTTGCTGCTAAGGAATATATCCCATTGTTCTGATTTTCTGTTACAGTAACCTTTCTTGACGATGTTGGTGTAGTGTAAAGCACTACCATAATGGTGGAAAATATTTATATCAAATCTATGTTCCAGTATTTTTGTGTATACTATAATGGTAAATCCTAAAAGAGAGTTAGTTGTAGTAGTAAAGCTCCTTTTCTATGATTCCCCTTTGTTGAATTTGCAGAATGTTGTATGTTTTAGTTATTTCTAAAAACTCTAGTTAAAAGATAGCCATTGTATTTACTATTATTTTTTAACAGGGTAGGAAGTCTTTCTTGTAGGCTTACCTGCTAGTAAGTTTGTTATTTTATTAAATACATTTACTTATGTGTAGCATAGTGGCTATTATCTTATTTATTTGTTGATTGATTGATTTTCCATTTGATTACCATGAAGATCCGAGTGAGTCATGCAAGACCCTCTTTCTGTAGACGTCTGGTGAGAAAAGCTTAAAAGAATTAGTGAAAGAAAAACTTGAGATTATAGTAGACGCTTGGTGAGCATAAGAAATGTGTGAAGTATAATGATTACGGACTCAACATAGAGTAGGTGTCTGTGTATTTCTGCCAAGTAGCAGTTTATCGTAGCACTAGTATTCTTTTGCTTATTATTTTAGATCATTTTGACTGTTCTTTTGCAGTTTTTCTGCTGTCATACTTTGAGTCATTTAGTTTTGTTACAGTTAAGGAAATAGGATATTTCTTTACACCTGCAGATGTAGATAGTATTTTATTAGACTGTAGATGTACTAATTGGTAGTAATAAAGAAAAAAAGAATGTATTGAAATATATTTTGTGGTTTTAAACAAATACACATATGTAATGGTTTTATGAGGGCACAGGTGTTAACTTGCAACAAAAACCAAACAGAATATGGTGCAAGACACGCTGCGTAAAGGAGTTTTGCCATGACCTACCTGAGAACCTAAGCACTGAAGCTTGAAAAGAAATTCTGCCTAGGAAAATGGAACACTGTTAAGATTACTTTTCGTAACATTTCCTCAAAAATCTACTGTTACGTTAAGTATTTTACATAACTGTGCTTTCTCATGGTCTAAATATTACAGGTGCCTCCTGCAGAAGAGAATACAAGACATTTTCTTTGAGCCATTGCTTTTTGACATGTAATTGCAGTAAACAAGTTGCATTTTAGTTTTTCTTCTAAACCTGCTTGACATAGTAAAATGTGTACGTTTGTTTTGCAGTTGTTACATTTGACATTTTGTCAGAAGATTACTCAAAGGTATGCTTTTTCAAACAAGTTATTGCAAAGTTGTTCATTTATAAATTTCTGTAGATTTTATAGTTTCTGTGTATACATTGTTAAAGTGCAAAATTAAATAGCAAAGAGTTTTACCTTTCTGACTCACTCAAGAATGGTGCTTCAGGATGTGCAAAGCACTTGTTTATTCCATGGAACTGGGAGACTACCTGCCAAAATTTTGAGATCAGTCTCAAAGTACAAAGAAAAATGCTTTATATAAACGCCTTTTCTTATCAATTGTATGCATGACGAACTATGATGTTACATTACTTTTAACAAGTCAGCACATTTTAAAATGTTTTTGCCACTCGTGATTTTTGCTTGGAGCTTCACACGGACACTTTACAAATGTACATTTTAAAACATAGACCACCTGCTTTAAAATTTATTGTCCTTTTAACTTTATAGCATTTAGTACCAGTCCACACTGTCTCACAGACTTCCTTGGAAAGACTCATCCCCCAGGCTGAGAAGGCCAGAGCGTATTTTTGATGTAATCTGATTTCTTTATGGATACCTGAAGCAATTCATTAACTTTTTAAATCTTACATAGCATGACATGATGTGATGTAACGTAATAAAACATCCTTTAACTTCTTAAGCACTTACTTTGCCTTCAGTTATCAGTCAGTACACTATAATTGATAACAGAGAGAATGCATTTGTAAGGCACTTAAAATATAAGGCTACTACTTATATGAAAATATAGCTTGCATAATTATGCATCTGTTTTTCAGCTTTTCCTTGACATAAACATATCATGAACACTTTTTTGGATTAATTTGTGAATAAACTACAATTTAATATGTATTTAGTGAAGAATAAACATGAGACATAATATTTTTCTGTAATTCTTCTCCTTTTGACACAGTTTCACACAACACACACAATTATACTTTAATTTTTTTAACTTGTTAAAATATGCTTCAGCATCATAGTATTTATCAGTTTACTATCAATTTGTCAATCACGACACGTACAATTTTCATTTGTGTAAAAATGTCGATTCGCACTATGTAAACACGAATACCACAATGTTGAACTTTACAGTAGCGAATGCAGTACAGTGGTACAGATCGCACTATAGTGGGGATCGGGAAATGTACCCTTTCCCTCACTATAGTGCAGTCCCAGAGTTTGTATTATTAAAGTAGCAGGGGGTGTGGGGGTGCAGGAGGGCTTGCCCCCCCAGAAAATATGTTATTTACTGTGCAACGCACAGTAAAGTTGTTCCCGGAAGTGTGGTGACTCTTCAAAAATGTCGAAGTCGGTGTTTGCAGTCACCACACTTTGACTTTATTTCCGTTCGTTCTTTTGATATTCGTGGTTGTGGTTCAACTTAACCACTATTTGCTCTTGTGCGATCCGGTTAATTGATAGTAAACCTATTTATCATCTACAGTGATTTGATTTTTATTTACCTTAAGTTCATTATTAGCTACTTTTATAAGTGGCATTGCATATGCAGGTGAGGTCAAGCATTTTGTAATTACAGTTTTTAGAGCAGAAAATATCAAAACAATTTAAAAAATAATACTAATTATTGTAATGATATCTTGTAATATGCTGGTTCCTAAGTTGCCAAATGCACTGCCCAACCATCCAGAAAGTGTCCACTGTTTAGCTGTACTGTCCAGATACTTGGATTTTTGCTCCATGAAATTAGCCAACTTTGTTTATCATGATAGTCACTAATGTAGGAGCAACAATGACTTCCTGTGAGGGCACATGCCCCCCCCCCCGCATTTGAATTTTAGTCATTTCTCGATTTGCTATTCTGATATGATGTGATATGTGGTTCGCTACCTTCTGAAGAATTTGAGCAAAGATGGTAATTTTGAGCAATGTCCTTTGCACTCCAATCCCAGGAGTAAAGATTGAAAATACTTGTTTTGCCCAGTGAATTTCCTGTTTATTTTTCAGTCTGCCTGCTGGTGGGTTCTTGAAATGTTGAATGGCAGGGGTGATATGTCCTACAAAATAACATCCAGACAAATTTATAGGCGCAATCACCACAAATGTAACAATTCTCTTTCATGCCCATGTCATGCACCCAGTCATAGCTTTTTTGAGGTGTAAAGAGTTTAACAGACTTTCATAACTAGTGTAATTGCATTTGCTGGTTTCCACTGGTACAGTTTTATTTTTGGCATAACATGTCTCCATGATTTGTTGTTGCAAGCGGGAGAGACACAACTGTTGAAAAGTCAGTCACATTATGTCAAGTTAAGTTAGAATCATTAAGTTCATTTTCAAATGTCACTTGTGATGCAGGGATTGGAGTCATGGGAATCCCTGCATTTGAATGATGAGATATATGCAAACACCCAATAGTTTGTATGCAAGTCCACAGCATATTGTCGATCCAAAAAGGAAACTTTTTTTTTTTTTTTTTTACAAGTTTGTAAGAGGAAACAGCAGCAAAAACAAAACAGAAGTAACCTGATGCCACTACTTGCAATCTGGTTTGATTTTTTTTTTAAACTCCTTCACTGGGGCAGATGGGTTAACCTGTGTCTTTGATCTTTCTTTGTTTGCTGACAAAGATGATTTGTTTGGGGCCTCTACATGAGAAGTCTTTTTACAGAATGATGAATGAACCCAAGTTGGTAAACCTCCACAGCAAACTGCAGTATAGATAGCAAGATCTGGAAAGGGCCTTTTCACTTCAGACTTAAATGGTTCTTTTTTTGGAAGATTTTAACATAAACTCAATCACTGGGCCGTAGTTGGTGACAGGGCTGGTCAGGAGGTTGAGGAAGAACTTTTTATACAGTGCTGAGGTACTGCAGTAAGAAGTAATAAGTTTTGTGCAGTAAGACAATATAACATCATCAGTTTGAGTTAATTTTTTGACACGGGGAGTAGCTGGAAGGGCCATGGGTCTCCCCATTAATATTTCTTAGGGACTTCAGCTCCTTGTAGTATTTAATGTACCAATCATTCTCATTAATGCTAAGGGAAGTGCCTCTGGCCATTTAAGACTTGTCTCAGCTCAGATCTTGGCAGTCTTAGTCTTAAGGGTCCTATTGACCCTTTCTGCTAATGCAGATGACAGTGGGTGTTTGGGACAGTGAAGACTTAATCAAAGAAGAGTCATGAGGAGCATACCAACTGGGTAATCTGGTTAAATAAAGCTGTCTTACCTGCATGGGTTTGTGAATGATATGCCCTTTCCAGGTAAGGTAGCAAGGAGGCAGGCACCACCAGTTGGCTGTCCTGATGTCGTCATAACCCATCATTAGATTTACTGCATTCATTTTTAAACCACATGTCAACTTCTCCCTTTGATGCTTCAGCTTGGAAAGCTGCTGCATGTGATGTCCATTTTTATTCTTCCTCACAAATGGGTCTAGGATCCGATCCTCTGATCTGACTCGCCGCATATACAAGACTTCTGCTCCAATTCTCTATAATACTGTACTCTGACCCCCAGCTCCTCATATCTCATTTGCCGCTATCGTGATAAAATAGACGACAAATCTCAAGCTGTGAGAAGTTTCCTTTTTGTGTACTTTCTATTAAATTCCTTGACTTTAGTTTCTTCTATTTACTGGTGCAGTTAGTAATAACTGTGGATCTGAGGGCAGCCCAAAGGACTTCTGATTCTATTTCATATATATATATATATATATATATATATGTGTGTGTATATATATATATATATATATATATATATTTATTTATACAGTAATATATATATATATATATATATATATATATATATATATGTGTGTGTGTGTGTGTGTATATATATATATATATATATATATATATATAAAAAAAATCACACACACACACTGAACACACTGGACACACACACACACATATATATATATATATATATATATATATATATATATATATATATACACACTCAGAGATTTTGGAAGAGATCTTTTCCTGGACTGTTCCACAGGTCACTTTTGTGTGTGTGTAACCCTTTTTTTCCCTTGGGGTCTACTGTTCTCCCTGACTGAGATGGCTATCAGAGAATCCTAGGATTGAAAATGGCACAAACAGAGCATGGGGAATCAAATGGTTGGCACCAAACAATAAGTGCACTTCTTGTGGGCATCACATTTGGGGATATTACTCCCACAAGAAGTGCACTTCTTGAAACCCTTAGGATTCTCAGCCATCTCAGTCAGGGAGAACAGTAGACCCCAAGGGAAAAAAAGGGTTACACACACACAAAAGTGACCTGCGGAAAAAGTTAACAAAAACAATAAACCACAGCTCTCCTTGGATCTGACTGGCTGAGTCTCTGTTGTGAGCTCTCCTTTACCATCCACCTCCTTCTCGGATCCTAAGCTCTCTGACCCAACCATTAGAGGTTGTACAGCAGAGTATGTTTTGAAGCCTGTCTCGCCAGCCCTACCTACACAACTGTTTCAGACACAGAGGAAGCATCAAAGGCCAACATCTGCAACATTGTCCAGGTCTTTGAGGTGTCTGACAGAAGCATATATGGACAAGATGATGCAGTGATTTCTCAGGCCTCAGATCCAATGGGGGTCTTGGCAGCTCCGTCCTCTTTCGGATCCGTGAGTGTTCCTGCCCAGTCAGTTCTTTCTTTTTCTCTGATATGGCCCTCTGCTTCGGAGGCCCAGGATATGAAATCCCAGAGAGGTTCAGCATCTGATCTGAGGAAACTTCTCTCCTTGACTCTGACAGTGTCCCTGACCAGTCCTGCTCCAGTTCCCTCTCACCAGGGTGGGTCTTGCATCCGAGGGGTTGGATTCGGCTCCGACTTTGTCAGATCCACCCCCTTCCCTGCAGAGCCTCGGCCCTGGACAGCTCTGCACCGATTCTCCCCATAAGCCGTTGATTGGGGATGGCCCTGACCTCCCTTTTTCAGTGGCTTCAGCTCCAAGGAGAGGTGATGAGGATTCCCAGGTCTGTCAGATTTTCAAGTAGTGGAAAGCGATTTTGCTTTGCACCGAGAGCCATCACCTTTTACCTTGGATCCTAACCAACATCCCTCGTTGGAATCGGTGTTTTTGGAGGCTTTTGGCGCTGGACTGTCTGCATCTTTGGTGACCCCCTCAACAGATAAACTTATTGACCTGCTTTCCCCCCAGACTTGGAAGGGAACCAGACACTGTTTAGCCTATTCCCAAGTGCCCAGACAAGTTTTTAGTTCCCCCTTCAGTGAGACCTCACTGTTGCAAGGGAATCCCATTTGTTGCCATAGTTGTGGCAGCCACTAAGAAGGAACTAGATAAAGTTTCTGTGGCCATCCATCCAACCGGGAGTTCAGAGCAATGGGCAAATTTGGAAAGAGTGTGTACGCCTCAGCTTCATTCTTGCTGAAGTCACTGAACTACCTGGCACACTTCACTCATCTGCAGAGAGATTTGACAAAGGAACTGTTAAACTCTCTCTTGGAGTCCATATCTGCAGAGGATCTCAAGAAGTTTTCTCGCCAACTGGGGCATTCTTTTGCCCATTTCTAATGCATAGATGAAGCTGCTCTCTCATGCAGCAGAGGGTGCATGGGAGGTCAGCCTCACATGCAACAGAGGGTGGCTCATGAGCTTCCCAGTTCAGGCATAGCCATCAAAAGACATGCTAGGATGAGGCTATGTGACTTTGTGGAACCTTTTAAGGCATCATTTGTTAATGCCCCCCTTTGATGGCTCCTCCTTGTTTGGGCCATCAGTTAAAGATATGCTCACCCACAGCGAACGGCAAGGAAAGTCTCTGTCCTAAGAATCAAATTTTCTGCCCCTCTGCATGCATTCTGTAGAAACCAAAGGGATGGTAAGAAGTTGTGGTTGCAGAAGTGTCTGGGATCTTTTCAGGATTCGTGCAGGGACATTTCTTCCAGAGGCAGATGAGGAGGATTCACTGGACGATGTTGCCCCAGGGGCAGAGGGGCTCTGCAGAGTCAGGGTTTCAGAGACTTCTCCACAGATAGCTGTCCACTTCTGGGGGCAGTCAGGGGTCATTTTCCCTTGCACCTAGATGCCTGGACAAGTATCACAAGAAATTCATGGATGCTAAGAATTCTATCCGGGGGTTACTACATACCATTTTCCCTTCCTCCTTCTGTCCAAAGAAAGAAAATTCCTGACATTCCACCCAGTCAAAGAGAAGATGCAGCTTAGCAAATACAAAAGCTGCTACAAAAAGAGTCATCCAGGAGGTCCCACCCAAACAGATAAGATTTGGAACTTACTCCCACTTCTTTTTAGTGAAAAGAAAACAAGGCACCCAGACCCATCTTGGATCTAAGCAACTTGAACCAATATGTAAAAAAAAGATTAAGTTCCAAATGATGTGGTTCAGTCCATCCTGCCTCTTCTGCACGAGAGCAACTGGATATGCAGTATAGATTTCCAGATGTATACTATCACATCAAAATAGGCAAGCAATCCTGGCAATGTCTACATTTTCGGCTGGGAGCCAAGCATTACCAATTCAGATTACTGCCCTCTGGTCTCACCACAGCACCCTAGGGTGTTCACCAAATGCATGGCAGTAGTGGCAGCTCACTTGAGACTCAAAGGATACCAGGTGTTTCCATATCTCGATGACTGGCTCCTCATCACCCCATCGAGGCATCCGCTTCTACAAGCTAGGGATTACTTGCTGCAGATGTCCAACACCTTAGACATTTTAATAAACCATGCCAAATCGAATCTAGTTACCCGTACAGACCCTGGAATTCATAGGAACTCTATTGAATACTACAGCTCGAGTGGCATCCTTACCTCATCACATCACATCATTGAGAAATCAGGTACAGTCTGCACTGTTTCATCCATCCCCTCCAGCATAGCTAGTACTACATGCTCTGGGGTCAATGTCAGCTGCCATTCTTTAGTTCCTCTAGCAGTATTCTTTATGCATATCCTTCAGTGGACCTTGGTGGTACAGTGGTCTATACTTTACCAGCCCCCATCGTTTTCCATAAGACTCACTCCAATCTGCAAACGTCATGTTTGCTGGTGGATCCACCCCAGTGACCTGTTCCTAGGCAAGCCATTCTCCCATTCTCCGCAAGTCGCCACAGTGACCACGGATGCTTCCCAACTGGGGTGGGGGCTGGTATTTCTTGGGAAAGATGGTCCAAGGCACGTGGTCCCCCTTAGAGATCAAGTTGCATATCAGCATCATAGAAATGAGAGCAGTCCTTCTAGCAGAGGATTTGGGAATGGGCGATCTCTTCAGACTGCTTTCTTATTGCAATGCACATACCAGGGAAAACCAGCACGCTGACAGACAGACTCCGCAGGTCCATTCTGATTTCCCACAGTTAGTCTCTCAGTCCATCAGTAGTGAACATCATATTTAGCTGCTGGGGCCAGCCTTGCTGTGACCTGTTTGCCCTGCCCCTCAACAACAAGTGCAGCAAGTACTTCATTCTGATCATCCTTTGGGGGGAGTCAACAGGAGAGACACTGATTGACAATTGGCCCCGGACTCCTCTATGCTTACCCTCCTGTTCCTGTGATTCCCAAATTCCGACAGAAAGCACACCAGCTGAAGTGCTCAATCATCCTCATTGCCCCCTTCTGGCCTTGTTGGGTCTGGTTCCCGTTCGTTTGGTCTCGCTTGAATAATCCCCCATGGATACTGGAGCTCACTCAGTGTCTCCTATCTTAACCATTGGGAATTCAACAACCTAATCTCCATGCCCTCAAGCTAAAAGCATGGTTTCTTCACCTCCAAATATAGACAGTCCAGGCTTGCTTCCCCTGTTCATGACATTATCTTGGCCTCCCAGAAGACTTCTGCCAAGAAAGTCTACAGAAGCAAATGGAAAAGGTTTTCTATTTGGGCTTCCAATTAAAATATTGATCCCTTTTCAGCACCTACTTCAGCTATTATTCTTTTTCTCACTATTCTTTTTAAGGAAGGGGCTAGCTTCTCTGCTGTCAAAGTTCAGTTGGCAGCCATTTTCAGTTTCCACTTGGAAACAAATCCTTCTCTCTGGCCAGATTATGTAAAGCCTTCATGAGGGGTGATTTTCCCCACAGACTGCAAATAATGGATCCCTCTCCTCCTTGGGATCTTACTGTGGTCTTTAAGGGTTTGTCTCAGAAGCCCTTTGAACCAACAGACAAATGCAATATGAAGTTTCTTTCTTGGAAAACAATCTCTTTAGTAGCTATCACCTCAGCAAAAAGGGCCTGAAGCTCAGAAATTCTATGGGCTAAGCTTTCTTAGGTTCATAGGTTAGTACTAGGCTAACTGCCCTTGTGAGCCATTGTAGCCAATTATCCCTTGTGAGACTCAAACCCTGCACCTTGTGTTTGTAAGGCAAACACCTTAACCATTAGGCCACCCTCCCATCCCTTACATTATTTTTCATAAGGGAGGGATGTCTCTACAGACTAATCTTTCCATGTTATGTTGTCCCTGTCTCGCCTTCATTTTTGCTGGTTGGGTTTGGAGCCGATCCTCGGCTCTGACTCAGCTGTGTACTATAGTTGGAGAGCTTTTTACTGGCTCAAGGCTAGCCCCTATCCCAACATGCCTAGCAGTAGTTACCCAGCTCTTGTTTGCTACTTGCAGCATTGAGAATGCTGATACTGGCTCAGGCTAAGTATTTTTTTCTTCTTGGCTATTTTCTAACTTTTGGATACAGATAGTTTAATTTTCTGTATATTATTCAGTGTTAGTGTTTTCTTCCTAGGTTAGCGCTCTTTCTAACCTTTCCACTGCTGCTTTTTGTTGTTGTTGTGGCATTCATTTTTTTCTTTGGTCCTACCTTGTGAACCTGTTTAACTTAGAGGGTTCTCCTTTTTTTCAGCCCCGTCTTTAGTTTAAGGGCTTTTCTTCATTTCCTGCTTCTCTATCTTTCCGAAAGCAGCCGTTTAAGTTGGAGGCTGTCTGCGGTTGGGGGGAGTTCACCGTTTTTACCTTAGAGGCTTTTCCCCTTCCCTCCTTCCTCTTTCCTTAAAAAAAAAAGTTATAGTTTAGTTTTTTGTTATCTTTCTTGGTGCCTGTTGTTGTTATTGGATAACATGTTTAAGGATTCTATTAGAGTCAAAGCCTTCAGGTTTTAAAAAGTGTGACTCGTGCCGCCAAAAGATGTCTTTTACGGACAGGCGCATGAGCTGTGCTTATTGCATAGGGGCTGTACACCTGCAGGACTCTTCTTATATATGTCATGCTTTCAGTTCTCGGGTCCTGCAGGAGAGAAAAAATAAGTTGATTTTGCGAGGCTTATTAAAGAGCCCCTTCAATGCTTCTACTGAGCGTACTCAGCTGGCAAAAAAACAGGACAAGTCCCCTAAGACACCGTCCTTGTCAGCTCTGATTTCGGAGTCATCTAAACCAAAGGACAAAACTGCAAGTTTGTCAGATCAGAGTGTTGGTTCCAACAAAGCTCTTTCTCCGGCGGCTCCGTCAGTAGTCTCGGAGCCAGTCAGGACTCGCAAGAGAACCAGGTCTCCCTCTCTGGAACCGGTGTGGTCTATTCCACAGTCTCCGCTATTGCAATCTGTTGCAGGCAGTCATCGGTCTTCCACCCATTCCTGTAGGTCATCCAGGAGTCTTTTGGATCATGATGTGGAGAGGGTGGAAGAGGCTTCTCAAGTCACAGGCATTAGCTAAATTATTATCGAGCCTAACCCATAAGGAATTAGCACCGACAGCTCGACCCGCATTATTGTCTATTCCTCCTGTGACTCCCTTGAGTTCGGAGCCAGAGTGCATGGGAAGTCATTGCGGTGGAACCGTCTGTTCTGATTACCACCGGTCTGTTGGTTCCGACCACCACTCCGATCTCCTTGTTAATTTAGTCTGTCGAGGGATCTGGGGGCCGATGCTTTCTCATCGGCTCCAGGGGGGGGGGGGCGGCATCAGACCCTTGTCCGACCCCGCTCTCCCTCTCGGAGCTCCGGCGTAGGTGAGCTCAGCTCCTACATCGGCCTCGGAGCCATTGCCCTTGGTTCAAAGGGGATCTCCAGGCTCTTCAGAGCCGGGGACTTTTTCGGGCCGGGACTGCGGTGCCTTTGAGGTGATGAGTATGCTGTCCTCTGAGACCGCTCCACCCTCTGCTCCATTGGCTCCTATTCCTTCGGTGCCAGTGTCTGCCGCTGAACCTCCTCTCCCCCCCCCAAGTGTAGGAATCCCATGCTCCAGGACACCCCATTGGGAGACCCCACCTCGTCCGAAACCTCCCCTTAGCACCCCTCAGAGGAGGTCTCTCAGAAGAGGAAATGCAAGAGGAAGCATTTAGACTCCCGAGTCCCTCACTTCAGACACAGACTTGGAGGACTCAGAAGGGTTCCCATGGTCCCCCCCCCCCCTTGGGTGTCTCCGCCTTTTGACCCACTGCTGGCCTTAGTGAATCAGAAGGCATGGAGCTCTCCAGCGACTATGGAACCAGTTCCGAGGAGGTCCAATAAATTCATAACTGCTCCAGATGACAGGTCTTTTCTATCTAAGGGCTTGCCTGTTGATGCTATGGTGGTAGCATCAGCCAAACAAAGAGTCCCGTATGATGGACAGGTATGGGAAGCGCATGTTTTCTTCAGCAGCCTTTACTCTCAGGTCGCTTAATTATTTGTCCCACTTTACACACCTTCAGAGAGATCTCCTAAAGTAGTTGGGAGATACTCTACAGGATCCTACAACTGAAGGAGCTGCATGCAAGGTGGCTTTACAGCTTGCGACCTTGACTTCTGTAGTTAACTCCTCCATGCTGCTGATCTCTCACACAGCAGATGGAGCGAGTAGGGCAGCAGGCACAGGAGTTGCCTTGCGTAGACACTCTTGGATGCGTCTTTGTCAATTTGAGGAGCCCTTCAAGTCCTCCTTTACCAACACCCCCTTTGACGACTTGTTGCTGTTTGGGCCTCGGGTGAAAGAGACTCTTACCAGGTGCGAATGGGATGGCGAAACTAACTCTGCCATGGGAGTTTGTTTTTCTGCTCCTTCTAGGCCTTACCCTAAGGGTCAGAAGAGTGAGAAGATGTGGTTCTGGAAATCCCAGGGAGTTTCGCCTGACACATATGGAGAATTTTCCCCTAGGGGCAGAGGGGGAAATAATAATGGGAGACACCGATATCGCGGCGGGGGGGGGCACAGAACCAGGCCGACAGAGATACCTTCTCTGTCAAGCCCTTCCAGTGCTCCTGAAAGGAGGCCCGACTATCCGCTTCTAGAGGCAGTCGGGGGCAGGTTATCCTTGTACCCAAAAGCCTGACAAACAATCATGGAAAATACATGGGTACTGTTGATAATATCCAAGGGCTACAAAATTCCCTTCTCCCAACCACCCCTTACAAGAAATCAGCACTCAATCCCAAATGTTCCACCCAATCTTCAGGGCCAAACAAACCTAGAAGTTCAAAGGTTGCTAGAAAAAAGAGCCATCCAAGAAGTCCCTGCAGACCAAATCGAATCAGACACTTACTCGAGGTTCTTTTTAGTTCCAAAAAAGACAAGGGACTGGAGGCCCATTTTGGGTCTCATAAAATTCAGCAAATCAGTCAAGAAAACTAAGTTCCGGATGGTAACACTGCAGTCCATTCTTCCCTTTTTGGGTCAGGACAATTGGATGTGCTCTATCAATCTCCAGGATTCATACTACCACATAAAAATGGACAGGTGATCCAGGAGGTATCTACGCTTCCGGCTGGGAGCCAGTCATTATCAGTTCAGAGCTCTGACCTTTGGGCTCACCACAGCCCCCAGAGTGTTCACCAAATGCATGGCAGTAGTCATGGTTCACCCGAGGCATCTAGGATTCTGGGTGTTTCCATATCTAGAAGACTGGCTCCTCACTGCCACCACCAAGCATGAACTGATGGAGGCACAGAACTCCACTATTCTCACCATAAACCATGAAAAGTCTGCCTTGTCAGTATATTACATTTATAGGGGCAGATTTAGACACAAGGGCCATGATAGCAAAACTGCCTCACAAAAGGGTGTTAACCATTCGTTGTCAAGTTTCAATCCTTATGGCAAAAAAGAGAATCCAGGCAAGATTTGTCCTCAAGGTCTTGGATTCAGTGACTGCAGCAATTACTCTGGTACCTATAGGGCACTTCCACATGAGAATTCTGCAGTGGCTCCTTTTTTGCTCAGTAGTCATTCCAGGATTTACCAATGTTGCATCAGATTTGGATCATGGGAGTCTAGCAAGAAGAATTTAGCAGAGTGGCTTCACTCCCCCTCTGGTATCAATGGCAGGCCATTTCTAACCCCCCAACCCGTAGCCACAATGACCATGGACTGCTTTATGTCTTTCCCCCATTCCTCCCTGATCTCCAAAGTTCTTCAGAAAGCACAGTCATTGGGTTGCAAGTTAATCGTCATTGCTCCTTATTGCCCTCGTCGTCAGATATGGTTCCTATTCCTTTGGCCTCATCTGCAAGGGGAGCCTTGGGTACTGGGCCTAGTTCCAGATCTCCTAATGCATCAGTCAGGTGCTGTCCACTCTTCCATCCATACTCTCAAGCTGACAGCTTGGCTTCTCTACTTCCGGTTTTAGCCAGGCTTCCTGATGTTTCCCCGGCAGTTCAACACATTTTGATTTCATCCCAGAAACCCACTACAAGAAAACTTTATGCTAGTAAATGGAAGAGGTTCTCTTGTTGGGCAAAAAGGAACATTAATCCCTTTTCTGCACCCATTTCAAAAATTCTCAAATTTCTTGCTGAAACCTTTGAACAAGGAGCAGCAGCTACTATCCGGGTTCAGCTGGCTGCCATTTCTGATTTCCATGTGGGAGAAATGGGATCTAGCATCATGTCCCATAGGCTATGTAGAGCATTCCTAAGAGGTGCTACCCTCTTAAGACCTCCAATAAGAGAACCTCTCCCCCCTGGGACTTAAATTTAGTTTTAGAGAATCTCATTCTTCCCACCTTTGAGCCAGGTGCTTCTTGTCCATTGAAATTTTTGACATGGAAGACTCTTTTTCTTAACCGCCATTACCTCAGCTAGGAAGTTTTCAGAATTACAGGCCTTATCTATTCGCCCCCCGCACTTGATTTTCTACAAAGATAGAGTTTTTCTCAGAACCAGTCCCTCCTTCTTACCCAAGGCGTGTTCAGAGCACAATTTGAATCAATCCATAGAGCTTCCAGTATTCTTTCCCAATCATGGTAACAAGGCAGAGTATAAGCTCCATCAATTTTACGTTCATAACAGTTATGTTTTTATGTACACAGGACTAAGAATTTCAGGAAATCCGACCAGTTATACATATCCTTTGCAGAGAATAAGAAAAGTTTGTTCAGTCTCAAAAGTGACCTTATTTAAGTGGCTTTCAGACACTATCATCTACAGTTTGTGGAACAAAAAACTTCCAGGAAAAATTAAAGGACACTCAACTAGGGACTTCGCTACCTCTGTTGCTTTTCAAGCCAAACTGCCTTTAGATTCAATATGTGCGGCAGCTACATGGGCTAATCCTCATACTTTTATTTCTCATTACAAAGTAGATGTGGCCTCCCGGAACAAGGCAGCCTTTGGTTCCACAGTCCTGAAGAGTTTTTTTCCAGTGAGCCACCCATGAAACAGATGCTGGGGAAACTGTCCCAACCAGCAAGAATGAAGGCAAGATAGGGACAACATAACATAAAGAAGTTATGTACTCATCATAACGTTCCATGTTTGTTGTCCTTCTCGCCTTCCTTCTTGCGTCCCACCCTCCTTCCCCCTTCCTGGAGGATCGAGAGGAGTTCCTCTTCTTTTGGCTACACTGGCTGAGTCCCCTTTTACTTACCAGTTGGTTAGACCCAGTCTTTCCTTCCTTTCTCTTTGCTGAATATTACACCCTTACATGCAGATGTTATGTTATATGTAAGGTTAGTAATTTTTTGACCTGTTTAGTCTGGTGAGTTATCACAAACGAGATCTGTGTAACTACTGCTAGGCATAGTGGGATAGGGGATAGCCTCAAGCCAGTAAAAAGCTCTTGAGCTATAGTATATGGCTGACTCAGAGCAGAGGATCAGCTCCGAATCTAACCAGCAAGAAGGAAGGCGAGATGAAGGACAACATACATGGAATGTTATGGTGAGTACCTAACTGTTTTTTCTTCCTAAAGTGGCGACTGAAACTAACATTAACCAATCCATGCAGTTGCCAGTTTTCTTTCCTAATTTTACAACAAAGGCAAATGCATGCTTCACCACCTCAACGTACACAGACAATTATGAGTTTATCTTCACAGAAAAAACAGTTCAGGAAGTCTGATCAGCTGTTTGTATCCTTTTCCCCTAACTATTTGGGCCAGGCAGTGTCTAAGATAACTCTGGCCACATTGATTTCTGATTCCATTTTGTTGATTTATTCTCAAAAAGGATTAAAATTGCCACGACCCCTAGAGCTCACTCCACTAGATCTGTGACTACTTCATCTGCCTTTTCCTCAAGAACTTCCCTTGATATCTGTGCTACAGCTACTTGGTCAAAGACGCGTACTTTTGTTACACATTACAAATTAGGTATTGTCTGCAGAAGCAGAGCTGCCTTTGGTTTGACAGTGCTGTTGCATGTCCTTCCATAGGGCCTCCCAAGAGCTACGTAGCTGGGGAGTCTGACCCATTTTTGAGGAAGAATGAAAAGGACAACATCAGATTTAGAAACTGTGTAGTTACCATATCTTGGCATTTCTGTTGTCTATTTTCATTCTTCCTCACCTTCCCTCCCATCCATCCCCCAGCCTTGTCACTTCCAGAAGTACCTGTCAGATGGTATTGGATCCTTTAAGTTCCTGGTTTGAGCCTCAAACTTATATTGGTTTCTAGCTGTGTAATAAGGTGGGAAATTGGATAGCATACTCTATCTGAGGAGTTGGGGTCAGAGTAGAGCATTATGAGTAGAGGGAGGAGCTCGAGAATTGCATCCAAAGTTTTGTATATGTGGCTGTGTCAGAACCGAGGCTCGGATCTAGACCCTTTTGTGAGGAAGAATGGAAATGGATACACAAATGCCAAGTTATGGTAAGTACGTAACTTCTAATTGCTTAAAATCAAATACTTCATTACTTTTAGATTTATGTAATAATCTCACATGTAGTTTGCAAAAAGTCCTCCTATTTGTTTGGCAGCTTGATCTGCCAAATTATTTTCCTTTGAAATGGTATTTACACCCTTTTTATGGGCACATCATTTCACTACCACTAATTCTTTAGTTAACAAAAGAGCATTAACATAAAAATTATTTCTAATCTGCATTCCTGCTGAGGTTAAGAATCCTCTCTTTTTTAAAAGTTGCTCAAAATCATGTACAACACCAAAAGCATAACTGCTGTCAGTAAAAATATTGGCAGTTTTACCCTTGCTAATTCACAAACTTTTTCTAGAACCATTGACTGAGCTACCTGGGCAGAACATACACCATGTAGTCGTTTTTTGAAGCAAAACATCATTACTGGTGTAGACAGATATTCATGTGACCAAGCTGTCATTTTGATCTCTTCCATGGGAACTGTCCACAGATGGATCTAGTTTAGTGTTAGGTATAGGAGTGTCCTTCAAGTCATCCCTAGACGAAAGCAGATAATTAGTCACACACACAGTCATGCTCTTCACCATTTTCGGCAGTAGGTAACAAAGATTCAGGATTTAGAACAGCACAGTATACAAGAGAAATAGAGGGATTGGAAGTGAGTGTAAGTTCATATTTAGTTAAACGTGCAGCTGGGGGGGGGGGTGAGTTTTCAATTTAAATAGGAAAGATGATATGAAATGAGGGACAGCTGCTGTAAGATTATACCCAGGCACCAGGGATTGTGCAAGACTGACTAGAATGGTGGCGGCAGCTGCTGCCCTTTAACATTTTTTCATGACAAAATAAAATGAAAGCTTTTCCATAATCTGGTATCCCAATGGCTGGGGGCAGTAGCTAAAGCTTTTAAATTTTGAAATTAATTTTCCTCCTCACTATTCCGAAGGAGGAACTCTGTTGCATCCTGTTTTAAAACATTTGTCAAAGGTTTAGCAGTTTTGCATAGTTAGAAATCCACTGTCTGCAGTGTTTTGTCATACCTAAGAAGGATCTGAGCTGACGCTTAGTAGTTGGTCGTGGGACTTTAGTTGCTGCTTTAATACAAAATGGTAGCATCTGACTACCACTGTGAGATATTAGATGACCAAGGTAATGTACCTGAGATGACCATAGCTGTAACTTTTCTCTCAAGACCTTATATCCCTTTTCTGCAAGGATAGTTAAAAGGTGTATTGTATTTTGCTGACACTGCTAAAAAGAGTCAGATGCTATTAGTAAATCATCTGCATATTGTACCAACACAGACCCAACTGGAAATGTCATATTTAACAAATCCTTTTTTAGATTCTGAGAAAATAATGGAGATTCATTGTATCACTTTGGTATTTGTGTCCATGTATTCTGTTGTCCCTTCTAAGTAAAAGCAAACAGAAACATACTTTCAGGGTGGATAGGTATAGAAAATGAAAACAGATCTATCACAGAAAAATATTTTGCTGTAGGTGGTGGGCAACTCAGCATTGTTGCTGGATTTGGAAATACAGGAAAAGGTGGTAATACTGTATTGTTTACAGCCTCAAATCTTGAGCAAACCTATAAATATCCTTTTCTGGCTTTTTATTTTTACAGGGAGAATAGGAGTATTGCAAGGGCTTTTAGCTTGCACTATCATTTTGTGTTGTATTAAGGACTGAGTTACAGGTCCCTATCAGGTGATCGTGTTTTCAGAAACTCAAAATTCACATGATCGAGACCATATGATCGAGTTTTTGAAAACCCAAAGCTTTTAAATGAAGATCGCGGAACAGTGAAGATTGGGAAATTTTCCCTTTTCTCCACTATAGTGCGAACTCTGAATTGGTATATTTAATTTGCAGGGGGTGTGGGGGGTGCAAGAGGCCCTGCCCCCCCCCCCAAAAAAAAAAAAAAAAGGTAGATTGTTGTGGGGGGAGTTTTCGGAAACTCGACCATATGAATTTAGAGTTTCTGAAAACTCGATCTAACATAGACCCCTGAATTACAGGTTTGATTTTCTGCTGTGCCTCTGGATTTAGTGGATACTGCAGAACTCTAGGAAGAGGGTTACATGGATCCAGTTTTATTTTTACTGTTTCTGTAGATTTTAATGTACCTACTTCATTAGCATGTTTAGTCCATAAGTTAGCAGGTACCTGCTGCAACAGTTTTTCCACTGTCTTTATACCTTCAACAGGCTATTCCTCAGCTTGTTATAAGACTGCTAATACTTGACACACTGATATTTTTGGAACATCCAAATATACTCCTTCTGATGTACAGTAAATAGTACAGCCCAGTTTGCATAACAGATCTCTTTTTAGCAAGTTCACTGATGCAGTAGTACTCAAAAGGAAAGAATGTCTTTCTTGAACGGTTCCTAAAGAAATGGGTATCGGCTCTGGAACAGGATATGTAACAGTAGTATTTGTTACCACAGCTGTTTTTACTGTATGTTCTGATACCGGTATCTGACTGTCTAAAGTAACTTTTCATACAGACCTAGTGGCTTCAGTATCCACTAGGAAAGGATTTTTCTTTGACTTTATTTCTACCTTAACATAGGTCTGTTGGCAGCAGAGGATCAAATGTATTTCTGTTTTATTACCCTGGCATAGTTAGTGTGGTGATTTCTGGCTCCTTCCAATATGAGGAGCTAGTGGATGAAATGCAGTGTTGTTACAATTTGGCTGCCATTCAGTCCTGGTTTCTTGGACTCTCTGCATTCGCTTGTGTGGGCATTCTCCTCTCCAGTGTCCTACTTAACCATAAATGAAGCAGGATCCATCAGATGAAGCAGGAGGGGCACTGCCATCCAAGCTGTACCTTATTTCCCTCAAACAGCACTCTTACTAAACCCCTAGCAACTCCTCTCCCCCTTCTCCTACCTCTGCTTTGTCCCCTTGGGGCTTCTAATTGCCTTATTTGCAAAGTCAAAAGCTTATCTTCGGTATCCTTTCTCCATTTTTCTGATACTCAGTACAGTGATTTGCAGCATTGAATAAAGACTCCCAAGTCCTTTTCCTGCCAGTCTATAAGCTCTTGCTTTATTTGATTTTGTATAGGGGCTTACACACCCTGCACAATAGCATTTGCAATAGCTGGCTTAGCTTGTTCTTTTGGATCTGGCATTCCTGAATGTCGGCTTAGACTGCTTTAAGGTGGCTCAAATAATCTGCAGGGGTTTCCCCTTTATTTTGCTTACTTGCCTGTATCTTAAACCAGTATGTCCTAACATGACATACTTTTGTAATTTTATTTAACAACCCTGTCCTTTGTAAGTGCATTCGCTGTGGGATTAAAATTTGTTGTTCCATCACTTTTATGCAACTGTTTTATTTTATCTGAAGTGACTACCTGAAGCAGCTGATTTATATCTGTCAAAGAAGGGTTGTAATATTCTATTATAGTTTTTTAATTCCTTCTTAAACCTTAACAGATTTTTTGCTAATATTCGGAAGACTTTTGGACATAGTATGCAAATTAGCAGGGGTCCAAGGGTGATGAACAAGCTCTCTGATATTAGCCCCAAATATTTCTTTAAGTGGAGTCGAAAGATCCTCTCCAGAGGCAAAGGCCTCTTGTCCTACCCTACCGTGTGAGTATGTGTGAAGAGTCAAAGATGTGTCAAATGCCAGCGCTGCTGTTGGAGCTGTAGAAACTTTTTGAAAATGAGGGGAAAAAGAAAAAGAAATCTCCCCGGCTGCAGATGCCTGTTCTGAAGAAAAGGATTGAACAGGAGATGTAGGTTGATAGTAACAGTGCCATGCTGACCCTGGTGTGCAGTGGACAGTTGACTGAAGTGTAGGGGTCTGAGAAACAGAATCGTGTACAGAAGTCACACGTACCGGTGCATATGGGAGTAGTGGTGCAGTAACTACTGGAGGATTCTCATCCTCTTCAGAAGTCTCTGTTTTTTGGTCATCCCCAGCTTCTCCCAGACCTGCCAAGACAGAGAAAAAAGATCCCTTTTTACTGGTCTGTACTGCCTTTTTAACCTCTTTTACCTGATGTAACAAACTTCTTATTGGTATCCTGTAATTCCCTTAATGCTGATTCTTTTTCTCTTTTAAGAGCTTCAGAATACACCTCCATAGGTATCACAAGGGATAAGAAACTAAGAGTAATGCTACTCAACGTCAGAAGTCTAAACCTCAAGATGCACGCACTCGAAACTCTCCTTAGCATGGAGAACATCGATATCTGTGCAGTAACAGAAACCTGGTTCAAGGCTCAAGAGAGCACCCCAGCACTACCAGGTTATACCTCATACCATGCTTTTCAGTCCCAAAATTTGGACCGAACCACAAAAGGAGGGGGAGTATCAATATTCATCAAAGTTACCCACACCTCCAGGTTGGTGGCACAGCACGAAGCATCAGAGACTATCCATGTGCAACTAACAGTGGGTAAAACTGCCTTCCAGTTTATAGCCTGCTACAGACCACCCTCCCAAACCCAGGAACCCCACTCGGCCTTCCTGAGAACACTGGAAAATATGAAGGTCTCTCCAAACACCATTAGATTGGGCGACTTCAACTACCCAAACATAGACTGGGAGCATTACTCTAGCTCCAACACCCTAGCCCAAAGGTTCCTAGAATTTATAAAGTCAAATGCTAAGGAACAAATTGTTACCACTCCCACAAGAGGGGAAAACATACTGGACCTGATCATCACCAACATGGGGACTCTATGTCCCAGGCCAGAAGTATATCCCTCATTGGTAAGATCAGACCATAAACTAATCTCACTGGATATTCACATCCCGACTCCACCCCCTGCCCTGAAAACCACAGTGAAAACTTCTCTAATGCAAATTTCACACTCCTCAAAACCGAGGTGGAATCCTTCAAAGCCCCCGGGACTGTGGAAAATATGGCCCAGACCGCAGAATCCTTTATAAACGCATTCTGTGAACACCTTCAGGAATGCATGGATCATGCAATCCCAAATAAAACCAAGTCCCAATCCTCCAAAGGCAGATGTCTTGTCTGGTGGGCCCCAGCCATAAACAAACTATACAATAGAAGGAAGAAGCTACTACATGATAGAGCAAAATCCCAAAAAGGGAAGGCATCTCTGATCAGTATTAGCAAAAAACTACAGGCACTCATAAAATTGTCTAAGGCCAGCTTCGAGAGAAAAATTGCACAGGACACTAAGGATAATCACAAGGCTTTCTTTAGTTATGTTAGGAACCTGGGTGTGAATTCCCAGATATGCTCAGAATTAGTCCAAAATGACAAAAAAATACACCGAACCCACAGACATTGCCAACATCCTAGCTGACAGGTTCAGCGCAAACTTCTCCCACCAAAAGGGCAAATATCAATCCCAGCAGAGTGCTGCCCCCCTGACATCTCAGATGCTCAGGTAAGAGCTGACCTCTCCAAAGCAAAAAACACAGCATCAATGGGACCAGACAGTGTCCCGGGCTGCGTCCTAAATGAACTCCAAGAAGAGCTAAACCCAAACATAAAACTACTGTTCAGTCTCAGCCTTACTACAGGATATATACCCAAAGAGTGGTGTACAGCAACAGTGGTCCCTCTCCACAAAGGTGGTGCCTCAATGGATCCTGGAAACTATCGCCCCATAAGCCTGTCTAGCTTGGTCTGCAAAGCTATGGAAAGGATCATCATGGACCTCATAAATAAAGATATTGGGGACCTACAGACACTGGATCCTACCCACTTTGGCTTTGTTAAGGGCAGATCCTGTCTCTTAAACCTGGTTGATTTCTTTGAAACAGTCACTAAGGCCATTGACGAGGGGAAGGTGGTCCACACAGCCTACCTGGACCTCGCAAAAGCCTTCGATACAATACCCCACTCTGGCATTATAGATAAGCTCACCAGCTTAAATATAAACCCCTATGTCACTAGATGGGTTGCAAACTAGTTCAAGGACAGAATCCACATGGTTAGAATTGCTGGAGCCATGTCAGACTCCAAACCAGTTACAAGTGGCATCCCACAAGGCTCAGTCCTGGGACCTCTCTTGTTTGGTATATATTTCTCGGAGGTACAAGTTTGCAGATGACCGCAAACTGGGCGCCATAATCGACACTCCAGCCGACACAAGCATCCTCCAAAAGGGCCTCATAAAGACAGACAACTGGTGCCAGAGCCATGGCCTCAAGCTAAAAGCCAAAAAGTGTATAGTCATCCCCTTTGGCAAAAACAAAGTGCCCACAAATTACCACACAGGTGGAAATCCATTAAGTACGGAAGAAGTAATTAGGGGCCTGGGGACCCAAGTTGATAGCAATCTCTCATTTGACAACCACGTGGCCAAAGTGGTTAGAAAAACATTTTATATAGCCCACCTAATCATGAAGGGATTCACATCTAGATCAGGGGAGGTCATCGTGCCTCTTTACTCATCCCTCATCAGGCCCAGAATTGAGTACAATGCCCCTTTTGGGATGTACCTTACCAGACACCTGGCAGCAACTGGAAAGACCCCAAAAGTACCTCACCAAGAAGATCAAAGGGCTCAAACAGATGCCATATGCTGCCCGGTTAAAGAAACTCCAGCTCTACTCAGTGGCATACCACCTGCTCAGAGGTGATCTGTGCTTGACGTATAAAGCCATGTCCAACCCGGAATTAATGGACATGCTGCACCTCAGAAAATCCAAATCCCATCGAGCTACGCTCGAGACTTGAACCTCAGCACTGAAATAAATAGGACATGCTGGAGGGACAGATTCATAACCCAGAGGCTCCCTTCACTCTGGAATAAAATCCCAGTCCAGGTTAGGCAGAGTCCCTCATTGACTCTCTTCAAGAGGAATCTTGATGAGTGGATGGGAGATCGTAGGTTTACCCCGGGTATCACTTATGTGTCACTGTTAGACAGTGGCACAGTATACTAACCTCGAAAAAGGGCATAGCAAAATTATTTTAAAATAGGTGTCGAAAGCCAAACACACTCTGGCTAGGCTTATAAATGCCCTAGGGCAGATAGCCTAGTATGAACCTATGAACCTAAGAATAAAAAACTAAAATTGTTCCCTACTTATTTTGTTTTTCTTTTATTCCAAAATACCCCTCAAATTCCCTAATTTATCCTTATCATAAGTTCAGTTTAATGGAAATACTTCACCAGTGCAATTTTTAGGAAGCTGGAGTCACTCATTCAAGTACTTACTACTTTCCTTTCCATAATTATGATACATAAAATATGCAGGTGTTCCCTTTGCAAGGATTTGATCCTGCCTACTTAACTTTGTTCACATTTCCCTGTTAAGATGTACCTTGTAGATTCTGGATTCTGGTAATTCAGCCAAAATGACTACACCAGTTAACACACCATTCAGGGAGGGAAGGATAGGGATTCTGTCATCGTGCAGTGACAGAGGAAAGGTTTCAGTCAGCCTTTTCCCACAGATCCCCCTTGCTTTCGTCCTGTCACAAGCACAAAATTTACAGCTCCAACACTGCAATTGGGATGATGAGGCTGATGGATAATGCGTCCAGAACTGACCACTCTTTTGGATCCTCTGAGGGTACTTTTACATAGTCACATCTATGTCCCAACGTGCTATAGGCTCATGAACTTGATTTACTAGTACACACAACTGTGTCCCAGCATGCGGTAGGCTCATGAATTTGATTTACTAGCTCACACACCCTTATGTTCCAGCATGCTGTAAGCTCATGAATTCAATTTAACTTTTTCCTCACTTATACATAAAACAACACAAAACATTGCTCATACCTCTTGCCTTTTAGTTTTCTCTGTTGAAGGTACCACCTTCGACACAAGGTACCTCCTTTGTGTTAATTTCTATTTTTTTGTATGCGCATGCACATTAATAAACTTTTCTTTATTTTCTGTGGGTTCCTCCCACTATTACTTTACATGCACCTGTCTAGCTCATAGTCATTAAACAAAAACAGATGTTCTTCATGTTTCACTGTTGCAGTCATCACATTTGGGGTTATCTGCTTGCAGTAGCCCTCAGTCGGCCTTATTAACAAAGTCTTGGGTCCTGCATCGGTTAATGTCCCATCTTCCTTGACGTCAGGTAGTCAGGGGTATAAAGCATGCAGCCGACACCATTACATTAGTCTTTCTTGCCGTGTGGTGCCCGAAGCAGAAGCAGTTCGCAAGTGCCGGTCGGCTGACTCCTATAATTTTCATTTTCGAGATTCAGAACCGAAGTCTTCAACTAAGCTAAGTACCGCGTTGGGGAAACTTTTTCTTGCTCTAAACCGATGTCAGTAAAAGTCAGTAATTGTATTGCTTGTGGAAAGCAAATACCTCATAAAGATTTTCATTCGTACTGTATTCCTTGCCTAGGCCCTGACCATGACGTACCTTGCTGTCAGTTTTGTGCCTTA
This sequence comes from Protopterus annectens, assembly GCF_019279795.1. Lineage (NCBI taxonomy): Eukaryota > Metazoa > Chordata > Ceratodontiformes > Protopteridae > Protopterus > Protopterus annectens. Next base: position 966,577,426 of record NC_056726.1, read on the forward strand.
TTTAAACAACAAACTATTCGTCATCGGTATATTTACACTTCTAAATCTTTTGGTAAGCCACCTGACTACCGACATTCTGAAAAAAAGCAAAGATAAAGACAGAGACAGACCGTATAAGTCCAAAGCTGCTGACGACGCTTCTCCTAAGCTAGTCGCCAGTTTGCAGGTACTCGGGCACTTTCGCAGCCCCTGATACTCACTACTTCAGATTTGCAGGCCTCTACTGAGACCCATTTGGAGTCCAGTATGCCCTGAGATGCTTCAACTGTGGAACCTGCGGATGTCTCTACCTTGGATGGGTCTGGAGCCGCTGTGCAGGCGCACCGGCTTCTGAGGGTGTATTCAGGCCTACTGACTTGCATATTAAACCGATGCCATCTTCTTCTTCAAGGCCTACAACTCGATCTATGCCTAGAAAACCAAAGCCCAGACCGCATGCTCAGGCCTCTATGCCTAAAAAACTAATGATAAGAATGGCTAAAGACCTTATTACTTTAATTAGAGGAAGCCGACCTTCCCCCTCTTAGGAGACCCAGGACTGAATTTGCTTATGATTCTTCTGATCAGGATTCTGAAATTTCTGATGTTATGTGGTCCTATCTCGCCTACATTCATTAAAGATGGGTTCGGAGCCGATAATAGTGAACATTTTTTTAATGGATCTGATGAGGATGTCCAGACTGTAATTGAGGTTAGTACTGCTAAAACTCATAGAAATGAGTCGGAAGTCACATCTAATATAGGGCGGAGAGCTGAAAAGCAAAGTCCTACGTATGCCAGCATTGCCTCTGTTCTCTTTAGTAGTATGGATCCATTTAATAGTAAGAAAAAAGCTACTGACTTGATTTATCAACCACATTTCAAAGAAAAATGTGAACGTCTAGACAAACTTTTGAAAAAATACAAAAGTTTGGATATTGAAAATAAATATTTTTTGAAATGTATTGAATTAAATATAGTCCCGAAAGGCTTGAGGTTTTTTTAATTCCCCAATGGTGTTTCAGTGACTGATCCATTCTTTAAAACTCTGGAACAATTTTTCAACAATACGGGGGTTACTTTCCCCAAACTATTGATAGAACGTAATTCCAACATGATGACAAAAATCAAAGATGAAATTGTGGCTATTGAGGACAGTTTTGTATCAAAGCTCCATATTAAGTTTAGTGAAAGAAATGAACATGTCATACTTTTAAAAGAGATAGAAGAGCATGAAAGGTTGTTGATTGAGAGAAAGAACAAAAAATTGGAGCGTGATATCAATGCATATAGTACTGGCACCGCTTTTTCCATTTTTTTTAAAACTGAAAGAAAACAACTGTTTGGCAGGTCTAATAACAAATGGTCCACCTTAAATCCAATGCACAAGGAACTTTATTTAAGCAGGCGGGGCATATGGGTAATTTTGACAATGTTCCTGGATTCAGTAGTGTTTCAGAAACTGAAGATTCTATGGTTAATGTTGAAGAAACGGCTGTTCCATCTATACCTAAAACTTTTGATAAAGAAAACAGGGACACTGCTATCAAACAGGGTGTTTTTTTAAGTTCAGAGAAAGAGCAAAGAACTTGCAAGCAGCAGAAGATGACCAGAAAGAAGGCAAGATTAATGTCCGCGTCATCTACAGACAACGAGTAGATGAGGGTAAGTTTGAAAAGGACATTTTGAATTTATCTAACTGTATTTTAAAAAAATTCATGTTCAACTGTTAAGTTAGGTTTAAATTTCATTACCACTAGTCGAGCTGATGTAGTTGAAACCATCATTGATTTAAAGAAATTTACTAGGAAGTTAAATGTGAAATATATTTTGAAAGATGTGAGAAAAAACAATAGCATGTTTTTTAAACCTTCTAGTTTTAATCCAGCTTTAATTCATACTATTCAGGTGTTTGAAACAACATGTGAGAATGAGATTCGAGCTTTGCTCAATAAAAAGAGTCAATATTATTTTAATAACTTGAATGTTAACATGAGAAGTGCCATGAAAGAGTTAGTGACTTCTAGAGACATCAGAATAATGAAAAGCGATAAGGGAGGGCTCGCTGTCTTGATGAATCAAAAGGATTATATTAACAAAATGGAATCTATGCTCAGTAATGTGAATAAATATAATATTGTTTCGACAAAGGACATAGAGAAAAGTTTTAGATATGTTAACAGCTTTTTGTATGAAAATTTGATGTGCAGCAACATGGATTCTGCAATGTATAATTTCTGTGAAGTAGAACATCCTAGAATAGGAGTAATGTTTGGCATTCCTAAGAGTCCCAAAAGCCTAATGGACCCCCCCTTCAGACCTATTATTTCTGCCCCGAATTATGTCACAGTGGGTATGTCAAAAATGATTGATGCAATGCTTAGTCCTATTGTTTGCAAAATCGTCGTATTTGAGGGACTCTTGGAACTTTTTAGATAGTATCTGGTTTGTGAATGAAGCTCATTTATTCAGTCCGACACAGCACATTATGTTCACTCTAGATGTAGTGTCTTTGTACACGTCTATACCCCATGACAAGGGGATAGAAGCAATGAGAACATTTTTACAGCAATGCAGCAATATATCTAATGGAGAAGTCAGTTTTTATTGTAATTCTATGGAAGTGATTTTAGAAAATAATTTTTTTACTTTTAATCATAGATTTTACAAGCAAGTTCAAGGAGTTGCGATGGGGTCCTCAGCAGCCCCAGTGTTTGCCAACTTAGTCATGGGGTGGTGGGAACATACCATCTTGGACTCCCTGAAAACTGAATTCAAGATCATTTATTATAAAAGATTTATAGATGATTTAATTTTTATTTTATATGGAGGGGGTAGAGAAATGCAGTTATTCTGTAACAAGTTGAATGAGGTTTCTGACTTTTTGAAGTTTGTTGTGGGATGTTATGGGAATTCCATTAATTTTTTGGATGTAACTCTGACATAGAATGCATTGGGAGAAAACTTTACTAGTAGTATTTTTCATAAAGAAACCTTTAAGAATAAATGTTAAGTTGTCATTCTCGCCTTCATTCTTGCTGGATGGGTTCGGAGCCGAATCTCGGCTCCGACTCTGCCTTTACTATAGCTCGAGAGCTATTTTTACCGGCTCGAGGCAGTCCTATATCCCACAATACCATGCGCTAACTTCCCAGATCTCATTTGCCGCTTCGCTTCGAGGTTGTTTTTTTTACCGGCTCAGGTCAGTAAGGAGTTTTTTATTAGATAAAACTAGCTTTTTCAATAGTTTTTTCACAGAAATTTTCCCTTTTAGATCCCTCTTTCTGTATATCTCCCTTGTAGCTCCTTTTTCCCTCTCTTAGTTAAATTTTTATCTTGGGCCTACGGGCCTTACCTCAGTTCCCCACCCCTTCCTATCTGTGTGTGGGTTAAGTTAGTCCCCTAAACTAATTTTAAAAATTTTAGTTTTTAAATTTTTTGTGTGTGCGTGCACTGACTGTGTTTTTTCTTTAGTGGTACAGGACTATGTCTAAAGACCCTAAGGTCTCGGGATTCAAGAAGTGTGACTCGTGCTGTCAGAAAATGTCTCTGACAGACGGTCACACTTCTTGTGTCTATTGCTTGGGGCCTGTACACCTGCAGGACTCTTGCTCCGTTTGTCACGGATTTAGTTCAAGGGTCCTGCAGGAGAGGCATAACAAGCTAATTTTAAGGGGCTTGTTGAAGCCTGATGACTCCCCGTCCAAGTCTGGTTCGGGGAAGTCATCAAAAACCGCCAAACCCTCGGCTCCAGCTTCTGAGTCGAGGGCTGGCGTTATAGAAATGGCTCCGACCTCGGTTCCGGCTGGCTCCGAGGCGAGCATAGTGGTTTCCGCTCTGAAGCCATCTTCGGAGCCGACCCCAGCGCGCAAGCGCTCTAGGTCCCCCTCCCTAGAGTCCGTTAGATCGGCTCCGAGATCCCCTCTCTTATCGGAGCGGAGTCATAGGACTCATTCATCGAGGTCATCTAGGCTGTCGGACCATGACATTGAGAGGGTGGTCAGTAGACTTATAAAATCTCAGGCACTGGCCCAAATGCTCCAAAGCCCATCTCATCAGACTGTGGCTCCTTCATTACATTTGTCTATTCCTCCTCCGACTCATCACTCGAGCTCGGAGCCAGAGTTCCTCGGAACCGTGACCTTGCCTACGTCGGAGCCGATACTTCCTCCTTTGGCTCCGGTGTCGTCGGGTCCGACCCCTTCATTGGTTCCGTCCGTGGAGAGGTCCGGGTGCCGGGACTCCATTGTCGACTCCGAGGGGGCGAGTGGCATCGGACCCTTGTCCGACCCCGCTCTCCCTCTCGGAGCTTCGGCTCTGGTTAGTTCGGCCCCGACATCATTCTCGGAGCCTTCTCTGATGGCTCCGGGGGTGGTTCCGGTCTCCTCGGAGCCGGTGCTGCCCTTGGTGTCTGATAGGGGAGCCTTCGAGGTGATGAGGAGTGTGCTGGACCCAGTGTCCACTCCAAGGTTAAGTTCTGCGGCTCCTCCCTCCATAGTGCCTGTTACGGCCTCTGGCCATTCTCTTGCACCTGTCAGCAGAGATCCAAAGCGTGGGGTACCCACTTTGGGTGTCTCCTCCTCTTCAGAGGGCTCCCCTGAAGTTTCAGGGGAACCCCCTAGGAAAAGAAAGTGCAAGAGGAAGCACATAGACTCCCCCGAGTCTGTCACATCGGACACTGACTTGGATGAGTCGGAAGGTTCCCCCAGATCCCCCTCTGAGGATGTCTCCTTTTCAGACATCCTGGAAATCCTTAGACAGAGGGGAAATTGGTCCACTCTCAAACCTTCCGAGGACGAGTCAGTTTACCTTGACGCTTTTGGGTCTCGCCCTTCCACCTCCCGGGTGTCCCCCCCCCTTCGATCCACTAATGGAGGTAGTGGCTAGAAAGGCGTGGGCAGCTCCTGATTCAATGGAACCTACCCCTAGGAGGCCTTCTAAATTTATTATTGCTCCAGAGGATAAATCCTTTCTTACCAAAGGTGCATCAGTTGATGCTATGGTGGTAGCAGCAGCCATTAAGTAGGAACTGGCTGATCCTTCTGTATCTGTTCATCCTCCTAACAAAGTGTCCAGGACCATGGACAGGTACGGCAAGCGGACCTTTGCTTCAGCGACCTTTTCTATGCGATCGCTGAACTATTTATGTCATTTCACCCGCCTTCAAAGAGACTTACTCAAAGAACTGGGTGAAACGGTACAGGATCCTTCTGCTGCGGGGTTTAAGGACAAAATAAACTCTCAGCTGGCTAGCCTGAACTCCATTGTTAACTCCCCCATGCGGCTCATTTCTTATGCAGCCGATGGAGCGAGTAGGGCCGCTGGTACAGGCGTTGCGTTAAGAAGTCATGCTTGGATGCGGCTCTGTAACTTTGCAGATCCCTTCAAGGCATCCTTCACTAACACCCCCTTTGATGGTTCGGAATTGTTCGGATCTCAGGTGAAGAATACCCTCACCAGATGCGAGCAAGATGGTAAGACTCTCTCTGCCGTGGGAGTCCACTTTTCCACCCCTTCTAGACCTTATCCTAAGGGACAGAAGGGAGGAAAGATGTGGTTCCACAAACCCCAGGGAGTTGCACCTGCCACACGTGGTGATTTTTCCCCCTAGAGGCAGAGGGGGAAACAACAACAGACGCCGCCCTAGGGGCAGAGGGGGTCCTCAGAATCAGGGTTCTAGGGAATCTTTTCCTGATCAACCCTTTCAGCATCCCTGAGAAGCTGCCCGACTGTCCGCCTTCGGAGGCAGTCGGGGGAAGATTATCTCTGTATCTGGAAGCCTGGCAATCCCTCTCCCAAGACACATGGGTACAGAAGATCATATCCGAGGGTTACAAAATCCCTTTTACCACCCCCCCGGTACAACCACCAAGACCCCTACCAGATGTACCACCCGCACAAAGGGGTCAGGCTCAGCTAGAAATAGAAAAGCTATTAGCAGAAAGAGTCATCCAGGCAGTCCCAGCAGATCAGCTAGGGTCCGGAATTTACTCCAGGTTCTTTTTAGTACCGAAAAAGACAGGAGACTGGAGACCTATTTTGGATCTCAGCAGGTTAAACAAATCTGTGCTAAAGACAAAATTTTGGATGGTAACACTGCAGTCCATTCTACCCTTTTTGGGCAGAGACAACTGGATGTGCTCGTTGGACCTCCAGGACGCGTACCATCACATAAAGATACACAGACGCTCCAGGACGTTTCTCTGCTTCCGGCTGGGAGTCAGCATTTTCAATTCAGAGCCCTGCCCTTTGGTCTCACCACAGCCCCCCGGGTGTTCACCAAATGTCTGGCAGTGGTCACAGCTCACCTGAGACAGAAAGGATTCCAGGTGTTTCCATACTTAGATGACTGGCTCATTTCTGCTACCACCAAACAGGATCTCATACTGGCCAGGGATTACACTATTCAACTTTGTAACAGTCTCGGTATTTCTATAAATTTTGCAAAGTCCTCCTTGTTGCCTTGTCAATGTATCAACTTTATAGGCGCCGTGTTAAACACCACAGAAATGTCTGCAACACTACCACCACAAAGAGTGGCAGACATCAGGCAGAATGTTCAGAACCTCTTTCAACCCAACAAAGTCCAGGTCAACCGAGTGTTGAAAGTGTTGGGCCTCATGGCGGCGGCAATTCTTCTACTTCCATTAGCTCGCTTCCACATGAGACTCCTTCAGTGGATGCTCTTTTCTCAGTGGTCTTTTCAACATCTACCAATGACCCACAACATTTGGATAACCCCATCTTGCAAGAAACATCTCTCCTGGTGGATGGTTTCCCCTTAGCTCTTTCAGGGCAGACCCTTTGTTCTCCCCCTTCCAGTTGCCACTGTCACAACGGACGCCTCCCTGATCGGGTGGGGGGGGCATTATCAGGGCAGGATGGTCCAGGGCACTTGGCACCAATCAGAATGCCACCTGCACATAAATGTTCTGGAGATGAGGGCGGTGCTTTTGACGTTGCAAGCCCTTCAGAGCTCTCTTCCTCAAGGGACTATAGCAATTCAAACGGACACATATGTCTGTGGTGTGGTATATAAACAAGCAGGGCGGAACAAAGTCCTATCCCCTCTGTTGAGAAGCACTCAGACTTTGGCAATGGGCGATTTCATCTCAACGGTTTCTGATAGCAACGCACATCCCCGGGAGGTCCAACGTCATAGCAGACAGATTGAGCAGAACTATCTTCATGCCTCACGAGTGGTCTCTAAATCAAGCTGTAGCAGACGGAATTTTTTGGAAGTGGGGCCAGCCTTGCTGCGACCTTTTTGCAACACCCCAAAACAGCAAGTGCCTCGACTTCTTTACGCTTTTTCCTCTGCCGGGCCAACCCCTCAGAGATGCTCTTGTTCACGTTTGGCCCCGGGGTCTTCTTTATGTCTTTCCTCCCTTTCCGTTGATTCCGCGATTAATTCAGAAAGCAATTGCGTTGAGATCCAAATGATCCTCATTGCCCCTTTTTGGCCTCGGAAGTTTGGTTCCCGTTCCTGCACAAATATCTACTGGAACAGCCTTGGCATCTGGAACCCCTTCTGTATCTATTGACCCACCTCACGGGCAAGCTGCATCAGTCTCTTCATTCCATCAACCTCACAGCTTGGTTGCTCCACTTCCAGCCATAGCCAGGCTTCCCCTTATTTCTCCTCCTGTTCGTGATATCATTCTGGCCTCCCATAAGTCCAATACTAGGAAGACTTATGCTAGTAAATGGAAGCGTTTTTCATTTTGGGCGCAATACAAGTCCGTAGATCCCTTTCATGCACCCATTCATGAGATACTGGATTTTCTGGCGGAACTTTTTCATTCTGGATCATCATCGGCCACTATCAGAGTGCAATTAGCGGCCATTGCTAATTTTCATGTTGGACTCTCAGGAGCAAATATTATGTCCCACAAACTCTGTAAAGCTTTCCTCAAAGGTATCCTTTTGCTTAGACCTCCAGTAAAAGATCCACCTCCACAATGGGACTTGAATTTAGTTCTAACTTCACTAATTCTGCCCCCTTTTGAACCTGCTTCTTGTTCCCTCAAATTACTTTCTTGGAAAACGCTGTTTTTAGTAGCTAACGTCCGCCAGGAGGGTCTCGGAACTCCAAGCCTTGTCTGTCCGTCCTCCTTATTTGGTTTTTCATAAAGACAGGGTAACTCTCAGAACAAACCCTTCTTTCCTTCCAAAAGTGCTATCGGAAGCAAATTTGAATCATTCTACTGACTTACCTGTCTTTTTCCCAGATTATACCAACAGAGCTGAACAAAAGTTACATTCCTTAGATGTTCATCGCCAATTACGCTATTACCTAGACAGGACAAAACAATTTAGGAAGTCAGATCAGCTCTTTCTCTCTTATGCGGCAGGTAAGAAAGGGCTTCCAGTTTCGAAAGTTACCCTTTCCAGATGGCTGACATCTATTATTATCTTGGTCTATGAGTTGAGACACAAGCAACTCCCCTCTAGGCCTAAGGCTCATTCAACCAGGGCTCTATCAACTTAAACGGCTTTTCAAGCTAGGTTACCACTAGATTCCATTTGTGCAGCTGCTACATGGGCTTCCAAACATACTTTTATTGCTCATTACAAGCTTGACTTAGCTTCCAGAAATAGAGCTGATTTTGGTTCCACTGTACTCAGGAGTCTGTTTCGTTGAGCCACCCAGGACTAAGGTGCTAGGGACGCTGTCCCATCCAGCAAGAATGAAGGCGAGAATGACAACTTAACATTAAGAAGTTATGTCTTACCATAACGTTCCATGTTAGTTGTCTTCTTCTCGCCTTCTTTCTTGCGTCCCTCCCTCCTGCCCCCTAGCCTGGACAGACTTGAGATTGAGTCCTTCTTTTTTTGGAGACATAACATGTTGCCTTTTTTCCTGGTATCCTTAGTGTTACTAGCAGGTAATCTTCTAATAAAGAGGATTATAATACTTTTATTATAAGATTGTTGTTGATACTATGTCTTAGCTTCTAAACGAGATCTGGGGAGTTAGCGCATGGTATTGTGGGATATAGGACTGCCTCGAGCCGGTAAAAATAGTTCTCGAGCTATAGTAAAGGCCGAGTCGGAGCCGAGATTCGGCTCCGAACCCATCCAGCAAGAAAGAAGGCGAGAAGAAGACAACTAACATGTAACGTTATGGTAAGACATAACTTCTTATTATTTACATGCAACCAGTCAACATCCGAAATTCATGCTGAATAACATACCCAAAAGCCAATTTATACGAGCTAGCAGGATGACGAGTGTTGATGAGACATTTATTAATGAGCTTGAATTCATCATACAATTGTTTTTGGAGAGGGGGTACAGTGAGAGTTTGTTAAGGGAAGCAGCTAATGACATTTCTAAGCAACGTGCAACTTTGTATCCACCCATTTTGAAAAATAGACTAACACCCCAAGTTAAGGAAACTGGAAAGTATACTGAAATTTTATGTTTCAGTATGAACATGAGTGTTGACAATATAGGTATACGTAATATTATAAACAATAATTGGAAGAACCTTGAAGGAAATGCTGATTTAATGGCAGCTATTAAGGGGAAACCAAAGTTTGTTTATAGGAATGAACATAGTTTGAAAGGAGCATTTGAAAAGGGGAGAGATAGAAGCACATGTAGCATTAAGAAGGGGCACGTTAATAGGGGTATGCACAAATGTCATGATTGTTCTGTTTGTAGGTTTATTTTAGAAGGTCCTTATATTCACCTTCCTCACATACCTAACACTATAGGGGTCCCTGCTAATTTTTGTTGTAAAACAAAAGGAGTTGTTTATATCGCAGTGTGCGACAAATGCTCATCATTTTATATTGTTATGACTACTAGAAAATTAAATGTTAGAATGAAGGAGCATATGTATAATATTAGAAAAAAGGACAAAAAACAAATATTTTATAGACATAGTGTTGAATGTATTGGTTTTAAAAAAAAAAAATTGTTTTCTATCCTGGAGCACTGTGAACCTGATTACAGGGGGGTTGATTACAGGAATTTTTTGGCTCAAAGAGGAACTAGATGGCAAATTAAATTACAGGCGGATCATTTTTCTGGGTTAAATGATGCCATCAATATTAAATGTTTCTTAAAAGATCATGAAGCATATGTTTTATAATGTTTGTTATTGTAATGTATTCAATTATGCCCATTCTACAGTGCATAATGATGAATGAAGAGTTTGTTTTTTGCAAAGGGCTCTTTAATTACGATTTTGCACTATGCAATTGATTAATTGATTTTAATTGTGTGCAGTCTGTGGTTTCGTATTTTCCAGCCTTGAGCAGTTTTTTTGATTTAATTAGGGGAAGCCAGCCTTCCCCCTCTTAAGAGACCTAGGACTGAATTTGCTTATGATTCTTCTGATCAGGATTCTGAAATTTCTGATGTTATGTGGTCCTATCTCGCCTACATTCATTACTGATGGGTTCGGAGCTGATAATCGACTCCGTCTCAGCCGACTATGTTCTAGTACGAAGTCTCTAATTGGCTGGGCTAACCGGTATCCCAGGGTGCACCTCACTCAAACCCCCAGATCTTGTTTGCTGCTCGTTGAGTTAGGACATGGTCTCAAGCTTGGCTGTGGCCAAGTACCTTTTTGACTAAACTTTCAAAAGTTTTTATACCTTTCTGCCAAACAAAAGCTATTTTCATAGCTATATTGTGTTTTGTGTGTGTTCTGAGCTTGTTATAGTTTTGTGGAGAGTGTGTGTGGTTTCCTTGTGTTTGGCGGGCTAGGCCCGTTTAATTTAGAGGGACCTAGTCCTCTCCTTCATCTTGTTCTCAGTGTTTTCTCTCGTCGATCCCTAAGGAGCATTTAAATTAGAGTTCCTGTAGTGTATCCTGCCTTCCTATTGTTGTGTTAAGTGTTTGGAATTTGTTGGACATGTCTAAAGAGCAAAAGGAGCATAAACCCTCCGGGTTTAAAAAATGCTCAAAGTATGCCTATAAAATGTCGATCACAGATGGGCATGCCATCTGTGTTTATTGCCTTGGCGCGATTCACTTACAAGAATCCTGCAGTGTCTGCCATTCCTTCAGTTCTAGGGTGCTGCAGGAAAGAAAAAATAAACTGATTTTGAAGGGCCTGGTCAAGACCTCCTTTGAAGAGGATATAGAGTCTGCTTCTTCTATTGGCAAATCCAAATCCACCAGAACTAAGAAACGATCTCCGGCTCCATCTAGTTCCTCGGAGCCCCTGGAGAAGATTTTGAAAATAGTTACAACTTCCTCTGCTCCGTTGGCTTCGGAGCCGCAGGACAGGAGCTCTGGTTTGGATACTGCTTCCTTGGCTCCATTGCCTTCGGGGCTGCAGGAGGTATCGGTGGTACTGGAGTCGACCTCGGCTCCGATCATATTGGAGCCGATTCAGAGCCGGTCACCCAGTGTTACACAGAAATCAATAGGTAGGAGATCCTCATCTCCTTCAGTTGCCTCCAAATCCTCTAGGTTATCTGATTTGGATGTGGATAGGGTGGTTCAGAGGCTCCTTCAGTCGCCGGTGTTAGCCAAATTGTTTTCGGCTCTGACCCAGTCGGCTCCGGAGCCTATTCCTTTTTCGGAACCGATGATTCCTCCTCCGAGCATTGTGTCATCGGAGCCAGAGTGTTCGACGCCGAGTGATGTCGTTACGCCGGCTCCGGTACCCCTGGCAGGTTTATCGGAGCCGTCGGTTCCAACCATTTTGGTTCCATCATTTGGTTTCAGCACTCGGGTTTCCTCGGTCGGGCCCGAGGGGGATGCATCGGGACTTCTGTCGGCCCTGAGTCTCCAGATCCCGACTCCGGTTGTGTTCTTGGAGACGGGTCAGTCCTCTGATTCGGGGGGACCCGCCTTCGAGGCCATGAGGAGCGCACTGGCCAGGTCGTCAGTGACATCACTTGGATCGGCCACTCCGTCCCCATACACCCCGACTAGAGCCTCTGACGCCCCTCTATCAGTGGACAGCGGAGCACGAAGGCCTGAGGACACCCCCATGAGTGGTCCCCAGCTTTCTGAGGGCCCCTCAGAGTCTGTGCCTTAGGAGCCTCCCAGGAAGAAGCTGTGCAAGAGGAAGCACATAGACTCCCAAGACGAGTCCATCACCTTGGATACCGACCTCGATGATGCAGAGGGGTCCCGTAAGTCATCCTCTGATGACGTCTCCTTCTCCGACATCCTGGAGATTTTGAGGCAGAGAGGCGACTGGCCTTCCAAGCCCCCCTCTGAGGAGGAGTCGGTATTCCTCAAGGCCTTCGGAGCTCAACCTTCCGCCTCCTGGGTGTCTCCACCCTTCAATGAACTCATAGACCTGATTTGTCGAAGGGTGTGGGAGCACCCTGATTCCGTGGAACCAGTGCCCAGTCATCCTAATAACTTCCTGTCTGCTCCCCCGGGGAAAGAGTTTTTGACAAAAGGGGTCCCTGTAGATGCCATGGTGGTGGCGTCAGCTACTCAGCAAGAAGTTGCAGAGGCTTCTTCCTCCATCCATCCTCCTAACAAGGAGTCCAGGAGTATGGATCGATATGGGAAGTGTACCCTGTCTTCAGCGACCTTTACACTGCGGTCTCTGAATTACCTTTGTCACTTTACTCGGCTCCAGAGAGATCTCCTCAAAGAGTTGGGAGATACCTTGACGGGTAACATGCCTGAGGTGGTAGCGCAGACTGTTAACGCCCAGTTGTCTACCCTTGGTTCCATTGCAAACTTGTCCTTGAGGCTCATATCCTATGCAGCCGAAGGGGCGAGTAGGGCAGCTAGCTCAGGCTTGGCTTTTAGGAGGCAAGCCTGGATGCGCCTATGTCACTTCGCGGAGGCCTTCAAGTCTTCCTTCACGGACGCCCCATTCGATGGGTCCTCTCTTTTTGGACCCAAAGTGAAAGAGACTCTCACCAGATGTGAACAGGAGGGTAAGACTTTATCTGCCGTAGGGGCCCATTTTTCTCTTCCCTCTAGGCCTTATCCCAAGGCTCAGAGAGGAGGGAAGATGTGGTTCAAGAAATCACAAAAGTCTTTCCCAGCCACGCATGGTAAGCCCCCCTCCAGAGGCAGAGGTGGGGGGAATTATTCTGGAAGACGCCGTCCTAGGGGCAGAGGAGGCCCCTGCAATCTGGGAGACCACAACTCCTTTCGCGGATCTTCCTATCAGCATCCCTGAGGGATCGCCCAACTGTGCTGCTCCGGAGCCAGTCGGGGGTTGTTTTTCGAGGCATCCTCAAGCCTGGGAGAGCATCACTCAGGATCGATGGGTGCTTCGAATAATCACCGGAGGTTACACCATTCCCTTTGTTTCACCCCCTCCCCTAATCAAAAAAAATCCCGGACGTTCCACCCAGTCAAAGGGATCAAGTAGCGCTAGAGATATCAAAGCTGCTAAGAAAAGGAGTCATCCATCCGGTCCCCTCAGACCAGATCGGATCAGGAACTTACTCAAGACTCTTTTTGATACTGAAAAAAACAGGGGACCTGAGACCCATCCTGGATCTCAGTTGATTGAATCACTATGTCCTGAAGTCCAAATTCTGAATGGTCACTCTTCAGTCCATCTTCCCATTGTTGGGAGAAGGAGTATGGATGTGCTCCATCGACCTCAAGGACGCCTGTTATCACATCAAGATAAACAAGGCATCCAGGAATCATTTACACTTCTGGCTGGGAGCCATTCATTTCCAGTTTCGAGCCCTGCCCTTTAGTCTCACCACAGCCCCCAGGGTGTTTACCAAGTGCTTAGCAGTGGTGACAGCTTACCTGAGACGTCTAGGATTCCAGGTGTTTCCTTACCTGGATGATTAGCTGCTTACCGCCCCCACAAGGCATCTCCTCATCCAAGCCAGGGAGGCTACCATAAACCTTTGTCAAAGGTTAGGAATTACACTAAACTGGGAAAAATCTGCCTTGCTGCCCTCACAGCGTGTTGTATTTATAGGTGCAGAGTTAAACTCGGTCCTAATGAGGGCCTTTCTACCTCAAGAAAGGAAAACAGTGTTGCAATCTCAGGTCCAGGCTCTGTTGCCCTGGAAGAAGGTCCAAGCCAGGTTAGTTCTTCAGTTATTGGGATCCATGGCGGCGACCATCATGTTAGTATCCTTAGCCAGGCTACACATGCAGATCCTCCAGTGGCTCCTTTCAGTTCAGTGGTCCTATCAAAAATTACCCCTCTCTCACCCAATTCTCCTCGCAGAACATTGCAGGCAGGATCTCTGTTGGTGGCTATGTTCCTCCAACCTGGACAAGGGGAGGAATCTAGTCCCTCTCTCTCCTGCTGCTACAGTGACCACGGACGCTTCCCAGATAGGGTGGGGGGGCATTATCTGGGCAGAACGGTCCAAGGCACATGGCAGGATCACAAGGTACACTTACACATCAATGTCCTAGAGATGAGAGCTGTGCTGTTAGCGTTGCAAGCACTTCAGAGCTCTCTTCCCCGGGGAACGATTGCTATTCACTCAGACAGCATGTCAGTTGTTTGGTACCTGAACAAGCAAGGGGGAACTAAGTCTTACCCCCTTTGCAGAGAAGCCATGAGAGTGTGGAATTGGGCAGTGTCTTCCCAACGGTTTCTAGTGGCAACGCACATTCTGGGAAAATCCAACGTGATAGCAGACAGGCTAAGCAGAGCTATTCTGATGCCTTACAAGTGGTCCCTGAACAACCGAGTTGCGACTCGGATCTTCAGCAGGTGGGGTCAGCCTTGCTGCAGTCTCTTTGCCAGTCCCCTCAATGCCAAATGCAGCAACTACTTCACTCTGATCCCCCCACAGGGGGAGTCACCCAGGGACTCTGTAGTCCACGGTTGGCCTTCCGGTCTGCTCTATGCCTTTCCTCTGTTACCAAGAGTGATTCAGAAAGCCGTTCACTTGGGAAGCAAGATAATTCTAATTGCTCCACACTGGCCCCGCCAGGTCTGGTTCCCCTTCCTTCAGCGGTACACTGTGGATGGTCCTTGGACTCTGGATCCAGTACCAGACCTTTTGACTCATATGTCGGGACAGCTCCACCCCTCCCTACAGTCCCTCAGGTTAACAGCCTGGCTGCTCCACTTCCATCGATAGTTAGACTACATTCCTTTTCACCTGAGGTGGTGCATATCCTTTCGTCGTCTCACAAGTCCTCCACCAGAAGAATTTACTCTAGCAAATGGAAGAGATTTTCCATCTGGGCTCAGGCACAAGGCCTGGACCCTTTCACAGCCCCTATATAGGCGGTCTTAGACTTTTTAGCTATGCTCTTCCGACAGGGCTCTGCTCCCTCGACCATTAAAGTGCAGCTGGCTGCCATTTCTAACTTCCATGTATCCTATGAGCCCACTCTTATGGGCCATAAACTTTGCAAGGCCTTTTTGAAAGGAGCCTGGTTACTGCATCCTCATGTGTCAGAACCCGTCATGCCATGGGATTTAAATCTGGTATTGCAAGCCATCACTTCTCCGCCCTTTGAGCTGGCTGCCACTTGCGAACTGAAATTCTTATCCTGGAAGATGGCAGAACTTCAAGCATTGTCCATTAGGCCCCCGTATTTGATATTCCATAAGGACAGGGTATCCTTGAGACTTAATCCATCCTTTCTCCCTAAGGTGTCGTCTACATTTAACCTCCACCAATCCATTGAGTTACCTGTGTTTTTTCCCAACTTCTCCAACAAGGCGGAGTTCAAATTTCATCAATTGGATGTGCATAGACAACTAAGATTCTATTTACACAGGATGAAACACATAAGAAAATCGGATCAATTGTTTGTCTCTTTTTCAGAGAATAGAACGGGTAGCTCTGTTTCCAAGTGCACAATTTCCAAGTGGATTAAGGATTGCATTACCTTTATTTACTCATCAGCAGGCAGAAACTTACCCTTCCCAGTCAAGGCTCATTCCACTAGGGCGGTCTTGACTTCAATAGAGTATCATGCCAGGCTTTCCTTGGACGACATTTGTGCAGCGGCTACCTGGGCTTCTCATCACACCTTTATCTCTCATTACAAGCTGGACATGGCATCTAGATGCCGGGCTTCCTTTGGTTCCACGGTTCTCAGGAGTATTTTCCTATGAGCCTCCCAGGTTAGAGGTGCTAGGGACGCTGTCCCATCAGTAATGAATGTAGGCGAGATAGGACCACATAACATCAGTTAGTTATGTACTCACCATAACGATCGATGTATGTGGTCCATCTCGCCTACATTCTTACGTACTCTCCCACCTGCCTGAAGGATTTGGAGGATAATTGCTCTGAGACCCTTCAGAATCGGTTTATTCCCATTTTCCTGGTGGATGATATTCCTCTTAGTGAGGTTGGTGTATGTGGAGTGATTGCGATGTATGCAAACAAGATCTGGGGGTTTGGGAGAGGTGCATCCTGGGATACCGGTTAGCCCAGCCAATTAGAGACTTTGTGCTAGAAAATAGTCGGCCGAGTCGGAGCCGATTATCGGCTCTGAACCCATCGGTAATGAATGTAGGCGAGATGGACCGCATACATCGATTGTCATGGTGAGTACATAACTAACTGTTTCCTCTGATGACCAGGATTTACCCTTATCTACCTATGAGGATTCTGATGCAGCGGACTCTATTCTCTCTGCTTCCTTTCTAGAGGATTTCTCTTTTGATGAAACCTTGCATACTCTTAGGGAGCATTTTCGCTGGGAAAGCCAGGATTACTCTGACTCCAAAAAGAGACTTAGGGGTTTCTTACTCCTGCCCCAACACAGGCCTTTAGCTATCCCCCCTGTACTGGACATTGTTGATGATGCCTTTTCGGAATCTAGCTTGGCCCCTGACTCTCTACCTCCTGCTCCCAGAAAACCTGATGGATATTACAGGGTTCCTGACTCTCACAAGTTCCTTTTTAAAAATCCTACCTCGGATCCTGAGACCATTTCACAGGGACCCAAGGGCATTAAGGCTACTACTGCCAAAAATCCTACCCCCTCTGATAGAGATTCCAGGGCGCTGAATAGATGGGGTAAGAAGGTATACACTTCTGCAACCTTGGCCATTAGGGCCTTAAACTGCCAGTTTCATATGTTAAAGTATCAACAGCATATTATTGGATTGCTTAAACAAAAATTGATGTTGATTCCTGACTGTGTTGAAAATAAGGATTTACAGGATTTAATGTATTCTGCTGAACAAGTTGGGAAACATACTTTGCAGTGTGGTTTTGATTCACTAGAGGCATCTTGCATGGCTGCTGTCACTGGATCTGTACTTAGAAGGCATCCTTGGCTTAAGGAGCAGTCTTTGCCAGATCATGTTAAAGCTAAATTGCTGGATGCTCCCTTAAACCAAGACCACCTGTTTGGCAACAGAGCAGAAGTAGTACTTAAAAAGATGGAGGAAAAAGCTAAATCTATACAAACTGTTAAAGATTTCCTGCAAGTTAAGCCTCCCAGATTTAGTAGGCATTAGCCCTCTAAAGATTGGTCCTTTCGTGCCTCTTCCAGGCTTTCTCAGTCCAAACACAGAACCAGCAGAACACCCAGGCTTCAGACCCAAGGTACTCACAGGGCTAGGCAGTGGGGGGCTCCCACTTCCAAAGCAGGGAGTGGTAAGACTCCCCCCTATGGTAAACTGTCTCAATGACTTAACTTTAAACCTTCCAAGCTCTGCTCCAACTGACTGTTCCCTTACGGGGAAAGATTGCCCAACAGGCAAAAAAATTGGGAACTCATTACGCAGGACAAATGGGTGTTAAATATAGTTTACCAAGGATACAGGTTCCATTTTTACTCCTTACCAACCCCAAACATTTGTCCAGACCTGCCCCCAAATCAGTGGGCAGAGGCTCAAAAGCAAATTCTTGCTCTCTTAAGCATCAGGGCTATTCAACCTGTTCTAGAAGAGGAACAGGGACAAGGTTTCTACTCAAGACTTTTCCTGGTGCCCAGAAAAGACAACTCCCGGCGTCCTATACTGGACCTCTCTATCCTAAACACATTTTTGGTGATTCCAAAATTCAAGATGCTAACTCTTCACCAACTGCTTCCTATGCTAGGCAAAGATGCCTGGTTGGCAACACTGGATTTAAAGGAAGCTTACCTGCACATCTCAATAAGGGAATCCTGCAGAAAATACCTGAGCTTCAAAGCAGGCTACAGGCACTATCAGTACTCTGCACTGCCCTTTGGCTTATCAGCTGCACCCAGGGTATTCACAAAGTGCCTAGTTCCAGTCATCGCATTTTGCAGGCAAATAAATATACAAATATATCCATGCCTGGACGGTTGTCTAATTCAGGCAGAAAACCAGGACATACTACTGAATCATCTGGTGTTTGTGCAGAAATTGCTAACTTTCCTTGAGTACACTGTAAACGAAAATAAATTACTTCTTGTACCCTGCCAACAAATTGTATTCCTTGGAGCAAGCTTGAAAACAACTTCCGAGATGGCTTTCCTCACGCCAGAAAAACAAGTTAATTTGACAGCCTACTTCAAACTACTGGCCACAAAGACCCAGCTATCTGCAAGAAAAATACTGCAAGCCCTGGGGTTCATGGCCTCCTGCATTCTACTAATTCCATATGCAAGACTGCATATGAGGAAACCACAATGGTATCTAAAAAGCCTATGGTGTTAACACTCTCAGGATCTAGAAGCAATGATTCCTATCATTCCTTGTCTACAGATAGAGTTCCTTTGGTGGGCAGATGCCTGTCACCAAAACAAGGGACTGCCATTCACTCTACCCTCTGCCGCCCAAACCCTAACAACAGACGCATCAGACTATGCATGGGGGTCCCACTTGGCAGGGAAGTGCATTCAGGGCAAATGGAACCCAAGTCAAATGCACCTGCACATCAATCAGAAAGAAATGTTAGCTGTACAGAATGCTCTGACAGTCTTCAAGGACCACATCCTTCCAGGGCAATTAATGATAAAAACGAACAACACCACTGTTACGTGGTACATAAATAAGCAGGGGGGAACCCACTCATATCCCCTCTGCAGACTAGCCATGGCTCTGTGGAACACAGCCTTGAGCTACCAAGCGCACCTACAGACTCAACTCCTGCCAGGAAAGCTAAACACACTGGCAGGCGACTTAAGCAGAAATATCATGGATCCACACGAGTGGATAGTGGAACCAAAGATGTTCAACATAGGTTCACAGGTTCATACTAGGCTATCTGCCCTAGGGCATTTATAAGCCTAGCCAGAGTGTGTTTGGCTTTCGCCACCCATTTTAAATTAATTTTGCTATGCCCTTTTTCAAGGTTAGTATACTGTGCCTCTGTCTAACAGTGACACAGAAGTGATACCCGGGGTAAACCTACGATCTCCCATCCACTCATCAAGATTCCTCTTGAAGAGAGTCAATGAGGGACTCTGCCTAACCTGGACTGGGATTTTATTCCAGAGTGAAGGGAACCTCTGGGTTATGAATTTGCCCCTCCAGCATGTCCTATTTATTTCAGTGCTGAGGTTCAAGTCTCTTGAGCAAGTAGCTCGATGGGGTTTGGATTTTCTGAGGTGCAGCATGTCCATTAATTCCAGGTTGGACATGGCTTTATACGTCAGGCACAGATCACCTCTGAGCAGGCGGCATGCCACTGAGTAGAGCTGGAGTTTCTTTAACCGGGCAGCATATGGCATCTGTTTGAGCCCTTTGATCCTCTTGGTGAGGTACTTTTGGGGTCTTTCCAGTTGCTGCAGGTGTCTGGTAAGGTACATCCCAAAAGGGGCATTGTACTCAATTATGGGCCTGATGAGGGATGAGTAAAGAGGCACGATGACCTCCCCTGATCTAGATGTGAATCCCTTCATGATTAGGTGGGCTATATAAAATGTTTCTCTAACCACTTTGGCCACGTGGTTGTCAAATGAGAGATTGCTATCAACTTGGGTCCCCAGGCCCCTAATTACTTCTTCCGTACTTAATGGATTACCACCTGTGTGGTAATTTGTGGGCACTTTGTTTTTGCCAAAGGGGATGACTATACACTTTTTGGCGTTTAGCTTGAGGCCATGGCTCTGGCACCAGTTGTCTGTTTCTATGAGGCCCTTTTGGATGATGCTTGTGGCTGCTGGAGAGTCGATTATGGTGCCCAGTTTGCAGTCATCTGCTAACTTGGTCAGCCACAGTCCTTCCATGTTGGCCTGTACCTCCGAGAAATATATACCGAACAAGAGAGGTCCCATGACTGAGCCTTGTGGGACACCACTTGTAACTGGTTTGGAGTCTGACATGGCTCCAGCAATTCTAGCCATGTGGGTTCTGTCCTTGAGCCAGTTTGCAACCCATCTAGTGACATAGGGGTTTATATTTAAGCTGGTGAGCTTATCTATAATGCCTGAGTGGGGTATTGTATCGAAGGCTTTTGCGAGGTCTAGGTAGGCTGTGTGGACCACCTTCCCCTCGTCGATGGCCTTGGTGACTGTTTCAAAGAAATCAACCAGGTTTAAGAGGCAGGATCTGCCCTTAACAAAGCCGAACTGGGTAGGATCCAGTGTCTGTAGGTCCCCAATATCCTTATTTATGAGGTCCATGATGATCCTTTCCATAGCTTTGCAGACCAAGCTAGTCAGGCGTATGGGGTGATAGTTTCCAGGATCTGTTGAGGCACCACCTTTGTGGAGAGGGACCACTGTTGCTGTACTCCACTCTTTGGGTACATATCCTGTAGTAAGGCTGAGATTGAAAAGTAGTTTTATGTTTGGGTTTAGCTCTTCTTGGAGTTCATGTAGGAAGCCCGGGACACCATCTGGTCCCATTGATGCTGTGTTTTTTGCTTTGGAGAGGGCGGCTCTTACCTGAGCATCTGAGATGTCAGGGGGGCAGCACTCTGCTGGGATAGATATTTGCCCTTTTGGTGTGGGGGGGTTTGCGCTGAACCTGTCAGCTAGGATGTTGGCAATGTCTGTGGGTTTGGTGTATTTTTTGTCATTTTGGACTAATTCTGAGCATATCTGGGAATTCCCACCCAGGTTCCAGACATAACTAAAGAAAGTCTTGTGATTATCCTTAGTGTCCTGTGCAATTTTTCTGTCTAAGCTGGCCTTAGACGATTTTATGAGTGCCCGTAGTTTTTTGCTAATACTGATCAGAGATGCCTTCCCTTTTTATGATTTTGCTCTCTCATGTAGTAGCTTCCTCCTTCTATTGTATAGTTTGTTTATGGCTGGGGTCCACCAGACAGGATGTCTGCCTTTGGAGAATTGGTTCTTGGTTTTATTTGGGATTGCATGATCCATGCATTCCTGAAGGTGTTCATAGAATGCGTTTATAAAGGATTCTGCGGTCTGGGCCATATTTTCCACAGGCCCGGGGGCTTTGAAGGATTCCACCTTGTTTTGAGGAGTGTGAAATTTGCTTTAGAGAAGTTTTTCACTGTGGTTTTCTGTGCAGGGGGTGGGGTCAGGATGTGAATATCCAGTGCGATTAGTTTATGGTCTGATCTTACCAGTGAGGGATACACTTCTGGTCTGGAGCATAGAGTCCCCATGTTGGTGATGATCAGGTCCAGTATGTTTTCCCCTCTTGTGGGAGTGGTAACAAGTTGTTCCATAGCATTTGAGTGTATAAATTCTAGGAACCTTTGGGCTAGGGTGTTGGAGCTAGAGTAATGCTCCCAGTCTATGTTTGGGTAGTTGAAGTCGCCCAATATAATGGTGTTTGGAGAGACCTTCATATTTTCCAGTGTTCTCAGGAGGCCGAGTGCGGTTCCTAGGTTTGGGAGGGTGGTCTGTAGCAGGCTATAATTGGAAGGCAGTTTTACCCACTGTTAGTTGCACATGGATAGTCTCTGATGCCTCGTGCTGTGTCACCAACCTGGAGGTGTGGGTATCTTTGACGAATATTGATACTCCCCCTCTTTTTGTGGTCCGGTCCAAGTTTTGGGACCGAAAAGCATGGTATGAGGTATAACCTGGTAGTGCTTGGGTGCTCTCGGGAGCCTTGAACCAGGTTTCTGTTACTGCACAGATATCGATGTTCTCCATGCTAAGGAGAGTTTAGAGTGCGTGCATCTTGAGGTTTAGACTTCTGGCATTGAGTAGCATTACTCTTAGCTTCTTATCCCTTGTGATACCTATGGAGGTGGGTTTGTCTTTTGAGCCTTGCCTAAAAAAGGCACTATGGGGGTAGCAAGAGCCTTTTCCAATATCCGAAAGCCCAGGGGTGACAGGTGCAAGCCGTCCCTAGCGAAGCATCATGGCTTGTCGCGCATGTCATCCCAGGCTGACAGGCATTGGATCCCCTTTGAATGACACCAATACTTAAGCCAATTGTTGAAATTGATTATCTTGTCTTCATATTGTGACCCCCCTACCCCCACTGATTGCAGAACTTGCCCACTACTACACTACCCCAAAAATTATACATTCCAACCACTTGCTTCTAAAAAAAACCACTCCAATCAACACCAAAATCCAAATATGAACTAAAACTACTATTCAAAGTTATAAGACTACTAGCGTATCTAAGAAAAAACATCACCAAAGATGGGGACATCCATCCTAATCCAGGCCCAACCTTAACTCAAAATCCTACCAGCCCACCACTCTCCCACAGACTGGTCAACTCCCTCCTAATATGCCACTTAAACATCAGAAGCCTAAACAATAAGATACATAGCCTGCATGCTGTACTAGCCACATACCTCCCTAACATAATGTGTCTATCTGAAACATGGCTCCAGCCATCAACCAATGACAATGAGATCCTGCCTCCTGGTTACAATATACTTAGGGCAGATAGAGTCAGGAAAAGAGGAGGCGGAATAGCCGTCTTATATAATAGCACACTTAACATCATAACTAACCCCATACAACCACCCCAGGTCTCAAACGCTGAAATACTAGCTCTAAAAATTCTACTAAATAATCATAAGGGCATTAACCTAATTGTCACCTATATTCCCCCTGGGAACAATGTAGAAACACTAGAGGTCATTCTACACTGGATAGCCAACAACTACCCTCAAGAAACCATTGTCCTGGGCGATGTTAATATTGACTGGAACCAATGCACAGCACAGTCCAACCCTATCCCTGTTAACCTACATGGATTCTCTCAGATAATATCCTCTACCACCCGTACAGGTAACAATAACCAAAAAGAGAGTATACTAGATTGGATACTCACGAATAGCCATCCCCAGAACTATATGTCTGGAACTCTCCCTAATGATCTTAGTGATCACCTGCTCACATACATCATGAAAGACAAAATTAGTTGTACAAGCTTACCTATTTATAGGTCTATCAGATCCAAGAAAAACTTTGACCCAACTAAATTTCAACTTGAACTCAAATCATGTAACTGGATTAAACTAAGGTTCCTTCCCCTTGATGAGGCAGTGTCATCATTTAACAATTCATTCCTTACTATACTTGACTCACACGCCCCTAAACGCTCAATAAGAATTAAAACTCAACTAGCACCCTGGCTAACAACAGATACCAAATCCAAAATAACAAATAGAGACAAAGCGTGGGATAAATGGCACACTACCAAACTACCCCTAGATCGTATCAAATTCCAACAACTTAGAAACAAGACTAAAAAAGCCATCATACTAGATAAGAAAAACTACTTCTACAGTCTGCAACACAAACATCAGAATAACCCTCAAAGGTACTGGGCAGGCATAAATAAACTTCTCCAACCAGGCAAATCCACTACTCCGACCCCAGGAACATTATCTGACAAGAGCCAAGAAGAAATAGCCAATTCATTCAATACTTTCTTCACAGAAACCATCCAGTCATTAGCTAACCAACTTTCTCCTCCCCCCACCTCTATAAACACTATACCCGACTCACCACTCTCTTTTAACTTCCAGCCAGTGTCCACATCCTTTATCAGATCCCTTTTGAAAAAACTGAAGCCAACCACCCTTTCAGCCGATCTTCTGCCGGCTGAATACCTGCAAATTGCTGCAGATGTTGTAGCCTACCCTATCTCAATCTTAATCAACAGAACCATAACCGAGGCCTCAATCCCCTCAATTTGGAAAATATCCTATGTTACTCCACTCCACAAAGGAGGTTCATCTACAGAACTATCCAACTATAGACCTGTAGCCATACTATCACCACTTGCCAAAATTATGGAAAAATGCATGCACAACCAACTAATGCTCTATCTAACCCAAAATAAACTACTCACAGACTCTCAACATGGATTCAGACCCCATCACAGTACAACCACTGCCCTCCTCTCTTTTACTGAAAACATCAATCTTAACCGGAAAAACAAAAAAATATCCTCCGCTCTCTTCCTGGACCTATCAAAAGCCTTCAATATGGTAAACCATCAGTTACTTCAAAAACCCTGTATCTAGATACTCCAGCCCTTGACTGGTTTCAAGCTTACCTCACTGGGAGACAACAAGCAGTAATGTGGCAAAGCAAGCTCTCCTGCCTGCTACCAAATACCATAGGAGTTCCTCAAGGTTCCATATTAGGACCTCTCCTCTTTTCAGTCTTCATAAATGACATCCAAACAGTCATCCCTGAAGCCACCTGCATTCAGTATGCAGATGACTCAACTATAATATGTTCCAATGCCTCTCTTGCAAATCTACTAACTACCACCCAACATAGCTTCACCAAAGTCGAAAACTGGCTTGCCAACCATCTCCTGATCTTAAATCCAAACAAAGCCAAGTTACTTCTCTTTCACCCAACCAAAAGATCTCCGACTGAACACTTCACTATAAAATCCAATAATGGGACCATCATCTCCCCAGACACTTATACAAAATTATTAGGAGTAAACATTGACAATAAACTCAGATTTGATATACACATCAACCAAGCCATTAAGTCAGTCAACAAGAAACTTGGGACCCTATATAGAATTAAAGCCTTCCTTACCCCGAATGCCAGGGCAGCCACAGCCCGTTCACACCTTCTCTCTACCCTACTGTATGCCTCTCCTGTCCTCACTCACCTTAACAAATCTGATCTGAATAAGCTCTCTTCCTGCTATAATCACATTGCCAGATTCATTACAGGCCTACCCTACAGAACACACCACTGTACTAACCTGAAAAAGCTTGGATGGATAGAATTCCCATACCTTCTACAGCAGTCCCAACTCATAGAGGCCTTCAAAATCCTTAAACAACCTGAGAATACCCCAGCACTAAAAAACGTAATGACTCCCTACTCCAATCTAAGCTGCCTTTGCTCTGCTAACAGATTCCTTGTCCAAACAACTAAATCCCTCAACCTAGGTGGTGATGCGCTATTTGCCAACACCACTGGTAAAATATGGAACTCACTCCCAAATAACCTCACGCTTGCAACTTCTCTAAGTCAATTCAAAAATAGTCTAAAACTCCACTTCAAGTCACACTGGCT
The DNA here is from genome assembly GCF_019279795.1 of Protopterus annectens. Lineage (NCBI taxonomy): Eukaryota > Metazoa > Chordata > Ceratodontiformes > Protopteridae > Protopterus > Protopterus annectens. The sequence goes on from NC_056726.1 coordinate 966,602,668, forward strand.
ATGTCCTTGCTCAAACCCAGACTAGCTCTGTGCCATCAACTAAAACATAAACAACTAGCTAAGATGATAAGTACTTTGTATACTGTGATAAAGAAATTTGTATCCTGTCTAACTCTATGTCATTATACTGCCTACTGTCCTTGCTAATATGTTATTAATGTAACATTTGTAGTAATTTCAGAAATAGTAATGGCAGTCTTGTATTTGTATGTAAATAGCCTATGTTTTTGTTAAGTTCTTGCAGCTCATTTACTGTACCTAATTATTCAATGTAACTCTGTTGGAGCTTTTCTCCCCGGGCCTCTGCTGAAAAAGGACATGTATCCTGTCGGACCATCCCGGTTAACAAATGTAAAATAAATAAAATAAATAAAAATAAATCATTCTTGGTGAGGGTAAGATGCTACTCAAGGTCAGGGTCATACCGGCCTGGGCTTACATGCTCAGAGAGCTCCTCTATGTCTCTTTTCATGTAGTCCAGGGAGGTACCATCTCAGGTCATTCACACCAGCATGGACAATGACTGAGTCATATTTGTACTTGCCTTGGAGTGACCCGAGTGCTTGTGTTATGTGGCGGATCCTAGCGCCCGACAGGCAGCTCACCGTGACCTTCTCCTTGTTTAGCCTGGTGAGCGGGACGTCAGTGTGCCTGACGATAGTCACCTATTACAAATGTATCAGGTGTGTTGTTTAGCCTTAAGAGCTGTGACTGTTTGGCACACTGGCTTTGTGAGCTATGTGTTGCACGTGTTTTGTTTTGGGGTAGCAGTTGCTTGGGTGTCTGCTTTGGAGGTCTCTGCTGCTTAGGAAGTTTTTTGTTTAGAGCCTCAGAGTATGTTTTTTGTATTTATGTGTTTGGTTTGCTGTCGTGGTAGGTCTATGTGAGACTGGAATTGTAGTGAGTGTGAGAAACAAATGGGGGAGCCCAGATATAGACCTGTTTGCCTCTTCCCGAACTACCAGTTGAAAGAATTCTGCACAAGGACTCCCCACAAACAAGCTTGGAAAGTGGATGTCCTGTCCTTCACCTGGAAAAACCTATCTGTTTATGCCTTTGCCCCTCTGCCTCTCCTCTCCAAGGTACTACTAAAGATCAAACAGGGCAAACCAAGGATGATACTGATTACACCAGACTGGCCACGCCAACACTGGTGTACCCCCTTTTGCGCAGTGTGCACTGCTCACTGCTAGCACCATGACATCTGCCTCAGACCCCTGTCCTGCTGTCACAGCAGGAGGGCCAGATTCTGCACCCACAGCTTCAAACCCTGAAACTGGCAGCCTGGCTAATTACCTGATCTCTCCATTACCATCCCTCAGTAAGCAAGTGTTGGATGTCATTCTGGAGGCAAGGAGGCCTAGTACTAGAAAAACCTATGCTGAAAAATGGAAAAGATTCTGTTCCTGGAACCATACTCATGGGATGGGCACAGCAGCACCCAATTTACTTCAGATTCTTCAATACTTAACTGAGATACTGCACAAGGGCCTTTCCTTTTACTCCATCAAAATTCATGCCTCAGCCATTTCAGCTCATTACAACACGGACCCACTCCTCTTCTCTCATCCACTTGCTGAAGCAGTATCTCGGGGGCCAAAAATATAAGACCACCCAGGAGAGCCCCTACTCCAGCCTGGGACCGCAACTTTGTATTGGAAAAATTCACTCTACTTCCTTTTGAGCCAGCTACAAATGCAGAGTTGAAATTCCATTCTTGGAAAACAGCCTTCCTTTTAGCCATCACTTCAGCTAGATGGGTGTCTGAATTACAGGCCTTCATGGCTGTGGAGCCTTTCATCATTTTTCATGTGGATAGGGTGTCCCTCAGGACCAATTCCTCCTTCAGGCCCAAGGTGGTATCTAGCGTGGCCCTTAATCAGTCCATTCATTTACCAACCTTCTTTTCTAATCCACAAAACAAAGGGGAGTGAATTCTGCACTCCTTAGATGTGCACAGACAACTGAGATTTTATTTGGACAGGACTAAACCTCTCAGGAAATACGAACAACTACTTGTTGCATTTGCTGCAGGGGCAGAGGGGAAGGCCATTTCAAATCAAACCATTTCTAAATGGATAGGCCATTGCATTCATTTCTGCTATAAGCACAATGGAAAGCCTATCCCACAGGGGATTAGACCACATTCAACCAGAGCTGCATCTACCTCTACAGCCTTTCTCAGAGGTGTCCCTACCAGTGACATCCTAGAAGCTGCTACCTGGAGTTCTGTACATACCTTCACCAAGCATTACCATTTGCCAGTTTTCTCTAAATCCAGAGCTGGCTTTGCCACTGCATTCTTGCAGGGCCTTATAGCTGGTCGTAATGCTATCTAATTTCCTCCTCCCACTCTTAGCTTTGGGAATCTACCCAAATGTGATGATTGCAACAGTGAAACACGAAGAGCATAGTACAGTTGTGTACACTTAGCATAAATGTAGATGTTCGAGTGGGATCACTGTTGCAGTCCTAGTTACCCTCCCTCCAGCCCCCTGACTTCTATTGGCTATAGCTCTATTCTTGCTTACTATGTTTAAAGCTTTTTGGTGTATTTGCTTTTTTTGTTGGAGGTGTAACCTTATATATATATATATATATATATATATATATATATATATATATATAAATTGCTTTCCATTATGGGAGCACGTGACATCTGCGGCAAGAAAAACTGATGCTTTATACCCTGACGTCATGGAAGATGGGACAGCAACCGATGCAGGACCGAAGCCTTTGTTAATCAGGCCGACTGAGGGCTACTGCAAGCAGATAACCTCAAATGTGATGACTGCAACAGTGAATACACCCTAACATCTACATTTATGGTAAGTTACACAACTGTACTTTATTCACTCACTCCACTCTTAACTACATTTTGTTAAGAAGAAAAACATTTTCCCACACATCAGTTTTCCCTATCTAGTTTAGCATATTTGAACAGCCTGAATAGTTTGTGTATCTGAGTTTCTGGCTACCATACAAAGCAGTGTGGAATTCACAGAACTTTCTGTTCTGGGCCCTTGTATTATATTCCACACTGCCCCGCAGCAATATCAAAGTTCAGAATCTGAGTCATTACACCAAATGGTAAAGTACAAAATTAAATAACAAGAGTTTTACCTTTTTGACCAGCCTAACTTTTTAGATCCGTATCAGAAAACAAAGAAAAGCCCTTTATATAAATACTTTTTCTTATAAGTTTCATTCATGAGAACTTTGATGGTACATTATTTTTAACAAATCAACACATTTTAAAATGATTTTAGTCTCTGTGATTTTCGCTTAGAGCTTCATGTGGACACTTCACAAGTATGCATTTTAAAACATAGACCATCTGCTTTAAAATTAGCATTTAGTACCAGTCCACACTATCTCACAGACATCCTTGGAAAGACTCACCCCCCCCCCCCCCGGCCTAAGAAGGCCAGAGCATACTGTTGATTAATCTGGTTTTGTACTACTTGTATGAAAATGTTTTGCATAATTTTTCAGCTTTTCATTGACATGGTTATGTTTTTTGACTCATTTAGAAGAAACTACAAGTTAATTTCTATTTAATGAAGAATAAACATGAGACCTAGTATTTTGTTGTAACTCCACCCTCTGTGTTGCTTTTCAAATAAAACACTGTTCTAAGTTGTAGTGGAAATTATGAGCCTTGTGATACAAGATATTTGGCATCTTCATTATTTTTTCCCCATTGGCAAAAGCAGTCTGCATTTTTTTAGATGCAGCTACCTTATTCTTTAGTAGATATGTCTTACTTCAGGTTAGCACAGTGCAGTTTCTGCCCCTAGTAATAAATGGATTTACTACTTTTTTGTCATATAGCGATGAGTCGTTTACAGGAAGCCCCTTCCTCTTCAGCTCATTTATATTATGCGTAAAGAACATAACGGTCCATATTTGCCCTTATCTTTGTTAATCTCAGCACTTCTGCAGTACTTATCCTTGCTTATTCTGAAATGTTGCATAAAAAAAGTGGCAGCTAGTGAGGACAATTTTCATACTTTGAGTTCTGCAGAAGAGCATCTTTGAATGTGAGCAGTTTTCAAGATGTAATTTTACTACCGTTGTACTTTACTAGATACTCTTCAGAATTCCATTGCTTTCATTAGATCCAGTGCTCAGCATTTGTAGTCGTTTAAAGCAGTGGCTACTCCCCAACATTGCTGTTCTTGTTAAAGTATACATCTGCAAGATAGAAGAAGTCGAGCATGTTAATGAAAGTTGCCATTCATAGCCATTGAAGCATCCCAGCCCTTTGAGCCACTAATGGTACAGCCTCCACTCCTGGCTAGGAACTGGAATGTGAAATTGCACATAAACTGATGTACACTGAGAAGCCATCCTCTTTGTCACTTCCATGGCATCTTGGACTTTAGCAGCGCTTTGTCTCAGCTCTCCACATCTTGTCTGCTTTAGTTTTAGCTGTCAGTTTCCCTAGACTTGCATGTTTTTGTCAGCACTTAGAAATATCAGAAAGCTATCAGTACCTTAACCATGGCTATCTGTCTAACTCTTGAAGTGGCCTTTTGAAGAACTGACTAGTGAACCTGATAGTGCTCTTACCTTATTGACATATAGCTGTGCCTGTGAGAAAGCTTTTTAGTAAGAATGTTACAGTCTGTTGGTACTCTTCATCCCTTTGTTTTGGGTTTCATTACAGAGTGCATTAGATGTGATACACTGTCTACCCCTGAACACCTTGCAACATGGCTTGTGTGTTGGAGTAGATATGGGTGGGAGGGGGGATATCTGTGTACACTGTTGGTGACTTAAATTTAGAAACTAGCTTATGTCATTTGAAAGAGAGAGGGTCAGAGCAGCTATAAAGTTGCTGTCTTGTCTTGGGTGGTATATTGTGTGGAGGACATGCATATTAAGTGGCTGAGCATGGGAGTGCATGACAAGTGTTCCTTTTGGCTTCCACAGGAGAATTGGGATTGCATAGATAATGTTGCAAACATGACTTGGAAGGAGTTTTAATTTATTTGAAAAAAAAAAAAACAAAGCCTACTCACTTCTGCCGCTGTTCTGGTGGGTGCTTCTCAGAACTGTTTTCAAACTCCAGTCGGGGGCAAAGAAGTGGATTTTAAATCCATCATTCCTTGGCAAAGACAGGTCAATCTGATGGCTTCGTGCAGAAGCTTAGTAAGTAGAAAAATGACTTTGGGATGTGAGATGAGTGACCATTTCATTGATGATTACTTTCCACAAAACTGCAAGACCAAAAAGTTGCTGAATGTCAATATTGGGTGTTATGGGGTCCTGACTTCTATACTTCCATGTCGGGCATCTTTACCTCTGCATCCCCTTACTAAATACATTCACTTCCAAAGTCATATCGTATTGATTGCCTTTGATATGCTTATGATATTTTATAGTGAATGTAGTAGGAAGTGTTGAGCATATGTATCAAAAGCAAAGATAAGAAGTAATAAATCTGTAAGTGTGTAAAGTATAGTCAAAACAAAAATCATTTTTCTGCTGCTTTGGAAGTTTTAACATCACTTGTAATAGAATATGCCAGCAGGTAATGATCTCATGGTTTGTCTTGCCTGGCCATTTCTTTGCCCTGTGGCTGAGAATGCAGTTATTTGCTAGATATAGCTTACTTCTTTCTGCATCTGGCTTGAATTGCTTTGTTAATCCCATGCATTCTTGAATTTTAGCATAGATTTTTGAGGGGGATTCTTTAAACTCAAAGATGGTTGTTCTATCCATCTGGAAGTACCTTTCTGAAAAAAGTGCTCCTTAACAAGTTGTCGCCATTTGAGTATGCAACAGTCACAGATGACTGCTGGGAACTTTTTTTTTGGGGGGGGGGGGGTTGTTGGTGTGGTTTCTGTAATCACCAGGCAGTGTCACAACAAATTCAAGATACACCATCACATTAATTTCATGGTATTTTCACAAAGAATTCCTTTGTGCTGGGCCCCTGAAAAAAAGGACTAACCGTTAGGCGTACTGGACCTTAGTGTTATGAGGTATGTGGCCCATTTCAGGGTTTTATAAAAAGTGTTTTTGATATGGTAACATGCATAATTCGGTGCCATAGATTCACAACTAAGTACTAGGCTAGCTGCCCTTTGGGGCTATTTTTTAAGTTAATCCAGTTTTCACTGATAAGAATCAAAGCTTGTACTTCTTGTCTGTGAAGTAAATGCCTTAACCATTATGGCAACCCCTAACACTTACAGTATAAAATGTTTATGATGTAATGGTTGAACTTGTTGGAATATTAATTTATGGATAGACTGGCATATTTTTTTTTCTGTGAGTCTGAATATCTGCCTACTAGTACAAGAACAGGGCATTATCTTTGGGGATGGTCAATGTGATAATAAGTCATAACTTTTGAATTATTTCCCACCTTCTTTTGCCTTTATCTGGTCAGACTTTTCATTATCAGAGTTATCTTCCCTAAGAAGGCTTTAACTAGTTTCATGCCACCTTTCCATAGTACCTTCTAAGGTGTGCTAGCCAGGCATGTAAAACCAGTAGTGCCAGGAGCCTTCTTCAGTTGTTTTTGACCTTCTATCCCACTACATTATCGGAGTAATTTCATATGTGTAATGGCTTGTGCTTATTTGCCATTCATTTATTTTTCGGTGATCTTCAGTTATAAGTTCATGGGTGTTTATTAGGCTAACAACCACAAGGGCCTTTTTAAGCCTAGCCATGCATCCCAAATCTTAGGCTAACAACCACAAGGGCCTTTTTAAGCCTAGCCATGCATCCCAAATCTCTGACAAGTTCTGATACCCTTGATAAGTGTAAGCAGGAGTTTGGGAGATGAACCATTTACAGGTTACCAGTGTCCACAGACTACTGCGTCTATGGAACAGGCCTCACACGGATGGGGAGCCTGTTCGATAGACGCGGTAGTCTGTGGGATACATACCTATCTCTCCAGCAGGGCCTGTTTATATCACAGGCAAGGTTTAGGTCTTTAGAACAGGTAATTCTGGTGCTGTTTGTTTTGTGGATATGTAGGAGGTCCATCAGAGTGGGATCTGACAATGCCCTGTATGCCAGGCATAGATCTCCCCTCAAAAGCCTGTAGGAGACAGAATACAGGGATGGGGCCTTGAGGCAGTCTGCATAGCACATATTACTTATGTGCTGTATTCTTTTAGTGAGGAACCTCTGTGGATGTCCCAGTTGTTGGATGTGCCTGGTTAGGTACATACCAAAGGGGGCATTGTACTCAATGATAAGTGTGATGAATGCCGAATACAGTGGAACAATGACTTCCTTGAACTTAGATGCCATACCTTTGTTTATAAGTTGTGCAGTATAGAATGATTTCCTCACCACTGTAGACACATGATGGTCAAAGGCTAGATTGCTCTCTGCTTGTCCCTAAGTCCCTGACTATTGGGTCAGTTCTAAGGGGTGTGTTGTCAATATGATAGTTACCAGCTTAAAGAAATATGAATGTACGATTGGGACAAGCTGTTGTCAGTCTTTTCATCCCAAGTTGCTGTGTTTATAACTTGCACTGCAGCAGCTCAAGTTTGTATAGTGGATCAAGCTATTGCCAGTACCATTCTTCAGTGGGGGAGGTGCACGCTGGTGATATATTCACACAGTTGTTTCTCTTGGTGGGTACTGGGAAAATAAATGGTGTTGCCTGTGAGGTTGTGGGGCATCATTTTGACATTAGCCCCTTGCAAAAGTGAGGGGGTGATGCATCACTTATGTTCATTACATAACCTGTGTTCCTTGATGGTGCAGTGAGTGGGAAATAGGAGAAAAATCTTCCTTTGCAGCAGTATGATATTTTCCTGGGTGTATCGGTCTCCTCATCATCTCCAAAGTGGATCAGAGTTGGGCTTGAATTGGATAGTCAAGATTGGTAAAGCTGGTGGACAAGGAGAGACCATGGGTATAGCTGCTTGTCAGCTGTGGGCAGACAAAAATGAATATAGATTATGACTGTTAATGCTGTTTAACTTCTTTTTGAAAGTGGATAAAAAAAAAGTGTTAAAGAAGGTAAAAAGTATCAAGTCATGAAACCTGGAAGAAGGGAGTCATCAAAAGAGACTGTCAGAGAACTGAAGAAATAAAACTATTATTGTTTCTGAGGAAGCTGCTATTTCAAACACAACATCAAACCACATAAATGTGAAACAAAGACAATGAGACAGTTCTCTAATTTAAACAAACTTGCCTCTACAAGAATGGGAAAAAAACACATGAAGGGATGTACAGCCATTTTCTAAAGTATTAAAGTTCTCACTCAACATAGTACTGTGAACCTTAGCTGCAACTTTGTGGTCTGTAGTGACCTCTCTGCTCTGGGAGCACCTCCCGGTTACATATTTAAACAAGGGAATCTAGCTGCTGAGTGTCTGTACACCAGATAAGTGAATCTCTGCCCTGTAACATTTAATGAATTGTTGTCCTATCTCGCTTTCATTCTGTACTGGTTGGTTTTGGAACCGATCCTCTGTTCTGACTTGGCCTATATAAAAGCTTGAGCACTTCTACCGGTTCGTGGCTGCAGCCCTATCCCATCATGCTCACGGAAGATTAGCCATATCTCGTTTGCTGCTAAACAAGATTGGGTGCTTCCAGTCAGGCTCTGGCTAAGTGAAAATTATTTATCTGATGTTGTTAATCTTCTTCCCCTTCATCACTGATGGGTTTGGTTCCGAGCCCTTGGAACTGAGTCGGCCTAATACCAAGCTCATGTACACCAAAAACTCTCGAGCTATGCTGCTACCCACAATGCCACTCTCCCAGTTACCTCAGATTTCATTTGCCACGCAGCCAAATAGCAGTGTTTCACCGATCTCTCCAGCTAAGTGTCATGTTTTTGCAAAGTTTGGTGTATTTTGAACCTTTTTCTGATCCAAACTCATTTTTCTACCCTATTTCTTTATCTTGCTCTACCCATCATGTATTTCTTATACCATCGTTGGTAACGCCCTCTCCTACACTTGTGGTATCGTTTGATACCATCATTGATATCTTCCTCTTTGTCTATTTCTTTTTCTAAACTTTCTAGCAGTAATTTGTTTCTCTGTGTGTGTTGGATATGTTAGAAAAAAAGGGACTTCTGGGTTCAAACATTGCACTTCCTGCAATGGCAAATTCCCCAACAGCGACTTACATGATGATTGTATCTATTGTCTGGGGGTTTCTCACCTCTCTGTAAAACCTTCTTGCCAGAGTGGCCTCAGTTTTAGTCAGCAGACACTGAACGAGAGGAGAAACAAACTTATCTTGAAAGGCCTGTTAACCTCACCTTTCTCAGAAGCCTTTTCTGTGTCGGAGGTCTCAACCCCTCCAGTGAAGGACAAAAAATGTCCACATTCCGATCCCTCTTCATTGGCTGGTGATAAGGGCAAGACCCACAAACACAAGGCCCACAAACCTTCTACTGAACGCAAGATTGCTTCCTCGGCTCCGACTATAACTGTTGCTTCTGTTCCGAGCTCAGCTCCACTTGCTTCTATGTACATTCCGATAACTTCGATGTCGGCGCCACCTTTAGCACCGACTTCTGCAGCACCAGCCATCACTACAATAACGACTATGGCTCCGACCTTGTTGTCTTTGATAGTCTCAGCACTGACTTCTCCTTTTACCGTGCTGAAGGCGGTTCCGATTATTCCTTTGGAGCCAACCGTAACCTCAACTCAGAGTGCCTCTTCGACACTGTTAGTCCCTCTATTGCCTAGAGTCTTTGGTGCCAACAACTCAAACATGATGGACCCAGTACTCTCCCTCATTGGACCCGTTCTTAGGCCAGACTTATAGCCCTGTTCTGAACTGGTCTGACTCCCCTTCAGGAGTGTCTGCAAGGTCCACCAGGAGTCTGTCTGAATTTGATGTGGTGCGCCTGCTGGACCAGCTGCTTACAGCCAGAAGGATAACAGACATTCCTAAGACTCATCCCACTTCCAGGTTTAGGTCTACTGCTCCTAGGACTCCTACTTATACTCCTTCCTCAGATCTATCCATTCCAAGGCCGATAGCTCTGACGTCCTTGGTGGGAACCCATTCCTTGACGCTGACAGTGACCCACACTGAGGCTTCGAGGCCTCCCCTTTGGGTTTTGGTTCCATCGGAACTGTCCCTTCCTCAGTCTCATGGTTGGGGGGGGGTGAAACCCTCAGTTTTGAGCATGGGTCCTAGTTTTTGTCAGTTCTGTCCTCGGATCTGGGGGCAACGCTGACCCCAGTCTTGCTTGAGGCTCCATCCCTGGGAGCGGGTCTGATGGAGCGGGGTGTGACCCCGGTCTATTATAGGTTCATAGGTTTATACTAGGCTATCTGCCCTAAGGCATTTATAAGCCTAGCCCAAATTTTTGTGGCTTACGCCACCCCTTATATGAAAAAATACTGTGCCCATTAGTTTGTTGTGCCTCTGTCCAGCAGTGACACAGAGATGATTCCCGGGATAAACCTACGATCTCCCATCCACAGGTCAAGATGTCTCTTGAACAGAGCCAGCGAGGTGCTCTGCCTCACATGGACCGGGATTTTATTCCACAGCATAGGGAGTCTGAGTGATAAATCTATCCCTCCAGCACGTCCTATTTATATCCGTGCTAAGGTTTAAGTCGCTTGCTCTAGTGGTTTTGTTGGATTTGGATTTTTTGAGCTGGAGCATGTCCATTAATTCCAGGTTGGACATGGCCTTGTATGTCAAGCACATGTCACACCTCTGAGCAGACGGTATGCAACTGAATAGAGCTGGAGTTTCTTCAATCTGGCAGCATATGACAGATTATGGAGTCCTTTTATCCTTTTGGTGAGGAACTTTTGGGGTCTCTCCAGTTGCTGCAGATGTCAGGTGCGATACATCCCGAATGGGGCATTGTACTCGATCATTGGTCTGATAAGTGAAGAGTACAGGGGAACAATGACCTCACTAGATCTGGATGTGAATCCCTTCATGATCAGGTGGGCAATGTAGAAGGTCTTTCTAACCACTTTAGCAACGTGAGTGTCAAAAGAAAGGCCACTGTCAACCTGGGTCCCCAGGTCCCTGATAACCTCTTCTGTGCTTAGTGGATTGCCACCTATATGGTAGCTTGGGGTTACCTTGTTTTTCCCGAAGGGTATGACTATACATTTTTGGCGTTTAACTTCAGGCCATGGCTCTGGCACCAGCTATCTGTTTCCGTGAGTCCCTTCTGAAGGATATCCGTGTCCGATGCACTTTCCACTATGGCGCCCAGTTTGCAGTCGTCTGCAAACTTTGTCAGCCAAAGTCCTCCCATGTTGGCCTGTACTTCTGAGAAGTAGATGCCGAACAATAGGGGCCAAGGACCGAGCCCTGTGGGACACCGCTTGTGACCGGCTTGGAGTCTGACATAGCGCCAGCAACTCTAACCCTGTGGGTTCTGTCCTTAAGCCAGTTTGCAACCCATCTTGTGACATATGGGTTTACATTTAAGCTGGTAAGTTTTTCTACAATACCCGAGTGGGGTATTGTGTCGAAGGCCTTTGCAAGGTCAAGGTAGGCTGTATGGACTGCCTTTCCCTCATCAATGGCCTTGGTGACTGAAGTCGACCAAGTTCAAAAGGCATGATCTGCCCTTGACGAAGCCAAACTGGGTCGGGTCCAATGTCTGCAAGTCCCCTATATCTTTGTTTATGAGCTCCATTATGATCCTCTCCATAGCTTTGCAGACTAGACTTGTTAAGCTTATGGGGCGATAATTACCAGGGTCCGTAGAGGCATCGCCTTTGTGGAGTGGGACCACAGTTGCCGTACGCCACTCCTTGGGCATGTATCCTGTGGTAAGGCTGAGATTAAACAGCTGCCTTATGTGCGGGTTTAATTCCTCATTTAGCTCGTGTAGCACACAGCCGGGGACACCATCTGGTCCCATTGATGCTGTGTTTTTAGCTTTAGAGAGAGCAGCTTTCACCTGCACATTTGAGATGTCTGGGAGGCTACACTCTGCTGGGATAGTTATCTCTCCTTTAGGGGGGGGGGGTGAAGTTTGCACTGAACCTGTCTGCCAGTATGTTGGCAATGTCTGTGGGTTCAGTGATTTTTGTATCATTTTGGACTAATTCTGAGCATATCTGGGAGTTTCCACCCAGGTTCCTAGCATAGCTGAAAAAGGCCTTATGATTGTCCTTTGAATCCATGGCAATTTTTCTCTCAAAATTGGCCTTAGTTGATTTTATGAGTGCTCGTATTTTTTTACTAATAATGATCAGGGGTAACTTCCCTTTTATGGATTTTGTTCTATCATGTAATAGCTTTCTCCTCTTATTGTAAAGTTTGTTAATGGCTGAGGTCCACCAGACTGGACGTTTGCCCTTTGTGGAAAGAGTCTTGGTTTTATTTGGGATTGCCTGATCCATGCAGTCCTGGAGGTGTTCATAGAAAAATATTGATTGTCTTACTCTGTTCTAGGCCCCCATTCCTCTTTGGATGGGCTTGCTTTCTGGGTGATGGAGAGGGTGCTTGCTTCGGGAAGTACTCCTCCTATGTCGGATCTTCCCCCTGCTCCCTCTGAGCTACAGCTACCACAGGCCACCTCCCCAGGGCACCAAGAGCACAAGCCGCAGGAAACCTCTGTTCAGGGTATTTTTCCTTCCAAGTCTTCTTCAGACATTCCCACTGAAGAACCCCCTCAGAAGAAGGCATGTGAGAGGAAACACCTTGACTCTCCGGAGGAGTCTCTCAGAGAGGATACAGACTACGATAATGGGGAAGGGTCCCCACGGTCACCCTCTGATGATGTCTCCTCTGGAGACATCCTGGAAATATTGAAACAGAGGGGTGTCTGAAAGCCCTCCAACCCTTCCTTGGAGGAGTCCATCTTTCTGCAGGCTTTCCGCTCTCGGCCTTGTACTTCTTGGGTGACCCCACCTGCAGACGAGTTAGTCCAGCTCATCGTGCAGCATGCGTCGAAGAACCCTGATTCTATTGAGGCCATTCCCCGGAGACCAGACAAGATGTTCTTCGTGTTTCACAGTTGTAGTCATTACACTTGGGTTATCCTGCTGGCAGGCTACCCTCAGTCGACCTGAATTCCAAAGTCTAGGTCCGGCGTTGGTTGCTGTCGCCTCTTCCCTGACGTCAGTGCACCAGGAGTATAAAAGATGCAGCCGATGCCATTTTCTTCAGTCTTTCTTGCCGCGCGGTGCCCAAAGCAGAATCAGTTCGCAAGTGCCGGTCGGCCGACTCCTGAAATTTTCGTGTTCGAATTTCAGATCCGAAGTCTTCATTAAAAGCTAAGAACCCTGTTGGGGAAAACTTATTTTTTCTTACTCCAGACCGATGTCAGAAAAAGTTAATAATTGTATTTCTTGTGGGAAGCAAATACCGCATAAGGACTTTCACTCTTACTGTATTCCTTGCCTAGGCCCTGACCACGATGTTGCTAGCTGTCGGTTTTGTGCTAGATTTAACCAACGCACTATTAAGCATCTGTACGATTTTGCATTTCACTATTTTGGCAGAAAATTTAATTACACTATGCCGTCGGATAGCCATCCGACTACTGGAATTCACAAGAAACGCAAAGAAAAGGACAGGCATCCAAGGTCCAAAACTGACAACGAGGCTTCCTCTAAGCCAGTCGCCAGTTCTCAGTGAGGCGCTTTCGCAGCCCCTGACTCCCACTACTTTGGACTCGCAAGCCGCTACAGACTCCCACGTGGAGTCGACTAGGCCACTGGAAGCTCAGGGAATTGGACCTTCGAAAACAATTCCCTCAGATGGGTCCGGAGCCACTGAGTAGGTATCGGCTTCTGAGGGTGTTTTCAGACCTACTCAATTATTCATTAAAGCTACAAAAGCAAAGACAAAAGCACCTTTAAAGACAAAGAAACAAGTACAACAGCCTCATGGTCAGGCCTCCATGCCCAAAAAATAGATGCTCAAAATGGCCGAAGACTTATTTACTTTGATCAGGGGGTTCCCATCCCCCTCCTGATAAAAGGTCCAGGCAAGAGACAGAATATGAATCTTCAGATCAGGTTTCCATTTCTTCTGATCAGAAATACTCTCTTCCTCCCTATGAGGATTCTGATGCTGAAGAATCTATCCCTTCAGCCTCTCTTCCTGAGGATTACTCTTTTGCGGAAACCTTACATACCATGAGGGAGCATTTCCACTGGGAGAGCCAAGATTATTCAGAATCTAAGACTTCCTTTTACTCCCACAACACAGGCTCCTAGCTGTTCCATCTGTGTTAGACATTGTAGATGATGTATTTTCAGAGTCCAGTCTGACCCCTGACTCCTTACCTCCAGCTCCTGTTAAGCCGGACAGGTACTACAGGGTCCCTGACTCTCATAAATTCCTTTTCAAAAACCCTGCTGCTGACCCTGAAACTATCTCTCAGGGCCCCAAAGGGGTCAAGGCTTCCACTGCAAAAAACCCTACCCCCTCTGACAGGGATTTTCTAGGGCTATGGACAGATGGGGAAAAAAGATTTACACTTCTGCTACCTTGGCTATAAGGGCTTTAAATTGCCAGTTTCATATGCTCAAATATCAGCAATATGTTATGTCACTGCTTAAACATAAAATGTTGATAAATTCGGAATGTGCAGAAAACAAAGAAATGCAGGTTTTATTGCATGCAGCTGAGCAAGTTGGAAAGCATATTTTGCAATGTGGTTTTGATTCTTTGGAGGCCTCCTGCAGGGCCGCTGTCACGGGTTCTGTCATTAGGAGGCATGCTTGGTTAAAGGAACAAAATCTACCAGATCATGTTAAAGCAAAATTATTAGATGCTCCATTACAGCATGATACCTTGTTTGTTGTTAAAGCAGAAGAGGTGTTAAAGAAAATGGAGGACAAAGCTACATCTATGCAAACAGTCAAGGATTTCTTACAGGTACAGCCTCCAAGATTTAGCAGACACTGGCCTACAAATAATTGGTCCTTTCCAGTGTCAGACAGACCACAAAGGGGCAGATACAGACGCCCAAGAGGCAGATCCCAGCCCCAAGGTTCATACAGGTTTAAACAATGGGGTGCTTCTACCTCCAAAAGTGGAGAAGACAAATCACAGCCTTACAGGAAACGGTCCCAATGACGTCCCCCTGCCTGCGCCAAACACTTGTCTTCCTGCAGCACCTTTAGGGGGAAAACTATCACTTTTTTCTCAAAATTGGCACGTAATAACCCAGGACAAATGGGTCTTAAACATAGTGTCACAGGGCTACAAGTTTCACTTTCATACCCTGCCAAGGGCAAACGGTTGGCCAGACCTACCAAAAAAATCAGTGGGCAGAGCTACACAAACAAGTCTCATCCCTCATGGACAAGAGGGCCATTCAACAAGTACCAGAGCAAGAGCAGGGACAAGGATTTTATTCAAGACTGTTCTTGGTACCCAGAAAGGACAAAGCCTGGAGACCAATACTGGACCTATCTATTCTAAACACATGTCTGGATATACCAAAATTCAAAATGTTGACTTTACAGCAGCTTCTGCCCATGCTGGGCAAGAAGGCTTGGCTTGTGACTTTAGATCTAAAAGAGGCATATCTGCAAGTCCCAATCAGACAAACATGCAGAAGATACCTCAGATTCAAAGCTGGCTCAATGCACTACCAATTCTCTGCACTGCCCTTTGGCTTATCTACTGCGCCCAGGGTCTTCACAAAGTGCCTGGCACCAGTAATTGCATTCTGCAGACAAAGAGGAATACAAATATATCCTTACTTGGACGACTGCCTCATACAAGCAGAGAGCAAGGACATTCTGCTACAGCATCTGGCGTTTGTAAAGAGATTACTACCATGCCATGGGTACAAAGTCAACGAACAGAAATAAAAACGAGTACCCTCTCAAGAGATAATATTCCTGGGTGAAAGCTTAAATACAACTGCCCAGATGGCTTATCTCATGCCAGACAAACAAAGGCAACTGAATACCTATTTCAAACTGTTGGCAACAAAGGCCCAGTTATCTGCAAGAACAATACTGCAGGCTTTGGGCTTCATGGCATCCTGCATTCTACTAATTCCATATGCAAGACTGCATATGAGGAAACTTCAATGGCACCTAAAAAGTGTTTGGACTCAGCATTGCCACAGCCTGGAAACAATAATTACTCTCATTCCCTGCCTGTAACAGGAGTTTCGATGGTGGGCGAAGGCCTGTCACCAGAACAAGGGACAGCCATTCACCTTACCCCGAGCCAGACAGACATTAACAATGGATGTATCAGATTATGCCTGGGGGGCCCAATGGCAGGAAGATGCATTCAAGGCACATGGTCCACCAACCAAATGCATCTACATATCAATCAAAAAGAGATGCTAGCTGTTTAGAATGCCCTGACAGCCTTCAAGGGCCTACTTCATCCGGGACAACTACTGATAAAGACAGACAATACCACGGTCATGTGGTATATAAACAAGCAGGGAGGCACTCATTCTTACCCCCTCTGCAGACTAGCCATGACTTTGTGGGACACAGCATTGACTTACCAAGTACATCTGCAGGCACAATTCCTGCCAGGAAAGATAAATACTCTGGCAGACGAACTAAGCAGAAGCCTCATGGATCCCCACGAGTGGAAATTGGATCCACAAGTCTTCAACATGATAACAGGGAAATGGGGATGCCCGGACATAGACCTATTTGCCTCTCCTCACAACTGCCAACTAAAGAGATTCTGCACAAGGCCTTATCACAGACAAGCATGGAAAGTGGAAACTTAACAGTATATGCCTTAACTCCACTGCCTCTCCTCCCCAAGGTACTCCTAAAGGTCAGACAAGAGAAGCCAAAAATGATACTGATTGCCCCAGACTTGACCCCACCAGTACTGGTATCCAATCCTAAGGAACGTGTCTCAATGCCCAGCCTGGAGCGTACCTCAAATACCTCATCTACTGTCCCAACAGAACAATCAGATCCTACACAGCCAACTCAAGACCTTAAATCTGGCAGCATGGCGGATAATGTAGTCATACAAAACATACCTCTCACTAAAGCGGTGATGGATGTCATTTTGAAGGCCAGGAGGCCTAGTACTAGAAAGTCTTATGCTGGAAAATGGAAGAGATTCTGTGCCTGGAACCAGACACAAGGAATTGACACAGCAGTACCAAATATTCCTCAGATTTTGCAATACTTAACTGAGATGCTGGACAAAGGTCTATCCTTTTCATCAATTAAAATTCATGCCTCTGCCATTTCAGCTTATTACAATACAGAGCCACTAATCTTTTCTCATTCTTTAAGGCAATACCTCAGAGGAGCCAACAACTTAAGGCCTCCAATTATATATTACTCCTATTGAGAATAATGTGGTCGTACCATAGATAATTTAAGGGGACCATTGCATTGGATAAAGCATTTAGGAGATGCATCTGTCCATTAGCACTACAGGGGCAGTCCTGGGGTAAATTTTCTGTTTCCCATGCATAGAAACTGACAGGGATAAACTTTGCATTATGTGGATGGGAAGTCTGTTCCACAGCAGCGGTATCCTCTGCAAAATGTACCTGTCCCTCCAAAACATTCTGTTGATGTTGCAGAAGTGGTTTAGATCCCTAGACTGAGTATTTTTGATGCCATTTGACTTGCTTATATGCAGTAATTCCATCAGTAATGGGTCAGAGGATGCCTTGTATACCAGACAGAGGTCATCTCTTAGCAGTCTGTAGGATAATGAGAAAAGTGACAGGGCTTTGAGTCGATCCATTTAGAACATGTTTAGGTCTTGTATCCTTAATAGTAAGAGATCTCTGTTAGCGTTCATCTGTTGCATGTGTCTGGACAGATAAGGGGGCATTATAGTCCACTGACTGACCTAATGAGGGCTGAATAAAGGGGGACAATGATATCCTAGATATAGACAACAGCACCTTTGTTTTTAAGCTGTGCAGCATAGAAGGACTTTCTTACAACAATAGATACATGTTGGTCAAAAGTTAGGTCACCGTCTGCATAAGTTAACGAATCCCAAATGACTGAGTCATTTCTTAGGAATGTATTATCATTGTGGTCATTCCAGAACCACCCAGGCTGAGATAAGGAACTTTACTCTTATCTTTCCACTTACACTTACTAATTTAAAGGATTGCTACTTTTGCTGTGCTTTTATATTAAGAATTTCCAAAGTCCTCCGTCTTGTGGTAGAAGGTGTTTACCTGATTTCCGTTGAGTTAGGAAGCACTCTAGGGAAATCCATGTCTAGTCATTTATTGACCAGAGGGCATAGGAGTTAGTTTTCAGCTTTCTGTACCTATAAAGTAGGCATGTTTGTGTACTCTGGGCTCATTCCCACAGAGCTCAGCAACACTTGGTGACCTCACTTGTGAATCAAAGGTATTTTTACTGCATCTAGAACCATCCAGACTGAGATAAGGGACTTTACTGTATTTTTGCACTTTTACTTGCTAATTTAAAGGACCGCTATTCTTTTACTGTATTTTCAAAGCATTCAAGCAACCCTTTACCTGAAAGATCTCTGTCTTTGTCATTTTTTGGTTTACTGATCTGCCTTGATTTAAATCACCTTGCAGAAGGGCGATCTAGTTAGGGATTTTGGTGTTTGTCTGCACTTGAAAGTTACTTTTGCTGTGCTTTTACATTAAGAATTTCCAGGGTCATTTTATCTTGTGACAGAAGGTATTTGCCTCGTTTCTCTTGAGTGGGAAAGCACTCCAGGGAGCTCAAAGTGTAGTCTTTTATTGGCCAGAGGGTGTGGGAGTTAATTTACAGTTTTTTTTCCTGTGGCTGTAAAGTAGGTGTGTTAAGCAGAGCTGCTCACCACACAGTGGCAGATGTTCTTCGTGTTTCACTGTTGCAGTCATCACATTTGGGTTATCCCTGCCAGGGTAGCCCTCAGCTGGCCCGAATACCAGAGACTTAGTATTTCTGCTTCGGTTGCTGTCGCTTCAGGACTAACGTCAGGTTGTCAGTAGTATAAAGTAAGGCAGTCGACACCATTACATCAGTCTTTCTTGCCGTGGAGCCCGAAGTAGAAGCAGTTTGCATGAGTGCTGAACAGCTGGTACCTGAGTTTTCATCTTCTGAATTGAAGTTGAAGTCTTCTAAAGCTAAGTACCCCATTGGGGATACTTTTTTCTTGAATGAAAAAAGAGGACCAGTGGAGTGAATGCTCAACGGAACAACAAGCTCAAAGATAAATAGTTAAATGAGCAAAACAATGGAGGATTGCAGTCTCATTTAAATCACAAGTAGCTCCTAAATCCAATAGCCAATGATGTAAATAATCCAAGTGCAGGCGAGGTATGTAAAAAGCAGGTTTATTAATAAAAAGAGGTGAGCGCTTTCCCATGAGCTTCTTCAGACCTATACAACTAAACTGTCTGTAAACATCAGTTTAAAAGCCAAAATGAAAATCCTGTCCATTATTTAAAGGTACATGGCTCATTAAAAATATCATGTAAAAAGTCATATATAAAATTCCTATACACCATCATAAAACAGTACGGCATTTCAAAACAAAGCCATTCATATTCATATCCATTATTGGAATAAATGAATCAAAAGTATGTGTGACAGATGGGGAGGAAAAATTTTTAATAACATAACTATCAAAACATTGACAGAGCATCTATGCATATAAAGGTTCAAACTTGATTTCAGCAAAGGGCAGGGGAACCCTTCCATTGAGACCTGGGGTGATATCTGCCCTAAACTTAATAATCCAATGGATTTCCTGGTCTCTGTATAATTGTTAATGTCCCTCTCCTGTATGTCCTTGAGATCTGTTCCAAGATCCTGAACTTAAAACGATGCTCTTGACCTTTGTCATTAGTATGTTTGGATAGTGCATTATGTGTAGTACCTCCTTGTGTGGTATACATGCTCACGAATCCTATCCCTCAGTGTCCTATTGGTCTTGCCTACATAGTAGGCTGGACAGACTGTGCAGCAGGCTAGGTAAACTACATCTCTGGACAGTAATTTCTATATATGAACAAAATTGCATTTGTCGCATGTGGTCACCCAACAAAGCAGGTGGATCATTATGGACCCTTGGGTAGCAGAGCAAACTCTTTAAGTTCTTTCAACTGATAAACGCGTACAATGCTTAGAGAAAATATCTTTAAGTGTACCTACATCCCTGGTGTAAAATGGGAAATGCAATTCCATTGTCCATATTTGAACCGCCTCTTGGCTATCCAAGCCATCACTGGCCTCTCAGCAGATATTTCAACAGCACCATCTGAGAAATATGGTTTCGCTCTGTCTATCCTCAGATCTGCAATGCCCGCCATCCTCTGGAGATATCTATGTCAGCCAGTGGTCCCTCAATTGCTGCTAAGGTCTCCTAATTCACTTGCCAGATGACTGTCTAGGGTGTATATCTAGACATCCGCATTGATTGTCCCTTCACTATGTTCTTGTATACATAGCCAGGATGCATGCTCGAACGATGCAGCAGTGTATTCCTATAGCAGGTCTTGATAGACACCCGTGTTGACTATCCCACAGGGTAATTTATCAACAAAGACATCTAAAAGGAATAGTGGTCTTCACCAATCCATAGTAAACTTCAGAAAGGTGACAGACATGTTGATCTGTGTAAAAGGACTCTAATTGTATTGTAGAGCCACTCCACACAAGGAAGAGATCATCCACAAAATAGAATGGTACTGACTCCTGAAACAAACTATTCTGAAACAAGAAGCTATGTTCCCACTCTGCCATCACCAAGTTACGTAGCTATTGGCACAGGAAGTGCCCATAGCTACGCCATCCTTCTGAAAAATCTTGTCATGGAAACAAAAAGATTGGACTCTAATATAATAGCCAACAACATAAGAATCTAATCAACATCATACTTCAGAGGGAGGTCTGTTGTCCTCAGATATGCACATACCATTGCTCTACCTTCCTCATTGGGTATAACCAAATAAGGACTGAACGTCCATGGTGACCCATATGAGGTCTTCAATTCCAGAACAAGTGTTGATATATTGGTAGAAATCCAACAAAACTGTCTGGTATCCTTAAGAATGAACCTATTGGCATCAACCAATGGTCTGAGTTGTGCCTCAACAAAAAGTGACAGGGTTCAGTTGACCACCCTCTCCCTGCAACTATGGGTCTAAGAGGTGGACGAGTGAATCCTTATGGATCTTTGGGAGACCCTGAATGGTAGGTAATAGGGGATGAACCACATTGAAAAATTCATATAGAGAGGTATCAATAACACCATTATCAAAAGACCAAATAATATGGATGCTCTCAATGATGCTGTCCACCCTATCATTGGTAATAGGAACATAAAACTTGTCATCAGCCAACATTAGTAGCATATCATTATTATACCTGTCCATGTCAAAACTACAATCCCACCCTTGTTTCAAGTCCTTGTTGCGGGTCGGATAATAATCTCCTGTTGTTACGGAGTCCAAGGCCCACGTTGTATAAGGCTGAGGTTATATTTCCTTCTCCTGTTGCCAGATTCTGACCCATTCAACCTATATATCTCATCTTCTACCAGTTTTGTATCGGAGGGAGGAATGTACTAGGTGTCCTAAACACAGTGGTATTAGCCTTCATCTCTGTGCTGTTGAAGAAAACCTTCAGGGACAAATTCCTGACAAAAGCTTAAAGTCTCTTAAAGTCTCTTCGTATCTACTATCTGAGGTTGGAATAAAAGTGAGACCCTTAGAGAGGACTTGTGACTCATGTTCAGTCAAAGCATGACTAGACAAATTGAACACCTCCCACATTTTCTTGATTGTCCGTTGGATGGACGATCCGTACCTCCCCTGGCATTCTGGACGACTTCTCCTCGCTCGTAGGGCACCCTGATGGGAAAAGGGTGTCTGCCATCCATGCATAGGAGGAAACTTTCCTCCCAACGACTGGTTCAAGAGGCGGACAGTTGGTTCAGCGACTAAAGATTCAGCCCTCACGCACTGAATCAGCATTGGCATCCAAGTCGGTGGCCAGCACAGAGTCCGCCCCTGGGTACGGGCTGGGCTGCTATACTGCACGCACCCAGTTGGTCTTCGCGGGATGGCTGGGCCAATGTTGCTGTTGGAGCCAGTGTGATCGTTGTCCAGGCATGGGCCAGGAAGTTCAACCGCGCCTACATCGATTGCATCTCTATTGAGTCACTGGTATTCCCTGTGGTGATGGAGGAAGAGGTACATGTTCCGGGCCTGACGGAATGCACTGTTTGTATTGTTGGTGCTGTTGTAATCATTGTGCCTGGGCCAAGTGAAGATGTTGCCCAAAAGTTTGAGTCCCGGGCTTCCGCCTGGGCCTTTCTGATTCAGAATTCAGAAGGCCATAAACCAAACATTGTCCAACAAAACAGATAAAACACATTGAGTATCTCATTAGAAAAAGCATTCATAAGTTTCAAATATTTGAGGCTTACCTCAATATTAAGCTGTTGCCAATCATACAATAGATCGTAGAGGGTGCCAGTTGTC
Organism: Protopterus annectens; assembly: GCF_019279795.1. NCBI lineage: Eukaryota > Metazoa > Chordata > Ceratodontiformes > Protopteridae > Protopterus > Protopterus annectens. The sequence goes on from NC_056726.1 coordinate 966,625,049, forward strand.
GCATCTTCAATACCCTTAGTCCTCTCTGGCACCGGCCAGCAGTTGTAAAACAACCCAAAAATGCTTCTGGGTTTTTGCGCGCTTTAGTTTGAACAAATGTGCCCAACCGCTCCACTGCTCGATTTAGCCCTTCACGATCATAATCCAAGGTACTAGTGGGGCTGAGCCAACATCCTCTTCTACGAATGACGCCAATGGATTCATTCCAGTGCGCAAGCAGTCTGCAAACGGTCCAAAGACGGACATGATGTCATCAGTACTTCCTTGGTGCTAGATGGAGTATACGGCAGCTCAATAGAGTCCAATCATGCCTCCACTGGTTCAGATAAGCTCTAAGAATCTATAATGAAAAAGAGGACCAGTGGAGTGAATGCTCAACGGAACAACAAGCTCAAAGATAAATAGTTAAAACAAACACCGCTGAGCAAAACAATGGAGGATTGCAGTCTCATTTAAATCACAAGTAGCTCCTAAATCCAATAGCCAATGATGTAAATAATCCAAGTGCAGGCGAGGTATGTAAAAAGCAGGTTTATTAATAAAAAGAGGTGATGAGCTTCTTCAGACCTATACAACTAAACTGTCTGTAAACATCAGTTTAAAAGCCAAAAAAATCCTGTCCATTATTTAAAGGTACATGGCTCATTAAAAATATCATGTAAAAAAGTCATATATAAAATTCCTATACACCATCATAAAACAGTACGGCATTTCAAAACAAAGCCATTCATATTCATATCCATTATTGGAATAAATGAATCAAAGGTATGTGTGAGACCATTGGTTGATGCCAATAGGTTCATTCTTAAGGATACCAGACAGTTTTTGTTGGATTTCTACCAATATATCAACACTTGTTCTGGAATTGAAGACCTCATATGGGTCACCATGGACGTTCAGTCCTTATTTACGGTTATACCCAATGAGGAAGGTAGAGCAATGGTAGGTGCATATCTGAGGAGAACTCTGAAGTATGATGTTGATTTGATTCTTATGTTGTTGGCTATTATTTTAGAATCCAATCTTTTTTTCCATGACAAGATTTTAGCTATGGGCACTTCCTGTGCCAATAGCTAACCAACTTGGTGATGGCAGAGTGGGAACATAGCTTGTTTCAGAATAGTTTGTTTCAGGAGTCAGTACCATTCTATAGGCGTTTTGTGGATGATCTCTTCCTTGTGTGGAGTGGCTCTACAATACAATTAGAGTCCTTACACAGATCAACATGTCTGTCACCTTCTGAAGTTTACTATGGATTGGTCAAGACCACTATTCCTTTTTAGATGTCTTTGTTGATAAATTACCCTGTGGGATAGTCAACACGGGTGTCTATCGCAAGACCTGCTATAGGAATACACTGCTGCATCGCTCGAGCATGCATCCTGGCTATGTATACAAGAACATAGTGAAGGGACAATCAATGCGGATGTCTAGATATGCACCCTAGACAGTCATCTGGCAAGTGATTAGGAGACCTTAGCAGCAAATTGAGGAACGTGGCTATGACCACTTAGATATCTCCAGAGGGATGGCGGCATTGCAGATCTGAGGATAGACAGAGGGAAACGATATTTCTCAGATGGTGGTGTTGAAATATACGGGGGAGGGGGCAGTGATGGCTTGGATAGGCAAGAGGGCGGTTCAAATATGGACAATGGAATTGCATTTCCCATTTTACACCAGGGATGTAGGTACACTTAAAGATATTTTCTCTAAGCATTGGCACGCTTTATCAGTTGACCCAACTATTAAGAGCCTTACAGGTACTCGAACCTAGATTCGCTTACGGAATAAAAAGAACTTAAAGAGTTTGCTCTGCTACCCAAGGGTCCATAATGATCCACCTGCTTTGTTGGGTCCCTACATGACCACATGCGACAAATGCAATTTTTGTTCATATATAGAAACCGACCCTGTCTTCCGATATCCATATGGTTCGGGTATTTACTACATCAGGACGAGGGGCAATTGTATGTCCAGAGATGTAGTTTACCTAGCCTGCTGCACAGTCTGTCCAGCCTACTATGTAGGCAAGACCAATAGGACACTGAGGGATAGGATTCGTGAGCATGTATACCACACAAGGAGAGGTACTACACATAATGCACTATCCAAACATACTAATGACAAAGGTCAAGAGCATCGCTTTAAGTTCAGGATCTTGGAACAGATCTCAAGGACATACAGGAGAGGGACATTAACAATTATACAGAGACCAGGGAATCCATTGGATTATTAAGTTTAGGGCAGATATCACCCCAGGTCTCAATGGAAGGGTTCCCACCTTTGCTGAAATCAAGAAGGTTATTGTCCAAAAGATGTTAAGAGGCTATGAAGAGTTTTTTACTTTGTGGCCAGTAGGGTCTTTTGAACCTTTATATGCATAGATGCTCTGTCAATGTTTTGATAGTTATGTTATTAAAAATTTCCCCCATCTGTCACACATACTTTTGATTCATTTATTCCAATAATGGATATGAATATGAATGGCTTTGTTTTGAAATGCCGTACTGTTTTATGATGGTGTATAGGAATTTTATATATGACTTTTTACATGATATTTTTAATGAGCCATGTACCTTTAAATAATGGACAGGATTTTGGCCATTTTGGCTTTTAAACTGATGTTTACAGACAGTTTAGTTGTATAGGTCTGAAGAAGCTCATCACCTCTTTTTATTAATAAACCTGCTTTTACATACCCCGCCTGCACTTGGATTATTTACATCATGGGCTATTGGATTTAGGAGCTACTTGTGATTTAAATGAGACTGCAATCCTCCATTGTTTTGCTCAGCGGTGTTTGTTTTAACTATTTATCTTTGAGCTTGTTGTCTCCACTGGTCCTCTTTTTTCATTATAGATTCTTAGAGCTTATCTGAACCAGTGGAGGCATGATTGATTGAGCTGCCCATCTAGCACCAAGGAAGTACTGATGACATCATGTCCCTTGGACCGCTTTTGCAGACTGCTGCGCACTGGAATGAATCCATTGGCTATTCGTAGAAGAGGATGTTGGCTCAGCCCCACTAGTACCTTGGATTATGATCGTGAAGGGCTAAATCGAGCAGTGGAACGGTTGGAGCAGGATTTGTTATGCAAACCCAGAGACAGCATTTCGAGGTTTGCTTACAGCCGGGCTGGTGCCAGAGGACTAAGGGTATTGAAGATGCTATTGTATGATTGGCAACAGCTTAATATTGAGGTAAGCCTCAAATAATTGAAACTTATGAATGCTTTTTTTCTCCCATTAGAGGAGAAACTTAAAGAAGATGTCAGGAAGGCGAAGAATGAGATACTCAATGTGTTTCCGGTCTCTGTCATAGACCATACCTTATCTGTTTTGTTGGACAATGTTATGCGCCTTCTGAATCAGAAAAGGGCCAAGTTGCAGGACCAACATCTTCACTTGGCCCAGGCACAATGATTACAACAGCACCAACAATACAAACAGTGCATTCCGTCAGGCCCCTGGAACATGTACCTCTTCCTCCATCACCACAGGGAATACCAGTGACTCAGGGAACACGGACAATAGAGATGCAATCGATGTAGGCACGGTTGAACTTCCTGGCCCATGCCTGGACAACAATCACACTGGCTCCAACAGCAACATTGGCCCAGCCATCACTCTGTGCTGGAGCCGACAGCTACCATGCCAATGCTGATTCAGTAAGTAGGGCTGAATCTTTAGTCAGCAGGGCTGAACCAACTGTCCCACCTCTTAGAGATCCTGATGGACGGGATCCCATTTCCCTTGATTCCACTTTTCACCATTCTCCTCCAGAGGGATGGCAGACACCCTTTTCCCATCAGGGTGCCTATAACGCAGGAGAAGTCGCTCCAGAATGCCAAGGGGAGGTACAAGAGAAAGGCTAGCGGATCGTCCATCCAACCGGACAATCAAGAAAATGTGGGAGGGGAAGCATTAGGACTCGTGTTCAATTTGTCTAGTCATGCTTTGACTGAACATGAGTCACAAGTCCTCTCTAAGGGTCTCACTTTTATTCCAACCTCAGATAGTAGATACGAAGAGACTTTAAGAGACTTTAAGCTTTTTGTCAGGAATTTGTCCCTGAAGGTTTTCTTCAACAGCACAGAGATGAAGGCTAATACCACTGTGTTTAGGACACCTAGTACATTCCTCCCCTCCCATACACCCCCTGGTTTAGGCATATAGCAAACTGGTAGAAGATGAGATATATAGGTTGAATGGGTCAGAATCTGGCAACAGGAGAAGGAAATATAACCTCAGCCTTATACAATGAGGGCCTTGGACCCCTAACGCAACAACAGGGAGATTATTATCCCACCAAGAGACAAAGGAGGTGGGATTGTAGTTTTGACATGGACAGGTATAATAATGATATGCTACTAATGTTGGCTGATGACAAGTTTTATGTTCCTATTACCAATGATAGCCATATTATTTGGTCTTTTGATAATGGTGTTATTGATACCTCTCTATATGAATTTTTCAATGTGGTTCATCCCCTATTACCTACCATTCAGGGTCTCCCAAAGATCCATAAGGATTCACTACGCCCACCTCTTAGACCCATAGTTGCAGGGAGAGGGTGGTCAACTGAACCCTGTCACTTTTGTTGAGGCACAACTCAGACCATTGGTTGATGCCAATAGGTTCATTCTTAAGGATACCAGACAGTTTTTGTTGGATTTCTACCAATATATCAACACTTGTTCTGGAATTGAAGACCTCATATGGGTCACCATGGACGCTCAGTCCTTATTTACGGTTATACCCAATGAGGAAGGTAGAGCAATGGTAGGTGCATATCTGAGGAGAACCGACCTCCCTCTGAAGTATGATGTTGATTTGATTCTTATGTTGTTGGCTATTATTTTAGAATCCAATCTTTTGTTTCCATGACAAGATTTTTGTTTCAGAATAGTTTGTTTCAGGAGTCAGTACCATTCTATAGGCGTTTTGTGGATGATCTCTTCCTTGTGTGGAGTGGCTCTACAATACAATTAGAGTCCTTACACAGATCAACATGTCTGTCACCTTTCTGAAGTTTACTATGGATTGGTCAAGACCACTATTCCTTTTAGATGTCTTTGTTGATAAATTACCCTGTGGGATAGTCAACACGGGTGTCTATCGCAAGACCTGCTATAGGAATACACTGCTGCATCGCTCGAGCATGCATCCTGGCTATGTATACAAGAACATAGTGAAGGGACAATCAATGCGGATGTCTAGATATACACCCCTAGACAGTCATCTGGCAAGTGAATTAGGAGACCTTAGCAGCAATTGAGGTAGATATCTCCAGAGGGATGGCGGCATTGCAGATCTGAGGATAGACAGAAACCATATTTCTCAGATGGTGCTGTTGAAATATACTGGAGAGGCCAGTGATGGCTTGGATATTCAAATATGGACAATGGAATTGCATTTCCCATTTTTACACCAGGGATGTAGGTACACTTAAAGATATTTTCTCTAAGCATTGGCACGCTTTATCAGTTGACCCAACTATTAAGAGCCTTACTGGTACCGACTTAGAGATTCTTACCGGAATAAAAGAACTTAAAGAGTTTGCTCTGCTACCCAAGGGTCCATAATGATCCACCTGCTTTGTTGGGTCCCTACATGACCACATCGACAAATGCAATTTTTTCATATATAGAAACCGACCCTGTCTTCCGATATCCATATGGTTCGGTATTTACTACATCAGGACGAGGGCAATTGTATGTCCAGAGATGTAGTTTACCTAGCCTGCTGCACAGTCTGTCCAGCCTACTATGTAGGCAAGACCAATAGGACACTGAGGGATAGGATTCGTGTGCATGTATACCACACAAGGAGAGGTACTACACATAATGCACTATCCAAACATACTAATGACAAAGGTCAAGAGCATTTTTAAGTTCAGGATCTTGGAACAGATCTCAAGGACATACAGGAGAGGGACATTAACAATTATACAGAGACCAGGGAAATCCATTGGATTATTAAGTTTAGGGCAGATATCACCCCAGGTCTCAATGGAAGGGTTCCCACCTTTGCTGAAATCAAGAAGGTTATTGTCCAAAAGATGTTAAGAGGCTATGAAGAGTTTTTACTTTGTGGCCAGTAGGGTCTTTTTGAACCTTTATATGCATAGATGCTCTGTCAATGTTTTGATAGTTATGTTATTAAAAAATCCCCATCTGTCACACATACTTTTGATTCATTTATTCCAATAATGGATATGAATATGAATGGCTTTGTTTTGAAATGCCGCACTGTTTTATGATGGTGTATAGGAATTTTATATATGACTTTTTTACATGATATTTTTAATGAGCCATGTACCTTTAAATAATGGACGGGATTTTGGCGCCATTTTGGCTTTTTAAACTGATGTTTACAGACAGTTTAGTTGTATAGGTCTGAAGAAGCTCATGCGAAAGCGCTCACCTCTTTTTATTAATAAACCTGCTTTTTACATACCTCGTCTGCACTTGGATTATTTACATCATTGGCTATTGGATTTAGGAGCTACTTGTGATTTAAATGAGACTGCAATCCTCCATTGTTTTGCTCAGCGGTGTTTGTTTTTAACTATATACTTTTTTCTTGCACTAACCGATGTCAGAAAAAGTTAATAATTGTCTCGCCTGTGGAAAGCAAATACCACACCGAGATTTCCATTCTTACTGCGTCACTTGTTTAGGCCAGACCACGACGTCCCCCATTTTCACTTCTGTGCTGTGTTTTGTTCAATGCCAGAACTATCCATCGTCGGGCCCTTATTATAGGCAGATATTTTCACTTACAGTCCTCAAATTCCGATATGGGTTTGGTAAGTAATCCAACTGCAGATCTTCCGAAAAAACGTAAAGATAAAGACAGAGACCGCACAGGTCCAAACCTACCAACAACGCTTACGTTAAGTTAGTCGTAAGTTCTCCAGTCCTCAGTGAAGCACTTTTGCAGCCCCTGATGCCCACTTCTGTGGATTTGCAGGCCGCTACTGAGACTCTTCGGAGTCCGGTATGCTGCAAAACTCTTCTTCGACTAAGGATCCTGTGGTCGTCTCTACGTTGGATGGGTCCAGAGCCGCTGAGCAGGCACCGGTTTTCGAGGAAGTCTTTCGCACCACTGATGCTTAACACAAACCAACGTCTTCTTTCGTGACTACCATTCTTTCAAAAACTACCGAGTTTCTAAGGCCCAGGGTATGAACCACACCCAAGAAACAGATGACCTCTCATACGCCTGCTTCCTTGCCTCAGTCTCAAATACTTAAAATGGCGGAAGACCTTATCACGTTGATCTGGGGAAGCCAAGCTACCCCATCCAAAAGGAAGAGAGATCTGTCCCCTGTAGTTCTGTCTGAACAAGAGTCAGATGAATCTGATGCATCTGAATATGAAGACATGCAACCCCTCTCTACTTATGAGGATTCTGATGCAAAGGATTCCATTCCTTCAGCCTCTCCACCAGAGGATTATTCCTTTGGGGTAACCATGCCTACCTTAAGGGAGCATTTCCAATGGGAGAGTCAGGACTATCCTCAGTCAAAAGAGAGAGACAGTGAATTCCTAGGTCTTCCACAGCACAGACCCTTGGCCATCCCCCCCAGTCCTGGATGTGGTGGAAGATATTTTCATGGAATCTAGCTTGCTCCTGACACCCTCCCCCACCCCCGCTGCCAGAAAACCAGACAGGTACTACAGAGTCCCTGACTCTCACAGATTTCTTTTCAAAAAATTCTACTGCTGACCCTGACATAATTTTTCAAGGCTCTAAAGGGATTAAAGCAACCTCTGCTAAGAATCCCACCCCTTCAGATAGGTATTCGCAAGCACTGGACAGATGGGGTAAAAAAGTGTACACCTCAGCTACTCTTGCTATCAGGGCACTAAATTGTCAGTTCCATGTGTTGAAATTTCAGCAACATACACTGGAACTCCTTAAACAAAAAAGTCTTCATTTCCTACTTGGGCAGAATCTAAAGAATTACAAGAGTTAATGCATTCTACAAGTCAAGTAATTAAACGCACCTTGCACTGTGGCTTTGACGCCCTAGAAGCTTCTTGCAGGGCACAGTCATCGGATTTGTCATTAGAAGGCATGCATGGCTTAAGGAACAGCCCCTGCCAGACCATGTCAAATCTAAATTGCTGAATGCCCCTTTGCACAAAGATTATTTATTTGGCTTTAAGGCAGAAGAGAAAAAGCAAAATCTATGCAAACAGTTAAAGATTTCTTGCAGGTACAGCCACCAAGGTTCAGCAGGCATTGTCCCACCAAGCACTGGCCCATTCCTGTTCCCAGTAAGCCACTCCAGTTTAGGCCCCGGGCTACCAGACCCCCCCCCCCAGACAGCAGTCACAGGGAATGCAGAGATTGAAGCAGTGGGCTTCCTCCACTTCAAAACCAGGGAGTTCTAAGCCAGCCCCTTATAGTAAGAACTCTCAATGACTCGTCTCCCCAACCCCCTCCCTCTGCCCACCTTCACTTACCCCTAAGAGGAAAACTCTCCTTTCACGCAAATACCTGGGCCACCATTACCAATGACCACTGGGTTCTGAACATAGTGTCCCAGGGATACAAATTTTCCTTCCACACCCTTCCCAACCCCAAAAGGGTTCCTAGATCTACCCCCAAACCAGTGGGCAGAGGCTCAAAAGCAAATCCTTTCCCTGCGGTCTATGAGGGCAGTAGAGCATGTTCTTGCAGAACAGATAGGCCAAGGTTTCTACTCCATACATTTTCTGGTACCCAGAAAAAAGGGCACCTGGGCGCCCCATCCTCGATCTATCCATTCTAAACACCTTCCTGGTGATCCCAATATTCAAAATGCTCACCCTCTAGCAGCTGCTACCCATGCTGTCCAAGGACTTTTGACTAGCCACCCTAGATCTAAAAGAGGCCTACCTCCACATTCCTATCAGGGAATCATGCAGGAAATATTTACGTTTCAGGACAGGCACCCAACACTTTCAGTTCTCTGCGCTTCTTTGGCTTCTCTACTGCTCCCAGAGTTTTCACAAAATGTCTGGCTCCAGCCATTGCCTTTTGCAGACAACTGCCTTATCAAGCAGACAGCCAAGAAAAGCTTCTCAAGCACCTGGCCTTTGCAAAGACCTTACTAACCTTCCTAGGGTACACAGTCAATGAAAATAAATCCAAACAGGTGCCCACCCAAAGGATAATCTTCCTGGGAGCAAGCCTGGATACAGCATCCCGGATGTCATTCCTTACACCAGAGAAGCAAATTTTCCTGACAGCCTACTTCTCTCAACTAGCCACCAAGCCTCAGCTGTTTGCAAGGAAGATCCTGCAAGCTGTAGGATTCATGGCATCTTGCATACTATTCATTCCATGTGCCAGACTGCATATGAGGAAACTTCAGTGGTACCTAAAAAGCCTTTGGTATCAACACTCTCAAGACCGGGAAACTCTTCCACCTATAATTCCTTGCCTCAGGAAAAATTTTCTTTGGTGGGCAACAGCATGCTCCCACAACAAGGGACTGCCTTTCTCATCACCCCCCGCTGCCCAGACCCTCACCACAGATGCATCAGTCTATGTTTGGGGTGCACACCTGGACGTCAGGTGCATACAGAGCCACTGGAGCCCACAGCAAATCCCTCTGCACATCAGTCAAAAAGAGATGTTGGATGTGCAGCATGCCTTGATAGCCTTCAAGCCCCTTCTCTCTCTCTCCAGGGGCCCTTCTGATCAAAACAGACATCACCACTGTGAAGTGGTATATCAACAAGTAGGGAGGCACTCACTCCTACCCTCTATGCAGGCTGGCCATGACCCTTTGGCACACAGCCGCTGCCATGCAACTACACCTGTTAGCACAATTCCTTCCAGGCTCTGTCAACTCTCTGGCAGACCAGTTAAGCAAAAATCTTCTGGACCCATACGAGTGGCAACTCAACAGAAGAATCTTCACCCTAATAACTCACACGAGTGGCAACTCCGCAGAAGAATCTTCACCCTAATAACTCAGAAATGGGGCACCACAAAGGTCGACCTCTTTGCCTCCCACTCCAACCCATCAGCTCAACAAATTCTGCACCAGGGAATATCACTGCATGCCTTGGAAAGTGAATGCCCTGTCCTTCCCCTGGGTCAGTCTAGCGATCTATGCTTTTCTTCCACTTCCTCTCATCTCCAGGGTACTGCTCAAAGTAAAGGAGGAAAAACCAAGGACAATTCTTATAGCTCCAGACTGGTACCCCTTGCTGTACAGCCTGTCCCCACTGCTTTCATGGCATCTTCCCTAGATTCCATACCTTCTGACCCAGAGGGAAGGGGAATTCATACATCCCCAATTGCAAACACTCAGTTTGGCAGCTTGGCTTATTCCCTAACCCCAAATCAATATGCCAACATCAGTAAAGAGGTTCTAGATGTCATCAGTGAGGCCAGACGCCCTAGCACCAGAAAGTCTTATGCTGATAAATGGAAAAGGTTCTGCACCTGGATCCAGACTAAGGGAGCCAATGCACCATAGCCCTTCCTGTCATCCTGGATTACTTAGCTGACCTATTACACCGTGGTCTCTCCTTCTCTTTTATAAAAATTCATGCCTCTGTTATTTCTGCTCATTTTCCCACTGAGCAGCCCCTTTTGTCACACCCTTTGATTAAACAGTTCCTATGAGGGGCTAGCAACGTGAGGCCACCCAGAAGGGCACCAACCCCAGCTTGGGACCTTAACTTTGTACTGGAAAAGCTCACCCTTCCCCCTTTTGAACCAGCTTCATCTGCAGAGCTAAAATTTCTCTCCTGGAAGATAGCTTTCCTTGTGGCTGTCACTTCAGCCTGAAGAGTCTCTGAGCTGCAAGCGCTCATGGCTGTGGAACCCTTCATCATCTTCCATGCTGACAGGGTACCCTCAGAACTAACCCATCCATGTTAAGTTGTCATTCTCGCCTTCATTCTTGCTGGATGGGTTCGGAGCTGAATCTCGGCTCCGACTCTGCCTTTACTATAGCTCAAGAGCTATTTTTACCGGCTCGAGGCAGTCCTATATCCCACAATACCATGCGCTAACTCCCCAGATCTCGTTTGCCGCTTCGCTTCGAGGTTGTTTTTTTTACCGGCTCAGGTCAGTAAGGAGATTTTTATTAGATAAAACTAGCTTTTTCAGTAGTTTTTTCACAGAAATTTTCCCTTTTAGACCCCTCTTTCTGTATATCTCCCTTTTTCCCTCTCTTAGTTAAATTTTTATCTTGGGCCTACGGGCCTTACCTCAGTTCCCCACCCCTTCCTATCTGTGTGTGTGGGTTAAGTTAGTCCCCTAAACTAATTTTAAAAATTTTAGTTTGTAAATTTTTTGTGTGTGTGTGGACTGACTGTGTTTTTTCTTTAGTGGTACAGGACTATGTCTAAAGACCCTAAGGTCTCGGGATTCAAGAAGTGTGACTCGTGCTGTCAGAAAATGTCTCTGACAGATGGTCACACTTCTTGTGTCTATTGCTTGGGGCCTGTACACCTGCAGGACTCTTGCTCCATTTGTCACGGATTTAGTTCAAGGGTCCTGCAGGAGAGGCGTAACAAGCTAATTTTAAGGGGCTTGTTGAAGCCTGATGACTCCCCTTCCAAGTCTGGTTCGGGGAAGTCATCAAAAACTGCCAAACCCTCGGCTCCAGCTTCTGAGTCGAGGGCTGGCGTTATAGAAATGGCTCCGCCCTCGGTTCCGGCTGGCTCCGAGGTGAGCATAGTGGTTTCCGATCTGAAGCCATCTTCGGAGCCGACCCCAGCGTGCAAGCGCTCTAGGTCCCCCTCCCTAGAGTCCGTTAGATCGGCTCTGAGATCCCCTCTCTTATCGGAGCGGAGTCATAGGACTCATTCATCGAGGTCGTCTAGGCTGTCGGACCATGACATTGAGAGGGTAGTCAGTAGACTCATAGAATCTCAGGCACTGGCCCAAATGCTCCAAAGCCCATCTCATCAGACTATGGCTCCTTCATTACATTTGTCTATTCCTCCTCCGACTCATCACTCGAGCTCGGAGCCAGAGTTCCTCGGAACCGTGACCTTGCCTACATCGGAGCCGATACTTCCTCCTTCGGCTCCGGTGTTGTCGGCTCCGACCCCTTCATTGGTTCCATCCGTGGAGACGTCCGGGCGCCGGGACTCCCATTGTCGGCTCTGAGGGGGCGAGTGGCATCAGACCCTTGTCCGACCCCGCTCTCCCTCTCGGAGCTTCGGCTCTGGTTAGTTCAGCCCCATCATTCTTGGAGCCTTCTCTGTCAGCTCCGGGGGTGGTTGTGGTCTCCTCGGAGCCAGTGCTGCCCTTGGTGTCTGATAGGGGAGCCTTCGAGGTGATGAGGAGTGTGCTGGACCCAGTGTCCACTCCAAGGTTAAGTTCTGCGGCTCCTCCCTCCATAGTGCCTGTTATGGTCTCTGGCCATTCTCTTGCACCTGTCAGCAGAGATCCAAAGCATGGGGTACCCACTTTGGGTGTCTCCTCCTCTTCAGAGGGCTCCCCTGAAGTTTCAGGGGAACCCCCTAGGAAAAGAAAGTGCAAGAGGAAGCACATAGACTCCCCCGAGTCTGTCACATCGGACACTGACTTGGATGAGTCGGAAGGTTCCCCCAGATCCCCCTCTGAGGATGTCTCCTTTTCAGATATCCTGGAAATCCTTAGACAGAGGGGAAATTGGTCCACTCTCAAACCTTCCGAGGACGAGTCAGTTTACCTTGACGCTTTTGGGTCTCACCCTTCCACCTCCTGGGTGTCCCCCCCTTTCGACCCACTAATGGAGGTAGTGGCTAGAAAGGCGTGGGCAGCTCCTGATTCAATGGAACCTACCCCTAGGAGGCCTTCTAAATTTATTTCTGCTCCAGAGGATAAATCCTTTCTTACCAAAGGTGTGTCAGTTGATGCTATGGTGGTAGCAGCAGCCACTAAGAAGGAACTGGCTGATCCTTCTGTATCTGTTCATCCTCCTAACAAAGAGTCCAGGACCATGGACAGGTACGGCAAGCGGACCTTTGCTTCAGCGACCTTTTCTATGCGATCGCTGAACTATTTGTCATTTCACCCGCCTTCAAAGAGACTTGCTCAAAGAACTGGGTGAAACGGTACAGGATCCTTCTGCTGCGGGGTTTAAGGACAAAATAAACTCTCAGCTGGCTACCCTGAACTCCATTGTTAACTCCTTCATGCGGCTCACTTCTTATGCAGCCGATGGAGCGAGTAGGGCCGCTGGTACAGGCGTTGCGTTAAGACGTCATGCTTGGATGCGGCTCTGTAACTTTGCAGATCCCTTCAAGGCGTCCTTCACTAACACCCCATTTGATGGTTCGGAATTGTTCAGACCTCAGGTGAAGAATACCCTCACCAGATGCGAGCAAGATGGTAAGACTCTCTCTGCCGTGGGAGTCTGCTTTTCCACCCCTTCTAGACCTTATCCTAAGGGACAGAAGGGAGGGAAGATGTGGTTCCGCAAACCCCAGGGAGTCGCACCTGCCGCACGCGGTGATTTTCCCTCTAGAGGCAGAGGGGGAAACAACAACAGATGCTGCCCTAGGGGCAGAGAGGGTCCTCAGAATCAGGGTTCTAGGGAATCTTTTCCTGATCAACCCTTTCAGCATCCCTGAGAAGCTGCCCGACTGTCTGCCTTTGGAGGCAGTCTGGGGAAGATTATCTCTGTACATGGAAGCCTGGCAATCCCTCTCCCAAGACACATGGGTACAGAAGATCATATCCGAGGGTTACAAAATCCCTTTTACCACCCCCCCGGTACAACCGCCAAGACCCCTACCAGATGTACCACCCGCACAAAGGGGTCAGGCTCAGCTAGAAATAGAAATGCTATTAGCAGAAAGAGTCATCCAGGCAGTCCCAGCAGATCAGCTAGGGTCCGGAATTTACTCCAGGTTCTTTTTAGTACCGAAAAAGACAGGAGACTGGAGACCTATTTTGGATCTCAGCAGGTTAAACAAATCTGTGCTAAAGACAAAATTTCAGATGGTAACACTGTAGTCCATTCTACCTTTTTTGGACAGAGACAACTGGATGTGCTCGTTGGACCTCCAGGACGCGTACCATCACATAAAGATACACAGACGCTCCAGGAGGTTTCTCCGCTTCCGGCTGGGAGTCAGTCATTTTCAATTCAGAACCCTGCCCTTTGGTCTCACCACAGCCCCCCCGGGTGTTCGCCAAATGTCTGGCAGTGGTCACAGCTCACCTGAGACAGAAAGGATTCCAGGTGTTTCCATACTTAGACGACTGGCTCATTTCCGCTACCACCAAACAGGATCTCATACTGGCCAGGGATTACACTATTCAACTTTGCAACAGTCTTGGTATTTCTATAAATTTTGCAAAGTCATCCTTGTTGCCTTGTCAATGTATCAACTTTATAGGCGCCGTGTTAAACACCACAGAAATGTCTGCAACACTACCACCATAAAGAGTGGCAGACATCAGGCGGAATGTTCAGACCCTCTTTCAACCCAACAAAGTCCAGGTCAACCGAGTGTTGAAAGTGTTGGGCCTCATGGCGGCGGCAATTCTTCTACTTCCATTAGCTCGCTTCCACATGAGACTCCTTCAGTGGATGCTCTTTTCTCAGTGGTCTTTTCAACATCTACCAATGACCCACAACATTTGGATAACCCCATCTTGCAAGAAACATCTCTCCTGGTGGATGGTTTCCCCTCAGCTCTTTCAGGGCAGACCCTTTGTTCTCCCCCTTCCAGTTGCCACTGTCACAACGGACGCCTCCCTGATCGGGTGGGGGGGGGCATTATCAGGGCAGGACGGTCCAGGGCACTTGGCACCAGTCAGAATGCCACCTGCACATAAATGTTCTGGAGATGAGGGCGGTGCTTTTGATGTTGCAAGCCCTTCAGATCTCTCTTCCCCAAGGGACTATAGCAATTCAAACGGACAATATGTCTGTGGTGTGGTATATAAACAAACAGGGCGGAACAAAGTCCTATTCCCTCTGTCGAGAAGCACTCAGACTTTGGCAATGGGCGATTTCATCTCAACGGTTTCTGATAGCAACGCACATCCCCGGGAGGTCCAACGTCATAGCAGACAGATTGAGCAGAACTATCTTCATGCCTCACGAGTGGTCTCTAAATCAAGCGGTAGCAGACGGAATTTTTCAGAAGTGGTGCCAGCCTTGCTGCGACCTTTTCGCAACCCCCCAAAACAGCAAGTGCCTTGACTTCTTCACGCTTTTTCCTCTGCTGGGCCAACCCCTCAGAGACGCTGTTGTTCACGTTTGGCCCCGGGGTCTTCTTTATGCCTTTCCTCCCTTTCCGTTGATTCCGCGATTAATTCAGAAAGCAATTGCGTTGAGATCCAAAATGATCCTCATTGCCCCCTTTTTAGCCTCGGCAAGTTTGGTTCCCGTTCCTGCACAAATATCTACTGGAACAGCCTTGGCATCTGGAACCCCTTCCGGATATATTGACCCACCTCACGGGCAAGCTGCATCAGTCTCTTCATTCCATCAACCTCACAGCTTGGTTGCTCCACTTCCAGCCATAGCCAGGCTTCCCCTTATTTCTCCTCCTGTTCGTGATATCATTCTGGCCTCCCATAAGTCCAATACTAGGAAGACTTATGCTAGTAAATGGAAGCGTTTTTCATTTTGGGCACAAAACAAGTCCTTAGATCCCTTTCATGCATCCATTCATGAGATACTGGATTTTCTGGCAGAACTTTTTCATTCTGGATCATCATCGGCCACTATCAGAGCGCAATTACCGGCCATTGCTAATTTTCATGTTGGACTCTCAGGAGCAAATATTATGTCCCGCAAACTCTGTAAAGCTTTCCTCAAAGGTATCCTTTTGCTTAGACCTCCAATAAAAGATCCACCTCCACAATGGGACTTGAATTTAGTTCTAACTTCACTAATTCTGCCCCCTTTTGAACCTGCAGCTTCTTGTTCTCTCATATTACTTTCTTGGAAAACCCTGTTTTTAGTAGCTATAACGTCCGCCAGGAGGGTCTCGGAACTCCAAGCCTTGTCTGTCTGTCCTCCTTATTTGGTTTTTCATAAAGACAGGGTAACTCTCAGAACAAACCCTTCTTTCCTTCCAAAAGTGCTTTCGGAAGCAAATTTGAATCATTCTATTGACTTACCTGTCTTTTTCTCAGATTATACCAACAGAGCTGAACAAAAGTTACATTCCTTAGATGTTCATCGCCAATTACGCTATTACCTAGACAAGACAAAACAATTTAGGAAGTCAGATCAGCTCTTTCTCTCTTATGCGGCAGGTAAGAAAGGGCTTCCAGTTTCGAAAGTTACCCTTTCCAGATGGCTGACATCTATTATTACCTTGGTCTATGAGTTGAGACACAAGCAACTCCCCTCTAGGCCTAAGGCTCATTCAACCAGGGCTCTATCAACTTCAACGGCTTTTCAAGCTAGGTTACCACTAGATTCCATTTGTGCAGCTGCTACATGGGCTTCTAAACATACTTTTATTGCTCATTACAAGCTTGACTTAGCTTCCAGAAATAGAGCTGATTTTGGTTCCACTGTACTTAGGAGTCTGTTTCGTTGAGCCACCCAGGACTAAGGTGCTAGGGGCGCTGTCCCATCCAGCAAGAATGAAGGCGAGAATGACAACTTAACATTAAGAAGTTATGTCTTACCATAACGTTCCATGTTAGTTGTCTTCTTCTCGCCTTCTTTCTTGCGTCCCTCCCTCCTGCCCCCTAGCCTGGACAGACTTGAGATTGAGTCCTTTTTTTGGAGACATAACATGTTGCCTTTTTTCCTGGTATCCTTAGTGTTACTAGCAGGTAATCTTCTAATAAAGAGGGTTATAATACTTTTATTATAAGATTGTTGTTGATTCTATGTCTTAGCTTCCAAACGAGATCTGGGGAGTTAGCGCATGGTATTGTGGGATATAGGACTGCCTCGAGCCAGTAAAAATAGCTCTCGAGCTATAGTAAAGGCCGAGTCGGAGCCGAGATTTGGCTCCGAACCCATCCAGCAAGAAAGAAGGCGAGAAGAAGACAACTAACATGGAACGTTATGGTAAGACATAACTTCTTATTCATGCCCAATGTGGTGTCCAGTGTGCTTCTCAACCAATCCATTCATTTGCCCACTTTTTTTTCCTAATCCCCAGAACAAGGAGGAAAGGATTCTGCAGTCTCTAGATGTGCACAGACAGCTCAGATTCTATCTAGACAGGACTAAATCCTTCAGAAAGTCTGATCAATTGCTGGTTCGCTTTGCTACAGGGGCAGAAGGCAAAGTCATCTCAAAACAAACCATCTCCAAATGGATAGCACACTGCATCCACTTCTGCTGCAAACATCATGGAAATCCTCCCCCTAAGGGGGTCAGGACGCACTCAACCAGAGCAGCCTCCACCTCTGCAGCTTTCCTCAGAGGAATCCCCACCAGGGACATCCTGGAGGCTGCCACCTGGACATCTGTTCATACTTTCACCAAGCATTACCACCTGCCTCTCTTCTCCAAATGCAGGGTAGGGTTTGCCTCTGCAGTCTTGCAGGGCATCCTAGCCAGCCCCTAGTTTCCTTGACTGCCTCCACCCTTTTCCTCAGCTTTGGGAGTCAATCCAAATGTGATGACTGCAACAGTGAAACACGAAGAACATAGTACAGTTGTGTACACTTACCATAAATGTAGATTTATTTTTAATTATTTTATATTTGTTGACCGGGGCTAGTCTAACTGGATATATGTCCATTTTCAGTAGAGGCCTGGGGAGACAAGCTCCAAGACATGAACAATCAAAATACAAGTACAAACAACAAATAGCAAATAGCATAAAAAAAAATCAACAACAGTCACATATGCAGTACAGCATACAGATTAGCACAGGATGTTCAATGAGGGCAAGAATCATAACAGTGCAAATTACAGGTACAAAACATCATACAAAACATCATACAGGTAGACTCCATAGTAGAAAAGCAAGTTAATTGTATAGTGATATTACTAAAGGATTTACTTAAAAATAGGTATCCACAGAGGGTAGAAATAATGTAATATAGGGAGAGATGGAAAATATATAGTTAGAAGGAAGATCTAACAGTGGGTGACAATTAATGGATAGGTAAAGCCAAGTTTGAAGAGATAGATGACTAGTCAGGTTTGGTACAGGGGCATAGCCAGTGAGTTTTGAGGTAAAGTTTAAGTCTGTTTTTGAAGAGTGATATAGAGGTGAGTGAGGAGAGGTCACTGGGGAGAAAATTCCAGGATTTTCCTACAGCATGAGAGGAGCAACTCCCCATCCCTGTTATTAGGTTTAGAGGTGTGTACAAGAAGTTTGCGTGATGACCGTAAGGACTTCATATTTGTATAGGGGGTGATGAGGGTAGATAGAATTGTAGTATTAGAAGGTTTATAAAGAGTGTTATGGGCAATGGTTAGTTGGTGGAATTTAATCAGGTTTTGTAGTTCTAGCCATCCTAGCTGCTTTAAATTTATACAATGGTGGGTTCTATATGGGTTGCCTGTAGCAAATCTCGCAATGGGTGTTTGAGTGTATTCACTGTTGCAGTCCTAGATGTCCTTCATATGGGTTGTCCTGCCTCAGGCAGCCCTTCGGTCGGCCGGATTCCAAAGTCTGGGTCTGGCCTCGGCTGATGTCGCACTTCACCCGACGTCATAGCTGCTGTTTATTGGGTATAAAGGCATCAGCCGACGCCATTTTCCTCAGTCTTTCTAACAACTACAAGTTGTAATCAGATTTAAAAAAACGCTCAACGCGGT
Source organism: Protopterus annectens (assembly GCF_019279795.1). Lineage (NCBI taxonomy): Eukaryota > Metazoa > Chordata > Ceratodontiformes > Protopteridae > Protopterus > Protopterus annectens. The sequence continues at coordinate 966,643,765 of NC_056726.1, forward strand.
TTAATTATACTAACCAATCAGGTTGCTACATTGTTGATTAGTTTCCAAGGAATAAGTAAAATTTAAAGCAACACAGGTAAAAAAGTGAAACAACGAAAAATCAAAACTTTAAACAGGTAAAACCTGTCACAATACTGTAGTGTCATCTGAAAATTTTTCCTGTCAACTCCTTAATGGAGTTAAATACTACAGTTTAAAGCAATACATGTAAGAAATAAAAAATCAAAGTAACACAACGGAAAATATTAAACAAATAGTATTTTCACCATACAATAGTATCATCTAAAACATTTTCCTGTTAACTCCTTATCGAAGCATATACTATTGTAAAAAAATAAGTTAACATATAAAAATTATATAAAAGAGTATAAGTATGTATTAATAGGTAACAGTTGCCTATCCACTAAGGTGGTTGAAAGTTGCATCTTTTTTGGTAAAGTATCATTGTCTCAAATAGCTATTTAGTTTTAGTGTACAAGCTATGTTGCAATTATCATTGAGACCTGGGTAAAAAAGGCATTCAGTGACAACTGCCATTCAAGTTCATGACATTCTAGTGTCAGTGACGTAGGTCCCCCTCTAATGTCATGATTGATTTGGTCAATAGCTAAAAATTGAAAAGAATGGTCCCCTTTCATGTTAATGTGTTTCGCTAAAGCATTGTCATTCTTGTCCTTTGAAATAGCGTAAATATGTTCATAAATTCTATCTTTAAATTTATGATCTGTTTTTCCCACATAAAATGCAGGGCAGTTTTTACAAACTGCTAAATAAATAATGCGTTTAGAGTTACAATCAAGTTTGTGCATAATCTGATGTTTTCTACCTGCTATTTCAAAGGAACCACCAGTTTTAACGTGTTTACACGTCTTACAGAAGCCACATTGGAAACAGCCTCTTATTCTATTAGAAACTCTTGGTTTCTTAGTTTCAAGAAGACTCTTTAAATTGGCTCCTCTCTTATAGATGGTTATCAAGTGAGGGCCAGTTCTTTCCATTAACAAATTGTCTTTATGTAACAAATACCAATTCTTGTGAAGGATAAATTTAACTTGATCACTGTCGTTGTTAAAGGTAGAAATAAAACTCAACCTATAGAAATGGTTAGTGGCTCCTTGGTTTGTTGCATGTACATTATTACTACAATAGGATATATTTGTAGACTGTAAATCATTAACAGTGTCTACATGATCAGTATTTGATGCATTAAGTTTCTTGTCATGTAAGATAGGGTTGAAAATGCCTGCCTTACGTTTGTTTTTTATTTCTACTACCAGATGTTCTTCATCTCACATTGCTGCAGTCATAACCTGTGGGTAGTCCGCTGTCCTCGGTCGGCCCAAATACCAAAGTATTAGGCTGGCGTCGGTCATGGGCGCTCAGATCTGACGTCAGTGCGTCCCGGTATTAAAGCGCATGACCGACGCCATATCCTCAGTCTTTTTTGCCGCATGGTCCGAAGCAGAAGCAGCGTTTGCAAGTGCCGTTCGGCGTTCTGAAATTTTCGTATTTCGAGTTTCAGACCGAAACCAAGTTGGGCTAAGTACCCCGTTGGGGAATATTTTTGTTTTTTCTTGCCTCAGTTAATTCCGGATGTCAGAAAAAGTGAATAATTGTATTTCTTGTGGGAAACAAATACCGCATAGGGATTACCACTCTCTTTGTATTCCTTGTTTGGGGCCTGAGCATGACGTAGTCGGGTGTCGCTTTTGTGCTAGGTTTAATAAGCGCACCATTAAACGTAGGTTAGATTGTGCTAGGCTTGTCTTTGGGAAGCGGTGTAATTACAATATGCCGTCGGATCCTCCGACGCCCGCTTCTGCTAAGAAGTGCAAGGATAAGTCGTTAAGGTCCAAGCAGGATGAGTCGTCCGTTCCGGACGCCGGTTCTTCTGAAACTACGCTGGAAGCTGTAGAGCCAGCCGTGGTTTCAGCTGAGTCTCAGGGGGAGACTTTAATTTTGCAAGATGTGGCCTCTCAGGAGTCAGGTCAGGCTGAAGGGGCCTCTCAGGTTGCTGTACTCCCTTCTTTGACTAAGGTGGTTAGGCCTTCTCCTTCAGTCTCTAAGGTACCTTCTAAGGGCAGGCCTGGTTTGCCCTTCTCAGGTGTCAGTCCTAGTTCTGCAGGCTCTGTGCCTAAAAACACATGTTTAAAATGGCAGAAGATTTAATTTCCTTAATCAGGGGTTCTATGCCCCCTCCAGATAAGAGGCCTAGGGTGGAGCCAGAAGTGGAAAGTTTGGAACAGGTTTCAGATTACTCAGAGTCTTCGGCTGAAGACACTCAGGATTTTCCTCCTTATTCAGATTCGGATGCAGAGGATTCCAGTCCTTCTGCTTCTCCTCCAGAGGATTTTTCCTTCTCAGAAACCTTGCATTCTATGAGGGAGCATTTTAAATGGGAAGGTCAGGATTTCTCGATTCCGAAAGAGGCTTAGGGAATTTTTGTTTTTGCCTCAACATCGGCCCTTAGCTATACCTCCTGTTTTGGATGTTGTTCAGGATGTTTTCTCTGAGGCTTCCCTTAATCCAGAGACTTTGCCTCCTGCACCAGTTAAACCTGATAGATATTACAGGGTGCCTGAGGCTCATAAATATCTGTATAAGAGCCCAAGGGCTGATCCAGAAACTATTAGTCAGGGACCTAAGGGAGTCAGGGCTTCTGTTGTAAAGAATCCAGTTCCTATGGATAAAGAATCTAGAGCTTTGGATAGGTGGGGTAAAAAAGTGTACACCTCCTCCACTCTAGCAATGAGGGCTTTGAATTGCCAGTTTCATATGTTAAAGTACCAGAATTTTCTCCTTTCTCAATTAAAATCTAAGGTAGATGCTTTAGCAGAGGGCATAGAGTGTAAAGAATTACAGGAGTTGGTTCATGCCTCTGATCAGGTGGGTAAGCATTCCTTGCAGTGTGGTTTCGATGCTTTACAGGCTTCTTCCAGGGTGGCTGCCACTGGATCAGTTCTTCGCAGGCACGCCTGGCTTAAGGATCAGAGTTTGTCAGAGCATGTTAAAGCTAGAATTTTGGATTCTCCTTTACAGTCAGAAGTTTTGTTTGGTCCTCCTGTGGAGTCTGTTTTAAAGAAAATGGAAGACAAGGCTAAGTCTATGCAGACTGTTAAAGATTTTTTGCAGGTGCAGCCCCCTAAGTTTAGCAGAAATTGGCCTACTAAGGGATGGGCTTACCCTTCTTCTGATTTACAGTCTAGGGGCAGATCTAGACATGGTAGGGGCAGAGCTCAGGGTTCTTTCAGGCCTAGAACGTGGAGTTCCCCTGCACCATCTACAAGTGAGGGCAGGGGCCAGTCCTTTCGTAAACAGACCCAATGACCTGCATCTTCAGCTGCCAGATCCCTCCTGTCTGGCAGCTCCTTTGGGAGGAAAGTTAGCACTTTTCAAGCAAAACTGGCTTTTAGTCACCCAGGACAAATGGATACTGGACATTATAAACCGAGGCTACAAGTTTTATTTCCACACATTGCCTCCTTTCAAAGGCATGCCAGACGTTCCTCCTCAGCAAAGAGTAGAGGCTCACAAACAGATTTCTTTACTTCTTCAAATGGGGCTATACAGCAGGTCCCTTTGTCAGAAGTGGGCCTAGGATTTTATTCTCGCCTGTTTCTTGTACCAAAGAAAGGAAACACTTGGAGACCAATTTTGGATTTATCTATCCTCAACACATACCTGGACATTCCAAAATTCAAAATGTTGACGTTGCAACAACTTCTGCCTCTGTTGGGCAAAGACCACTGGATGGTAACTCTGGATCTCAAAGAGGCTTATCTTCATGTTCCTATCAGACCCAGTTGCAGGAGATTCCTGCGCTGGCTGGGACTTTACATTATCAGTTCTGTGCATTGCCCTTTGGCTTATCTACTGCGCCCAGGGTGTTCACAAAGGTTCTGGCCCCGGTGATAGCCTTCTTAAGGTTAAGAGGAATACAACTTTATCCTTATTTGGACGATTGCCTGATTCTTGCTCAAGACGAAAACAAGCTTCTTCACCATCTACAGTATGTTATGGCAATGTTAAGGTGCCTAGGGTATTTTGTGAACGAAACAAAGTCCAGTCTAGTACCCTCTCAGGAAATGTGCTTTCTGGGTGTGAGACTGAATACAGCTTCCCAGATGGCTTTTTTGACCCCGGACAAGCAAAGAAACCTTACTCTTTACTTTCAGCAATTGTCTCTACGGTCCAGGCTGACTGCAAGGACAGTCCTTCAAGCCTTGGGGTTCATGGCATCTTGTATTCTGGTGCTTCCCAATGCCAAACTGCATATGAGGAAGCTACAATGGTATCTCAAAATGTATGGACACAACACTGCCACGATCTGGACACTGTCATTCAAATAATACCTTGCATTAAAAGGAATTTTGTGGTGGGCTCAGGAATGTCACCTAAACAAGGGACTCTCTGTGACCCGACCAGAGGCGAGTCAGATCTTAACGACAGATGCCTCGGACAAGGCTTGGGGAGCACACCTCAATGGAAAGTGGGTTCAAGACACGTGGCCTGCCAGACTTCTACATTTACATATCAACTTGAAGGAGATGTTAGCAGTCCAATTTGCATTGCTGGCTTTCAAGGATTTACTTCACCCGGGACAAGTGTTGATTCAAACAGACGACACAAGTGTCATGTGGTACATCAACAAGCAAGGGGAACCCATTCTACCCTCTTTGCAGACAAGCTATGATTCTGTGGGAGACTGCTCTCAGTATGCACCTCACTCTTCAGGCAAGGTTTCTGCCAGGAGCACAGAACTCCTTAGCAGATGTTTTGAGCAGACAGATGGTGGATCCCCACGAGTGGAAGTTGGATCCTCATGTATTTCGACAGTTGACAGTGATATGGGGGACTCCAGAGATAGATCTGTTCGCTTCTCCACTGAATTTCCAGTTGCCAAAGTTTTGCACAAAGATGTTTCATCCCACAGCTTGGAAAGTGGATGCTCTATCATTCAGTTGGAGCAATCTTCACGTCTATGCCTTTCCTCCTCTGCCTCTCCTTCCCAAGGTGCTCTTGAAGGTCAGACAAGACAAGCCCTCCATGATTCTAATAGCTCCAGATTGGCCTCGACAGCACTGGTACCCTCTGCTGAGGAGTTTAGTACGAGAGCCTCCTTGGCCTTTGCCTTCAATTCCACACCTTTTGTCCCAGGCGGGCAATCATTTCCTCAATGTCAGGATTCAGTCCCTGCATCTAACAGCCTGGCATATTCTGTTCTAGAACCTGAAGGGTCGAAGCTTCCTCAACAAGTTTTGGATGTTATTTTGGAGGCCAGAAGGCCTAATACAAGGAAAGTTTATGCTGATAAATGGAGGAGATTTTTTATTTGGAGCACAGCAAGGAGTTTTGATGTTTCCGGGCCTAATTTGAGTGTTTCTCTTCAATATCTTACAGAATTATTGGACAAAGGTTTGTCTTTCTCCTCTGTAAAAGATCATGCTGCAGCAATTTCTGCTCACTATGACTGTGACCCACCATTATTCTCTCATCCTTTGTTTAAATAATTCCTTAGAGGGGCAAAGAACATAAGACCCCCACGTAGAGCTCCTACTCCTTCCTGGGATCTCAATTTTGTGTTGGAAAAACTTACTTTACCTCCCTTTGAACCTGCAGCTACGTCTGAGTTAAAGTTTTTGTCTTGGAAGACTGCCTTTTTGTTGGCCATTACGTCTGCTAGAAGGGTATCTGAATTACAGGCTCTAATGGCAGTTGAACCCTTCCTGATTTTTCATAAGGATAGGGTGTCTCTGCGTACTAACCCTACTTTTATGCCTAAAGTGGTTTCAAATGTGGCCCTGAACCAATCTATTCATTTGCCTACTTTTTATGCTGATCCCCAAAATAAAGGGAAGAAAATTTTGCACACTTTGGATATTCACAGGCAGTTGCGTTATTATTTGAGCAGGACTAAAAGTTTCAGACAGTCTCAACAGTTATTTGTTTCTTTTGCTTTGAGCTCTCAGGGGAAACCTATTTCTAAACAAACTATTTCTAAGTGGATTGGTCATTGTATTGCCTTTTGTTATTCTCATCATGGTAAGGAGATTCCGGCTGGAATCAGACCTCATTCCACTAGGGCTACTGCCACTTCTACTGCTTTTTTGAGGGGAGTAGCTACCAAAGATATTTTGGAAGCAGCTACTTGGAGTTCAGTGCACACTTTTTCTAAACATTACCATCTCCCTCTTTATTCCAAGTCTAGGGCTGGGTTTGCCACTGCAGTCTTGCAGGACTTATTAGCAGCCCCCAATGCTTTATGATTTGGCCAACCTCCCTTCACTTTTGCTTTGGGATTCTACCCACAGGTTATGACTGCAGCAATGTGAGATGAAGAACATAGTACAGTTTTGTACCTACCATAAATGTAGATGTTCGAAGATCCACATTGCTGCAGTCCAATTTACCCTCCCTCCTTCCCCTCTGTAGTTTGGAGTGTTTGTTTGTTTAGGTTGTAGATATTGTTTGTACATGGGTTTTGGAGGGTTTTTTTTTCTATTTTAGGCTGTGGCCTTTCTTTTTGGGCCTTCTGACATCTGGGGCAAGAAAAGACTGAGGATATGACGTCGGTCATGCGCTTTAATACCGGGACGCACTGACGTCAGATCTGAGCGCCCATGACCGACGCCAGCCTAATACTTTGGTATTCGGGCCGACCGAGGACAGCGGACTACCCACAGGTTATGACTGCAGCAATGTGGATCTTCGAACATCTACATTTATGGTAGGTACAAAACTGTACTTTCCTGGACTAGATAATTAGGGTAACCTCTATTTACAAACATGTTCCCCAATTGATCACATTCCTCTAAGAAATCTACTTCAGGAGAGCACATCCTTGTTGCCCTAACAAGTTGGCCCTTAACTATAGAGCGTTTCTGTTTAAAGGGATGTGCACTGGAATAGTGTAAGAAAGAATTGCAATAAGTGGGTTTCCTGTAAATAGTTGAACACAACTTGTTGTAACCTAGAGGCTTTTGTTAGTTTAACGTCCAGGTAGTCAATACTGTCAAATTTATATGTAAATTTGAAAAAAGAGGTAGTAGAATTCAAATAATCAACAAACTTTTCAGCTGCTAGCTGGTCACCTTTAAAGATGATAAATATGTTATCCAAAAATCTTGTATAATATACAAGTACATTTTTAATGTCTGGTAGATCAAAAATATACTGTTTTTCCCAATAGGTTACAAACATGTTGGCTACACTCGCTCCACATGAGCCCATCGCTACACCATGTTTTTGTAACTAATGTTGACCATTAAAAGTAAAGAAATTATTTGTCAAAATGATGTCAATAAGTTCAGACACTAACTCAATGTCTCTAGTTGGAGCATTTTTTTTCTTTCATCATTAAGGCTGTCCATTCAACTGCTTCCATGTGTTGAATAGAAGTATAAAGATCAACCACATCTATGGTCAAAAAGTTAAAGTCTTGGTCAGAATGTAAACTACTAAGACTATCTAAAAATGACTATGAGTCTTTACAGACTTGTGGGATATGTTTCAAATATTTTTGAAGAATGGAGTCAACTACTTTAGCACACGGGTAGGTTAGAGAAGCTCTACCGTCAGTGAGAGGTCTCATTGCTGGGTGCAGCATATCCTTGTGAATTTTTGGAATCCCAAACATTATAGGTAGTTTGGGTAAGGGTATGTTAATATAACTGAAAGTGTCAATATCAATTCTAGTTTCAATAAACATGTCTTTAAAGTAGTTTTTGACTCTGGACAAAGCTATATTGTATTAATTTAATGAAACTTTAGTGTAAGCTGGACTATCTAATACGAGTTCCATTCTTTTGTTGTAATCTATTATATCAAAAATGACCAGTCCTCCTCCTTTATCTGGTTTTATACATCGAACCAAAGAGGACCTCAACAGTTCTAGTGCTTGTTTTTGGTCAAGACTCACATTATTTAGTCTAGAACTAGTATTTAGCTTACGGTTACATGGAATATGTCTGATATCTAGTTCACAAATATTTTCAAACAGCCATAGTAAAGGATGTAAAGGAGGGTTAAAGGTACTTAAAGGTTTGAAATTAGAGTGGAAAAGTTCACTGTTACCCAAAAGAAAGGAAAGGTTAAGTTTCCTTACAAAACACTTCAAATCTATTAAAGTGCAAGCAATATTAATGTTGTTGCTAGGGACAAAAGAATTGCCCTTAGCCAACAAGTCATTCAAAACTGGTTCTGTAGTGGTAGATGAAAAGTTATAAATATTAAAATCACCACTAGAATTTTTTTAATATAACCAGTTTAGGTAGAGTGTTTGACACCGAGGAGGCAGTTAACGCTTCCTCTTGTTGTTCCAACTTTTGTTCCTCTGGTTCCGAGGACGTCGTGAATTCGAAGTGTTCCTCAGGTTCCCTTCTTGGTGAAAAACCTGTTCATTTTGGGTATTGTTCAAAGTTTAAACTGGTAACTGCATGTTGTTGTTGTTATTATGAGACCGCAGTCTTTCGCTGCGTCTCAAAGGTTCATTAAGCTGCTCGTTGTCAATGTCTGCGTTGGTGTTAAAGTTATTTAGTTGACTGGAACTCGTAATTGCAGTCGAGTCTTTAAAAGAAGACACTAATTTTTTGTTAGGCCACACTTGTGCTAATTGTGGTTTAGGTTATGCAGACCCATTTGAGTAAGCCAAATGGTCCCGGTTCAACTTCTTGATTTTGTTTGTTTTTAATTTGTCAAGAAGTTGATCTATACTGGTGAAAACTCTGCCATAATCATATTTGTATCTGACAAAGTCGTCGTCTGATTTAATGGTTTTGTCCAAGTTGTTAACTTCCGTAGACAAGTCTTCTCTTTGAAAGACATAGTGTTTAATCATAAGTTCCATTAATAGGAACCCTGAAGTATCAAATAAGTTTAACAATTCTTTATGGAAAAGTGAGTCCGGTGTTAAACCTGTTGGAAATTGGAAAAAGCGTAAGCCTTTAGGGACCAGTTTTTCAGACAGGCACTGTTTAAAGTAAACCACCTCCAGTGGAAGTTTTTTTAACTTTAAAAGTTTAAAGTCTAATACCTTCAACTTTTCGATAATAGTTGGTGCACTCACTAGTGTAGAATGAGCGTCACTGGCCGCTCGTTCCTTATTAGGAGTAAAGCCTGATGCCAATTTGCCGGTGTTATTCACCCACTCCATGAAGGAAGAAGTGCTGATAAGCCCTGTGCTGTTAAGGTGGTTTTCCGCTTCAGTTAAATTAACTTCCCTACGGACGTCCTGTCCTGGAGGTATAGATCTAGTGGAATTGTTCGAATTCGTCAGTTCACCGGTACTGTTGTGTGGTCTTAGTGGATTTTGGCCATTAAAATCGCTCTCGTAACGCACACCAGCGTTACAAACCTGTGCTGCGTTTTTGTTTTGTTTGTCAATCAAATCAAGGTGGTTGACAATATTGTCCATGCGTTGAGTTAACGAACTCATTACAGACGCCAAGTCAAGAGGAACCGGTTGCTGGTTTGAACCAAATAGGTTCGGACTAGTAGGGCTGTCAGATACTCTTGTGGCCATAACAAATGAAACAAAATAAATACCAAATGTGACACAACAAGAAAAAGTACTCCACAGCCACTCGCCCAAAAAAAAGTTTAAATGCATGTAGTCACTGAACGTATAGAAGTTTAATTAAAACACACAACGTTTTCGTCGCTCCTCTCGAGCAACTTCTTCAGAGAAAAGATAAAACATTTACAAGTTGTAATCAGATTTAAAAAAACGCTCAACGCGGTTTAATTATACTAACCAATCAGGTTGCTACTTTGGTGATTAGTTTCCAAGGAATAAGTAACATTTAAAGCAACACAGATAAAAAAGTGAAACAACAAAAAATCAAAACTTTAAACAGGTAAAACCTGTCACAATACTGTAGTGTCATCTGAAAAAATTTCCTGTCAACTCCTTAATGGAGTTAAATACTGCAGTTTAAAGCAACACATGTAAGAAATAAAAAATCAAAGTAACACAATGGAAAATATTAAACAAATAGTATTTATTAGTATTTATCACCATACAATAGTATCATCTAAACCATTTTCCTGTTAACTCCTTATCGAAGCATATACTATTGTAAAAAATAAGTTAACATATAAAAATTATATAAAAGAGTATAAGTATGTATTAATATGTAACAGTTGCCTATCCACTAAGTTGGTTGAAAGTTACCTCTTTTTTGGTAAAGTATCATTGTCTCAAATAGCTCTTTAGTTTTAGTATACAAGCTATGTTGCAATTATCATTGAGACCTGGGTAAAAAAGGCGTTCAGTGACAACTGCCATTCAAGTTCACAACATTCTAGTGTCAGTGAAGTTGGTCCCCGTCTAATGTCATGATTGATTTGGTCAGTAGCTAAAAATTGAAAAGAATGGTCCCCTTTCATGTTAATGTGTTTCGCTAAAGCATTGTCATTCTTGTCCTTTGAAACAGCGTAAATATTGTTGTTACATATTTGGTATTTATTTTGTTACATAACTGGTATATTATTTCCACTGGCTCCTACTTAGGGGCTCCTGAGAGGTTAGGACAAGAAAAACTGGTGTAATGGCATTGGCTGCCTTACTTTATACTACTGACGACCTGACGTCAGTCCTGAAGGGACAGCAACCAACACAGAAATACTAAGTCTCTGGTATTCGGGCCGGCTGAAGGCTACCCTGGCAGGGAAAACCCAAATGTTGATGACTGCAATAGTGAATACACTCGACCATCTACATTTATGGCAAGTGTACACAACTGTACCTTAGCAGTGCTCTGTATAGCAACAAAGGCTTAGACTGTAATGTTTACATAAAACTAGTACTTAGGATTTTAGCCTGTAACACAGTAAGGCTTTGAGTGGAGTTAAACGTGGGGAACTAGGTAGTGCATTGCACAGCACTTATAACAGATCATAACACTACCTTACAGCTAACCTTAATCCCAGACACTGCACTGGTGACCACTCTGTAAAACCAAGTCCCTAAACCATAGTAAACCAACCCAGTAATTGAGGGATGTACATACATAACGTCTTGGAGGATAAAGCTTATAAGGCAAGCAAAGACTTAACCTTGTACTCTTGTCATGGGAGATTATGTTGCAAGACACACACGCATGCCCCTTTCACCATGCTGGACAAGGAGGTAACGGTTAATTGCCTACCTGGAATTAGGCTCTGTAATAACACACACGCACTCATGTCAGTGCACCAAATGTACCAATGCAATTGTGTAATAGTCCTTGTGGGTGTAAATGACCTGAGGCATACTCAAGAATCCAAAAACAGTAACAAACTAACACAGTCCAACAAAATCACTGATTCTAGGCAGACCGGTATTTTGGATTTTTATGTACCGGTCTGCCTAGAATCAGTGATTTTGTTGACCTGAGGCGTACCTCATTGGACTGTATGAAAAAAGACATTACGGATCACTCTGAATATGTGTCACAGACCGGTACGTGCCTTGCAATGAGCAGCAGTCTGCCATCACCTAGGATGATGCCACATTATGAACAGAAACTAATTGATTTTAGCAGTTAGCTTAATTTCTGGTGTCACTGCATGGGAATCCAGTGCCTATCATCATGGTTAACAGACTATGTTGCTTTACCAAGAATGGTCAGTACCTGTTCCCATAGGCTTTCAGATAAAACTTTATCCACCCCTTTAGAGCAGTTAATGTCAAAGTGTCTAAACTACCAACATAAAAAAAAAAAAAAAAAATCAAAGCTACCTTTAAGGTGCTTCTGCTCCATGCTAAGATCCTAAAAACGAACCTCCACACCCTACAAGCTTTCCTCACTCTGGAAAATGTAGACAACTGTGCTGTTTTTGAGACTTGGTTTAAAGCCACAGAAAGTACTCTGGCAATATAATGTTACAGTGCCTTCCGCATATTTAGAACAACAGCAGCAGCAAAAGGCAAGGGCTAAAAATGGAGGTGTCTCAATTTCCATTAGCAACAAATTCAACTCTAGGGCATCATCCTGTTCAACTAACCTGGAGTTTATCCACGTCCAGGTTTTCATAGACAAGGTTCCATACCATGTCCTGGCCAACTACAGGTCACCCTATATGAACAACAAAGCTCACAACTTGTACCTGGACCTACTAAAGGCATTCAAAATCCAACCATACACCCTATTCATGGGAGACTTTAACTACCACTCTATAGAGTGGGAAGTGTACACTGCCTCTAACTCACAGCCACAATGTTTCCTCGATTTTTTTCTACACAAACATCCCGGACCAGATAGTACATACTTCAACCAGGGGCTCAAGTATATTATGTCTGGTACTCACTAACATGGGAGAGCATTGCCGCGTCCCCGTCCTCCCCCATGTCACATCCTCATTGGTGAGGTCGGATCATAAGGCTGTCTCCCTCGAAATAAAAGTCAGTCTGAAAACCCAACTAAACCCATAACGATTTGTATAACTATTCTAAAACTAACTACATCCTGTTAAGTGACAGTTTGTCAAAATTCAGGGCTCCCACAAACCCCGAAAACACAGCTTCCTATACAGAATTGTTGTCAGAAACACCGTACAAACATGTAAATGGCTGCATTGTAGCTGCTGTATTACCAAAAGCAAACCCAGGTCCAACACAAAAACAAACTCAACTTATGGAATCCTAACCTTAACGGTATATAACAAAAGAGAAAAGTTATTGTCAAAATCAGAAAGAGCAACTCACAAAGAGATGAGCCCTCTGATTCAGCTGAAGAAGAAACTAAGAGTTCCAGTAAGGTACAACAAAGCCAGTTATGAAGTCGGGATAGCTTCTCAGGCTAAGGACAGTCACAAAGCCTTCTTCAGCTATGTCAGGAACCTTAAAGGTAGCACACAGCAATATGCAGAACATTTGGTAGATGGCACAACCTTCACTGACCATGGTAACATAGCAAATGTTCTAGCCAATAAATTCAACTTTAACTTCACCCCCCATACCCTGTATGAAATCCATTGTAGCATATCCTCTCACGGCTACCAAAAGGGAACAGGTCCTAGCAGCACTTGCTAAAGCCAGAAACACTGCTTCACCGGGCCCTGACAGTTTCCCCATTTGCCTGATATATAGCCTCAAACCTGAACTAGTAGGACCAGTAGAGGTGCTGTTCATCTACATCCTCAAAACAGGTTATGTACTGAATGGAAGGCTACAGCAGTCATCACTCTCTACAAGGGTGGGCCATCAACCAACCTCAGGAACTACAGACCCATCAGTCTGACAAGTCTAATATGCAAAGCCATGGAATTAATTATCATGGAAATGATCAACAAGGACATTGGTAACCTACAGAAACTGGTCCCATCCCAGGTGGGCTTTGTCAGGGGAAGGTCTTGCCTATTCAACCTGGTGGACTTCGGGAGGGTCATCAAGGCTATGGATGAGGAGAAAATGCTGCACATTGTCTACCTTGACCTGGCCAAGACATTCAATGCAGTACTCTGCTCAGATATTGTTGGCAAACTCTCAGAACGTGGCATAAGGCCATACATAACTCAATGGATTGCTAGCTGTTTCACAGATAGAACCCAAGAAGTCAGGATAGGTGAGACCACTTCCACCAGAATACCAGTCACCAGTGGAATACCAAATGGCTCTGTGTTGGGCCCACATCTGTGTGGCATCTATTTCTCAGAAGTCAAGGCTAATGTTGAAGGTCTCATCAAGTTCACATATGACTGTAAATTGTGAGGTATAATAGATCCCTCCCCTATGACACAAAAATCCCACAAGAGGGTCTGACACAAACAAATGATTGGTGCCAGAGCTGCACATTAAATCTCACTGTGAAGAAATGTATTGTAGTAACCCTCAGGAAGTCATCCATCCAAGCTAATTACTCTATTGATAAAACACCTGTAAGAGTTAACCTGGTAGTTGGGGATTTAGGCCTTCGATCAGCATGTAACCGGGATAATAAAATCATTCTATGTTGCCGAACTCATAAGCAAGGGTGTGACATCTAGGTCCCAGGAAGTTATAGTACCACTCTACTCAGCCGTTATCAGACCTATCATCAAATGTAATGCTCCCTTTAGCATGTATCTAGTTAGGTACCTGCAACAGTTGGAGTGCCTCCAAAGATGTCATGCAAGGAGAATCCAGGATGTGAATACCCTCTCCTACACAGATCACCTTAAGACCCTATCTCTTTACTTAGTTTCCTACTAGTTACTGAGAGGTGATCTATGTCTGGCATATAAGGCATCCCTAGACCCAGCTCTAATGAACCTCTTGCACATCCGCAAAACAAACCACACCAGGAACACTAGATCCAATGACCTGAACTTCGCCTGTGACATAAAACATGCTGCAGGGACTGATATGTTTCTCAGAAGATCCCTACGTTATGAAACAGGCTCCCCACCCACATGAAGCAGAGTTCATTATTGATCATTTTTAAGCAAAACCTTGATCATTGTATGGGAAGTCATAAGTTCACCCCTGGTCTGACCCCCATGTCTTTGATAGACAGAGGCCGACAGTATGTTAGCTAATCCAAACTGACATACCCCCCTCCACACACACAGCCCTTGGTTACCTTATTACTAACATACCCCCAGCATATATGAGTTTAATGTACTCAAGGACCAAACTGGGTTGGGTTGCATGGGTAGGATTATAAAGACCTTGGTGGTCAATAACCTAGTATAAACCTATGAACCTGTAAACTATGTTGTTACCTGTATTGGTTTCCTGTGAGACCATGTTGGGTTTAGAAGTTTCAGCATTGCGTGAGATTAGTGTTTTACTGCTTTTTTAATATCCTAGACTTTGCATTCCCGTATATGATTCAGCCTGTGGTTAGGATTAACCAACTTTTTTGTCAGAGAGTGTATTAATATGAGCTTTACTTCAGTGCTCAGGTCCTTAGACTATCAAGGAATGCTGATTCCTTCACTTCAGGGTCAAATGTGTATTTTATGCATGTATATATTGTGTTTTTTTTATTCTCTCTGTATATAATGTAATTTTATCTATTGCCTTTATTCCCTCAAGCTAACTATGATATTAACCTTGTGTATAATATATGTATGTATTGCATTTTGTCATTTACTCTATTTATAATGTTGTTTACCTGTTATGTTTTCCCTGGGATGAGACTTAAATGGGTCCAATAGGATTTATGCTGTATCCTGGTTAATAGATTTAAAGTAAAAATTAAAGTAAATATATACTCACCAGCCTGAGGTATCATAGTATCTGATGTTGTCATTTTAATTTATTCTTCAATGATTGGCTTTGGATCCAGCCCTCTGATTCAGTTCCAGACACTTTTACAACTTGTAGAACACTGAAAGCTCTCGAGCTCCTCTCCTACCCATACTGCATTAGTCTTTTACCATACAACAGATCTTATTTGCCACCTTTGCGTACGGGTGTGGTCGCAGTTAGCTCTCTAGCTATTGTGGTATTTGTGAGTAAAAAGGCAGATTTATTACATTTTTCCTTTAACTTTTTCTAGAATAGTCCCCTCTTACCCTTTCTGCATTATTCAGTGTAACCGTATTACCATTGTTGGTATTTTTTCTTGCTTTCTTTCCTTGTACCTTAGTGCAAGTCTCGGTTACTGTCATTGGTAACTTTTTCTACCCTTAATAGTTTCCATTTGAAAAAAGGCTTTCATCTTCTTTTCTCTTAAAAGTGTAGTTTTTGGAAATGGCTAAAAAAGCAATAGGTTTTAAAAAAAAATGCAAGGCCTGTGGCCACAAGATACCTTTGTCAGGTGCACATGACTTTGTGTCTACTGTTTAGGCCCAGATCATTTGAATGTGTCCTGTGATATTTTAAGGCTTTTAATCCACCAGCCTTGGTGAAATGAAAAAAACAAGCTTATTTTGAAGGGTTTGCTCTCTTCTTCTTCTTCTCACACAGCACTTGGGGTTCAACACCCCCTCCTCAAACAAGAAAGAGTCATAGAAGCATTTTGGATCTTCTGTTCCGAGTTTGGCTACAGGTGCAGAACCTCCTCAAAAACTACCTAAGTTAGAAGGCAAAACACTGTGGTCCTCCAGCTTCTGAAGCCAAATCTGCATAATCAGATCTGATCCTCTCAGGATACGAAGTATCTTCCTCAGACCCATTATGAGTCATCTATGTATCCCTTTCCTTCCTATCTCCCATTCCCATGCCTAGAGAGATGCCACCACTCCAGGACCTCATCTGTTGCGTCATCTCCTTGATCCTCCAGAAGTTTGACCAAAGCAGATGTAGATAGTATGATGAGGAAAGTTCTGTCGACACAAATACAAATGAGGGTTCTCCCGGTTCCTACTTCGTCAGGTCTGGAGACATTCATAAGTACTACTCCACCAATGAAGTCTCCTTGTCTGAGCCAACCTTTGGTTTCACAGCACTTGGAACTGACAATCCCAGATCCATCCTTATCTGATCCAAAGTGAATCAAATCTTTTACTCCGGTACTGTCTCTGAGTGAACTAGCTCTTAGTGCATCAGAGACAGATGACTCTTGGAGCAGTAGCATCTGTGCCAGATCTGGGGTGTTGGAGTCGACTCAAGGTTGTCAGAGCTGTCTCTGCCCCTCGGAGCCTCAACCATTGACAGCTCGGCTCTGACCCCTGCTTCAAGCAGTTTGCCTTTGGGTTAGAGGGAGTTGACTGTTCGGAAGCATATCTTCAGAGCTGTTGGCTTCTTCCTCCTCAAGGCATTCTGGCTTTGAGTTGGTGGAGAGTTTTCTCTCCTCCTAGAGAAAGGATGTATCTACCTTCCTCAGTTTCCACTTCCCACACCCACTTGTCTTTACATCAACAGCATCAACATCCTACTCCACAAGGACAGCCAACTCAAAGTCTCCAGGATACTCCTCAGGGTATATTGATTTCTTTTGATACTTCTCCAGAATATCCCACTGAAGAAGTCCCTAGGAAGAGAAAGTGCAAGAGGAGGCACAGACTCCCTTCAGGAGTCTGTCACAGAAGATACAGATATCGGTGAGGGGGAAGGGTCCCCAAGATTACCAAATGATTACCTCCTAGAGATCCTCAAACAAAGAGGTGGTTGGTCTAACGACAACCCTTCTCAGGAGGAATCCGTAATCCTAGAAGCCTTTAGGCCTGGCCCATCTACCTCCTGGGTGACTCCACCTGCTGATGAGCTCATTGATTTGATCTCTCGGTGGGTGTGGAAGGAGCCTGACTTCGTTGAGCTGATCCCCAAATGACCAGACAGTATTATAACACTGCCCATGGGTAGGAAGTTTTGGAGTAAGGGGGTACCTGTGGATGGTCATAGTGTCTGCCATAAAGAAGGAACTTGTGGAACAAAGTTCTTCTGTTCATCCTCCTAACAGAGTCTAGGGTGATGGACAGATTTTGTTTATGCTTCAGCGACTTTCGCACGTTGATTGCTGAAATATTTGGCACAGTTTACTAGACTTCAGTGGGATTTGATTAAACAACTCACCAAATCCCTCTCAGGGACCATTACATCTAAGGCATAAGGTTTTTTTGCTTCACAGTTGGCTACTCTGCAGTGCATTTCAAATTCGTCTGTGAGGCTCATTTCACATGCAGCTGTAGGTACCTCAAGGGCAGTGGGTTCAGACATTTCCATTAGAAGGCATGTCTGTATGCAGTTGTGTGATTTTGCATACCCCTTCAAGTCTTCCTTCGTCAGTGCTCCTTTTGACAGAAATTCACTGTTTGGCCCCAAGGTTAAAGGCACACTATCCAAGTGTGAGCAGGAAGGTAAAACCCTCTTTGCAGTGGGCATACTTTTTTCAACCCCTCAAAGGACCTTTTCCTGGAATCAATGAGGTGGTCGAAAAATGTGGTTCAGAAAGTCCCAGGGTTCCTTCCAAGATCCATGTGGCAATAGTTCCCCCCGAGACAGAGGGGGGAACTGTAATGGAAGATGCCGTCCACTTGGCAGAGATGACCTGTAGAACCAAGGGTGTAGAGATATCTTCTCTGATGGATCCTACCAGCACTCCTGAAAGAAAGCTAGATTGCCCACCTCTGGAGGCAGTCGGAGATCATTTGTCCCTGCACCAGAGAGCCTGGCTACAGGTTACAAAATATTCATGGGTGCAGACTATTATTTCCAGAGGCTATACAATTCCCTTTTTCCTTCCTCCTTCCTGTATAGTAAACAAACTTCCTGATGTTCCTTCCAGTCAGAGGAAGACAGCAGCACTATAAATAAAAAAGCTTCTAGAAAAAAAAGTCATCCAAGAGGTCCCCCCAGACCAGAAAAAGTTTGGAACTTACTCAAGATTCTGTTTAGTGCCAAGTAAAACAAAGGACTGGAGACCAGTTTTGAATCTCAGCAATCTGAACAAGTCAGTTCAGCACACAGAGTACCAAATGGCCACCGTTCAGTCCATTTTGCCTTTTCTGCACCAGGACAATTGGATGTGCCCAGTAGAGCTTCAGGATGTGTGCTATCATATCAGAATGAACAGGCAATCCAGAAGATACCTACAATTCCATCTTGGAGCCAGTTATTACCAATTCAGAGCTCTGCCCTTTGGTTTCATCACAGCCCCAGGGTGTTTAGCAAATGCATGGCAGTGGTAGCAGCTCACTTGAGACTTAAAAGATTCTGAGTGTTTCCTTATTTGGATGACTGGCTCATAACCGCTCCGACCAGGCAGCAGTTGATCAAAGCACGGGATCATGTACTCTAACTATGCTCTTAACTAGAATTACTATCAATCGCAACAAATCTTAACTAACGTCAACTCCGATATTACAGTTCATAGGAGCTGTGTTCAACACATCTTCCTTGACAGCCTCTCTTCCTCTGCCAAGGGTTCAAATGATAGAATTCCAAGTCAGAAAGATTGTTGAAAAATTTTCTCTGTCTGCTTGAAAGATCCTTCAAACATTGGGGTCATTGTTTGCTGTGATAGTTCTGGTTCCATTAGCAATATTTCACATAAGAATTCTTCAGTGGACACTAGCAATTCAGTGCTCTGTTCTCCACTAGCCTTTATCCACCAAGATCAAGATAACTCAGGCATGCAGAAATTACATCCTTAGGTGGATTTACTCCAATCAAGTTCTTTGCCCCTTCACTCTTCCTCAGCTGAAGGCCATAGTGGCCACGGATGCTTCCCAAATTGGGTGGAGAGGCAACTTTTTGGGAAAGACAATCCAAGGCACATGATCTCCTAAAGAGGCCAATACGTATATCAATGTCCTAGAAATGAGAGCTGTCCTAGTGTTGCAGGCCTTCCAAGACGTTCTTCCCTCTGGGACAATTGTGATTCAGATGTACAATATGTCTATGGTTTGGCACATCAACAAACAAGAAGGAACCAAATCTTAACTCCCCTTTGTTGAGAAGCACTAAGAGTGTGGCAGTGGGTGTCATCCAATCAATTTTCTGATATCAACACACATCCTAGGGAAATCCAACATTATAGCAGGCAAGCTGAGTAGATCCTTTCTAATGCTTCACGAGTGGTCTGTAAAGATTAAAGTGGTGAAAAGATTTTCCATCAGTGGGGCCAACCTTGTTGTGATCTTTTTGCATCTCTCCGTAAAAACAAGTGCAACAGGTTCTTTGCCTGGATCCTCCCACCAGGGTAGTCACCAAGAGATGCTATTCTCCATGATTCACCCCCCAGGTCTCCTCTACACCTTTCCCCAGTACCTCTAATCCACAAATTTCTTTGGAAAGCATCATGATTGAAGAGCACAGTCATCCTCTTTGCCCCTTATTGGACTCATCAGATTTGGTTTCCCTTTCTTTTGCCTCATCTCCTTTGCCAGCCTTGGACTCTAGATCCAACTGTCAACCTCCTTTCTTACCTGACAGACTCAGTACACCTGGACATTGTAGGCCTAAAGTTGACCACATGGTTTCTCCAGTTCTGCTGATGGCTAGACAGCCCAAGCTGTCTTCTACTGTCCATCATCTTATCATCCTGCAAAGCTCCCACAAGAAAACTTTACAAAAGCAAATGGAAAAGGTTTATTTTTGGGCACAGCAAAAAGATATTGACCCTTTTCTGCACCAGTTCCAAAAGTTATGGTGTTCTTGGCTACAGTTTTTAAAGGGGGAGCTAGTTCCTCAATTGCTGAGGTACAGCTAGCTGCCATTTCTAATTTTCACATAAGGTTTAATAATTCATCTTTAGCCTCTTCCAAATTTTGTAAGGCCTTTATAAGAGGTGCCTTTCTTCTCAGAGCTCCTTTTAAAGATCCCACTCCCCCATGGGATTTGAGTTTAGTGTTAGCCTTTGAACCAGTCCCCCTTTGAACCATCACTCAAGTACGAACTAAATTTTTTAACCGGGAAACTGTCTTTGTAGTGGCCATTACTTCTACCTGAAGAGTTTTGGAACTTTATATCCTATCTTCTAAGCCTCCTTATCTGATTTTTCATAAGGATAGGGTGTCAGTAAGAACCAACCCATCCTTCCTTCCTGAGGTGGAGTCGGAATCCAGTATCAATCAAACTATCAACCTCCCAGTCTTTTTTCCAAATTTCTCAAACAAAGAAGAGTACATGTTGCACCTGTTAGATGTCCACAGGCAGTTACATTTTTATCTTCATAGGGCAAAAGCTTTCAGGAAATCAAATCAGTTATTTGCATCTTTTCAGACTCAAAATGGGGCAAACCAGTTACCAAAGTCACTTTAGCCAAGTAGTTAATGGTTTATTTTCCTTTGTTTAGACGCTGGGTTTGTCTTTGCAAAACCTGTAAGAGCTCATGCTACAAGGTCTATGGCAAATTCTTCAGTATTTCTATACAGATCTTCCGTGGATGATATTTGTGCAGCTGCCACTTGGGCTAACCCTCATACCTTTGTTGCTCTTAAAATGTCACATCTGGTCTCTAGGGGAAGAGCAGCCTTTGGCTTAGCGTTGGTCAGGAACATCCTTCCTTAGGGTCCTCCCACGATTGAGGTAGCTGGGGACTCCATCCCAATCATTGAGGAATGAATGAAAATGACAATATCAGATAAAGAAGTTATATACTTGCAATAACATTCAACCTGTGTTGACCATTTTCATTCTTCCTCAACTTCACTCGTGCCAATCCCCTACCAGTTTAATTTTTGTAAGGATCAGAAGATGCTAAAGGAACCAGTGATGTCCTTCAAGAATGCAACTGCAGTCATAACATATGGGTTGTCCTGCCTCAGGCAGCCCTCGGTCGGCCGAATTCCAAAGTCTGGGTCCGGCGTCGGCTGGTGTCGCCTCCTCTCCGACGTCACAACGGCTGGAGTATAAAGGCATCAGCCGATGCCATCTTCTTCAGTCTTTCTTGCCGCGCGGTGCCCGAAGCAGAAACAGTTCGCAAGTGCCGGTCGGTCAGCTCCTGTGTTCTCAGTACCGAAGTCATCTAAAAGCTAAGTACCCCGTTGGGGAACATTTTTCTTGCCTCAGCCGATGTCAGAACAAATTGAGAAAGTTAATAATTGTTTGTCTTGTGGTAAACAAATACCTCATAAGGACTTCCATTCTTACTGTCTTCCTTGCCTGGGCCCAGACCACGACATCTCGGCCTGCGCTGCCTGTGCTTGCTTCAATAAGCGCACTCTCATGCGCCGGGCAGAAATTGCTGAAGACTTTTTTGGCGAATCCTTCGCGTATATCATGCGTCGGATCTACCGACAGCTCAGTCTTCCAAAAAACGGAAGGACCGGGAGAGGCATCCTCAGCCCGCGTCCTTTACCGATACTACTCCTAGACCCTCCACTAGTGCTTCGGTCCCTGCGGAAGTGGTAATTCAGCCGCTCCAGACCGACGACACAGCGATAGCTAGTCCTTCGGTCCCGGAGACCTCTCTGGTGCCGGTTGTCGATTTTCCTCCGGATACCGAAGTTCTTGATTTACCCGACACCATTCCGGTGGACAAGGTCACTCCTGCACGTGGGGCTGCTAGGCCTCCTGTATCTATGTCCATCAAGGCCTTTGCACGTGCTAAGGCCGCCAGCCAGGCCAAGGCCCATCCTAAACCTGCTGTCCAGGCCCCCTCTTCTGATAAACAGATTATGTCTCTTGCTGCAGACCTTATTTCCCTTATCAGGGGGTCTCAGCCTCACCCAGACAGAGGTTCTCAGCCTCCTGCAGAGAAAAGGCCTAGAACTGAGCAGACTGAAAACCTCTCCTCAGATGAGGCCTCTGGGGATTCTGAGCATTCAGACATTCAAGAAGAATCTTTCCAGGCCTATGAGGACTCTGATGCTGAGGAATCAATTCCCTCTGCCTCTCCTCCAGAGGATTTCTCTTTTGGTGAAGTCCTGCACTCAATGAGGGAGCATTTCCAATGGCAGGGTCAGGAATTCTCTGATTCCAGGAAAAGGCTCCGTACCTTCCTAAAGCTTCCCCAGCACAGACCTTTGGCTATTCCTCCTGTAATGGATGTTTTGGATGATGTTTTCTCTGATTCCAGTGCTAACCCTGACTCTCTCCCCCCTGCTCCTGTCAAGTCAGATAGATATTACAGAGTCCCTGACACTCACAAACATCTCTTTAAGGCCCACACCGTGGATTTAGAAACTATTTCACAGGGTCCCAAGGGAGTGGCTACCTCCTCTGCCAAGAATCCTTTGCCAGCGGATAGGGAAGCCAGGTCTATGGAGAGATGGGGTAAAAAAGTTTATACCTCTACCACCCTAGCCATGAGGTCTCTTCACTGCCTTTTTCATATGTTTCAGTACCAGGATTTTTTACTGGATGATTTACAGAAAAAGTTAGCCTCTCCTGAGCCCCTTGATAGAAAGGCATTGCAGGATCACATACATAACACTCAGCAGGTTAACAACCACTTTCTTCAGTGTGGTTATGATGCATTGGAAGCTTCATGTAGGGCAGCTATGACTGGGGCTGTGATACGTAGACATGCTTGGTTAAAAGATCAGCCACTGCCAGACCATGTCAAAGTAAAGTTACTTGATGCACCTCTGGAAAAACAGAAGCTTTTTGGCACTAATGCACAAGATGTGTTGAAGTCCATTGAGGAAAAAGCTAAGTCAGTACAGACAGTCAAGGATTTCCTCCAGGTTCAGCCACCCAGATTCAGTAGAAACTGGCCTTCAAAGAATTGGTCCTTCCCAGACTCGGACAAGTTTCAAAGGGGAAAGAACAGGCGTGGCCGAGGCCGAGGACAATACCGAGGCTCCTACAGGGGACGCCAATGGCAACCTACAAATCAAAAAAGTGCTGCAGCCAGTCCAGCTGCACCACAAGGACAATCACAATGACTTGACTTTCATACCGCCTACAAGGGCTCAGAGAGAAGCACCCTTGGGCGGAAAATTATCCTTATTCTCAACAAACTGGCATACCTTAACCAAGGACAGTTGGATCCTGGATTTAATAGACAAGGGTTACAGATTCCACTTCCATACTTTACCTACAAGACAAGCCATGAGAATATAGAAAAAACAGATAGTGCACCAATGGCTGTGTTGAATCGTAAAAGTCACAAAATCACGAACAGCTGCTGCTAGTTGACCTTTTATTGTAAAATGACAAAAACAGGATCCAAAAGTAAGCGCTTTCACGTCCAAGAATGACGCTTCATCAGACTTCATGAATCACTGTAAGAAACACACTCTTTATATATACAGCCCAAGTCATGTACTGATTACAATTAATTGATTAATCAAAACACTTTGTTTAAAACACAACTCAGGTTAACTCATTCATTGCTGACAAACATTTAAAACATTATCAAAACCCCTTAAAGACTCTAAAAACTAGTGTGGCTAAAAACTAGTGTGGCTAAAACCTAACTCCTATTAAACCTGGGTCTATATGTATGTGTATATGTGACCCATAGATATAAAATGTATATGTTATGAAAAATATATAATAAAAAAACTCTATAAACATAATGTAGAATAATATAAAACTACTGCAGAAAAACTGATGTATGGTAATTACATGATAATAATAACTAGTGTTTTAATGGACGTCCCGCTAGACATGGTTTAAGTGTAACTTTATCATTTAACCCATATATATGTGCTTGTAATCTCACTATCCATCTATTCTCTAACTCCTCCAACTTGTTTTTATAGTTACCCAACCTATATGTCCTTTGTAGTTTCTCCAAGACTTGGAATTTAAAAATATGTTTGGATCCATTCTCAAGAACATGTTTGGCTAGTGCGTTGTTAGTATTCTCCTTGTGTATTGCGTATATATGTTCTCTTACTCGCTCTCTTAATGTCCTATTAGTCTTGCCTATATAGAACTTGGGGCATTCTTGACAGTGAGCTAGATATATTACATCAGTGGTCCTACAATCTGCATATCCTCGAAATCTATATGTACGTTTGGTGATGGGATGTTCAAAAACTTGATGGGCATCTATAAATTGACATTGATTGCAGGAACGGCAAGGAAATGTGCCTACTCTATCAGACTTGCAAGAATCTCCCCTATCATTGTCATAGCATAAAATCCTATTGAGGGATTTCATATTTTTGTAAGTTATATTGGGTCGGTCAGTTACCAGCTCCCTGATCTTATTGTCATGTGTGAGTAATCTCCAGTTATTACTGATGATGCGTTTGATATAACTATTTCTGTTGGTATATGAAATAGTAAGCCTGGTCTTAACTGGTGGCTTTGGATTGGTTCTTTGTCCATCCTATGGAAAAATGGAATTCCCTTATCATTTCTATGTCTATCATTGTTCATCATGGCTCCCTTAACCTCTCTATTCTTATAGCCTCTAGATGTGAAATTGTTGGCTAACATAACAACTTGTTGACCATAAACTTCATCCTGAGTGGTTAGCCTGGATAACCTCATGGCTTGATTGTCAACAATGTTAGAATACACATGGCGGGGGTGCATGCTGGTTCGATGTAACAAACTATTCCTCCAACATTTCTTCCTGAATAATTCTGTGTTGATACCCAAATGTGACTTGGTTAGTCTCACATCAAGAAATTCAATGGCTTGTTTAGAATAGGTACTCTCAAACTCTAAAAACATTAATGTATTGTACAAACTGTTGTAACTGATGTTCAGTTCCCTCCATCCACAAAACGACAATAGTATATAAGATGTTCGTGTAATCTGAGTTCATGCTCCCTCCCAATAAGCCAAAACCATGTTGGCATAGGAGTTTGCAGGGTCCCCATGGCTACCCCCTTCCTTTGTAGATAGTATATTTTATCATATAACATCACATTGTTCTCTAGGATGATCTCTAACAATAATGTCCATCTAATAATCAAATTGTTGCTTATATTATTCTCTAATAAAAATAATCTTGCATATTCAATACCTGTTGTATTAGGTATAGATGTGAACAACGACTTGACATCCAGGGTTACAAAAAAATCATTTTCATCAATGTTCACTATTCTATTGAAGTTGGCCAAACCCTTCAAAAAATGTTCTGTATCCTTTAATATATGTCTAGAATTATTGATTATGGGTTTAAACATTTTATCTAAATATATCGATAGGGGCTCTGTCATCCATCCCTTGCTAGATACAATGGGTCTCAATGGGGGGTTGAATAGATTCTTGTGTACTTTAGGAAGTCCCCTGAAGGTCGGAATCAAGGGACTCTCGACAATAAAATACTTGTATAACTCAGAATCTATGACATTGCTTAATAATAAGTCATACAAATGTCCATGTACATTCTTGATTAACATGTTCAAAGCACTACCATTCAATTCCTGATAAGTATCATGATCTAACAACATTTGTTCCATTTTGTCTAATATCACAATTGCCCCTCCTTTGTCTGCCTGCCTAATAATAATGTCCTTGTTATTCTGTAAATTTGTGATGGCATCCCTCTCATCTTTAGAAGTGTTGTAATTTATGTGACCATTGTTGTAAAGTTCATGTAGGTCTTCTTCAAAAGCATCCAACAAGGAATTGTATGGAGGCATGAACGTGGATGGCTTATTGAAACGTCTAGAATCACTGCTATCATAATTCCCTTCAGCACCAAACAATAACTTTAGGCCAATGTTTCTTGTAAATAGTTTTATGTCCATAATTATATCAGCTATATCAGTAAAACCCGAAGGGATGAAACTCAATCCCTTGTTCAAAATAGACAATTCATCTTTACTTAGCACATACCTGGAAATATTGAGAACTAAGTTCTCTGTATCGGTTTCAGTGCTTTCCTCTGTGCTCTTTCTTTTCCCCTGTCTGTTGCTCGATGGCCAAGTCCTGTTGTCGAAGGACTGTATCGGTAACGGAAGAGTAAAAACTTCTTCCTAATCTGTATTTAAAACGAATCCATAGTGGACTGTTTCCTGCGGGCATCCCTATTGATGGCAACTCCTGGACCATGGAGGTGAGTTCACTTCTCTGACTGAGTGAACAACAGCCTCCACAGTAACTTGTAGTTAGATTGCACCATTACTTGCTTCTTGGTTGGGAAGCCCTGCCTTCAAGGCTTCAGCTGTTGTCATGGTGGGCGTGTTGAGTTGTGCAGTTAATGCCCCATTAAAAGGCTTGGATTGATGAGCCTCATTTCGGACATATCTTGAATTGTTATCCCAAGAGAACACCTGACCCTTCTGGAAGTCTAGAAAGTCCCTTTCTAGCTTCCTTTTTTTGTCTTGTAACAATTTGTTGTCGAGAGTGGATAACATTATTCTTAAGTCATTATTTAAAATCTCAAGCTCCCTGGTACTGAGTATCTTGGATAATTCCATTTCCTGGTTACCAATTTCTATCTTAAGTGCTTTCTCAGTTTGCTCATATTGCTCTATTAAAATCTTCATATAAGCAAAACTTGTTTCGTAGGCATTTTTAATATTCTCAAGCCTCTCTGAACAAGTTTGAAATTGAGGCATGCCTCCATATGTAGCTTTTGCCACTGTACAGTCTTAAGTTTTTGCAACTTCATCTCTAGCCGTCTTGTGATTAAAATCACATCCATATCATGTTGCATTCTATTACGTTCTTTGTCATTATTGCATAGTTCCTTGGTGGAAAGTTTAAGTAAAGGATTGCTACTTATCTCAAACCAATAAATCTTTTGTGTTCAAGGGTTTGTATTTCATCCATCGGTTCGTTCCACAGCCATGTCCTCACGAAAAACAATTCAGGTACAGAAGATAAATGTTCGGGTAAAGCACTCTGTTATAACAGTCAAAATGAGAATATAGAAAAAACAGATAGTGCAGATAAAGAAACACACTCTTTATATATACATGATATATACATAAATATCTATGGGTCACATATACACATACATATAGACCCAGGTTTAATAGGAGTTAGGTTTTAGCCACACTAGTTTTTAGCCACACTAGTTTTTAGAGTCTTTAAGGGGTTTTGATAATGTTTTAAATGTTTGTCAGCAATGAATGAGTTAACCTGAGTTGTGTTTTAAACAAAGTGTTTTGATTAATCAATTAATTGTAATCAGTACATGACTTGGGCTGTATATATAAAGAGTGTGTTTCTTACAGTGATTCATGAAGTCTGATGAAGCGTCATTCTACTTTTGGATCCTGTTTTTGTCATTTTACAATAAAAGGTCAACTAGCAGCAGCTGTTCGTGATTTTGTGACTTTTACGATTCAACACAGCCATTGGTGCACTATCTGTTTTTTCTATATTCTCATTTTGACTGTTATAACAGAGTGCTTTACCCGAACATTTATCTTCTGTACCTACAAGACAAGCCATGCCAAACCTGCCACACCATCAAAGGGCAGAGGCACTCATTCAAGTTTCAAAGCTATTAAGTATAAAAGCAATAGAAAAGGTACCTCCCCAGGAACAAGGCCAGGGTTTCTATTCAAGACTGTTCCTTGTTCCAAGAAAGGAAAACAAATGGAGGCCTATACTGGACTTGTCTACTCTAAATACCTTTCTCATTGTGCCAAAGTTCAAAATGCTGACGTTACAGCAACTCCTTCCCATGCTGGGCAAGGGGTCTTGGCTGGTCACTCTGGATCTCAAGGAGGCATACCTGCATGTCCCAGTCAGACAAAGCTGCAGAAGATACCTCAGATTTCTTGCAGGGACAGAGCACTATCAATTCTCAGCATTGCCGTTTGGCTTATCTACTGCGCCCAGAGTGTTCACGAAATGCCTGGCATCAGTAGTGGCACACTGCAGACTCCAGGGAATTCAAATATACCCCTACCTGGATGACTGTCTCATACAAGCAGACAACAGACAAACCTTAATAAAAAACTTGGACTATGTCATGCAATTACTACAGGCCTTGGGATACACAGTCAACATTCAGAAATCAAGACTACTGCCATCCCAACAGATTATTTTCCTAGGAGCCAAACTGGACATACAAACACAAATGGCCTACCTCACAGAGGAAAAACAACAGCAGTTACCAGAGTACTTCAAAGGCCTAGCACGGCTCTCCCAGCTGACTGCAAGGAAATTCCTTCAGGCCCTGGGGTTCATGGCATCATGCATTCTTCTGATACCTTTGGCAAGACTTCATATGAGAAAGCTGCAATGGTATTTGAAAAGCTTATGGTC
Source organism: Protopterus annectens (assembly GCF_019279795.1). NCBI lineage: Eukaryota > Metazoa > Chordata > Ceratodontiformes > Protopteridae > Protopterus > Protopterus annectens. The sequence goes on from NC_056726.1 coordinate 966,672,194, forward strand.
CCAACACAGCCAAAGCCTAGAGGACGTAATCCCACTTATTCCATGCCTGCAAAAGGAATTCTTGTGGTGGGCTCAATCAAGTCAATCAAACAAAGGCATGTCTTTCAACAGACCTCAAGCAGGTCAAACAATTACTACAGGCGCCTCAGATCATGGATGGGGGGGCGCACATGGAGGGCAGATGCGTTCAAGGTCAATGGACACCAAAGGAAAGACATCTGCACATAAACCAAAAAGAGATGATGGCAGTGATACATGCAATCGAGAGTTTCGAAAAATCACTGCAGCAAGGACATTTACTAATAAGGACAGACAACACCACTGTCATGTGGTATATAAACAAGCAGGGAGGGACTCATTCATACCCCCTCTGCAGGCTAACAATGACTCTCTGGGAAAAAGCACAGAGTCAGAAGATACACCTGCAATCCCAGTTTGTGCCAGGCAAGGACAATGTACTGGCGGACAAGCTGAGCAGAAATTTCTTGGATCCACACGAATGGATGCTGCATCCCCACATTTTTTCACAAATAACAAAGACATGGGGAAGACCGGACATAGATCTATTTGCGTCTCACACGAATCATCACCTGGAAAAGTTCTGTACCAGGACCCACCATGCACTAGCCTGGACAACGGATGCTTTCTCCTTCAGCTGGAATTCCCTAAAAATTTATGCATTTCCTCCTCTGCCACTGTTGACCAAGGTGATCCTGAAGATCAAAGCAGAACAACCAACAGGCATTTTGATAGCTCCAGACTGGCCAAAGCAACACTGGTACCCATTGCTGTTGAGCATAACTCGGACCAAACCGTGGCCTCTGCCCTTCTGGCCCCTGCTCCTAACACAACACAATTACAGGACTGTTCACCAGAACCTGAAATCATTACATCTGACAGCCTGGAGGTTACTATAACTTCTTCCGCCTCCAATCTTTCCAAGGCAGTTCAGGATATCTTATTGGAAGCACGCAGACCATCCACCAGAAAAGCCTATTCAGCCAAGTGGAAGAGATTCAGCATCTGGGCTGCCAACAGGGGTGAGGATACAACAGTACTGAGTATACCTCAGATATTGGAATACTTGGCAGAAATGTTTCATACTGGACTCTCATATTCTTCCATAAAGATTCATGCCTCAGCAATCTCAGCAAGATACAATTGTGATCCACCAGTGTTCTCACATCCTTTGCTAAGACAGCTCCTGAGATGGATAAAGAATATCAAGCCTCCCAGAAACCAACCAGTACCTGCATGGGACCTCAATTTTGTACTGGAAAAATTATCTCTGCCTCCCTTTGAGCCAGCAGCAACCTCGGAGATGCAATTTCTATCATGGAAAACGTTTTTTCTATTAGCAGTCACATCAGCAAGAAGAGTTTCAGATATACAGGCACTCATGGCAGTACCTCCTTTCCTCATTTTCCATCAGGACAGAGTCTCTCTAAGAACAAATCCTTCTTTCATGCCAAAGGTGATTTCCAGGGTGTCTCTAAATCAAGCTATTCACCTTCCTACTTTCTTTCCCAATCCTCAAAATAGAGGGGAAAGACTGCTGCATACCTTGGACATACACAGGCAACTACGCTACTACTTGGACAGAACTAAGGCCACCAGAAAGTCTGACCAGCTGTTTGTAGCCTATGCTGCTGGAATACAAGGAAAAGCAATCTCCAAGCAAACAATTTCAAAATGGATTGGACACTGCATCAGATTCTGCTATTCTTACCATGGAAAAAGTGTGCCAGCCAATATTAGGCCACATTCCACCAGAGCTATAGCCACATCCACAGCTTTCCTAAGAGGAGTGGCTACAAAGGACATTCTAGAGGCTGCTACATGGAGCTCCGTGCATACATTTACCAAACACTACAACCTGCCTTTATACTCCAGATCCCGAGCAGGCTTTGCTTCGACAGTCCTGCAGGACATTTTAGCTACACCATCTTTTTCTTAGCTCCATCCACCCCCAGCTTGGCTATGGTACTCAACCCATATGTTATGACTGCAGTTGCATTCTTGAAGGACATAGTACAGTTTTGTACCTACCATAAATGTAGATGTCCGATAGATATGCAACTGCAGTCGGATTTTCCCTCCCTCCTTCCCCTCTTTTTCTTCATTTGGGTCCATTCCCCGTTCCTTTTTAGCTGGGGGTATCTCCTATGGTGTATCTGTTTATTACTGTTGTGCATGTCTGGAATTGTTTATCCATTCACCAAATTTAGCCTTCCTAGGAGGGCACCTGACATCTGGGGCAAGAAACACTGAAGAAGATGGCGTCAGCCGATGCCTTTATACTCCAGCCGTTGTGACGTCGGAGAGGAGGCGACACCAGCCGACGCCGGACCCAGACTTTGGAATTCGGCCAACCGAGGGCTGCCTGAGGCAGGACAACCCATATGTTATGACTGCAGTTGCATATCTATCGGACATCTACATTTATGGTAGGTACAAAACTGTACTTTCCTTTGTTTCAGCGTCCAGGTGCTGGTATAGATAAATTTCCCTTGTTTACTAAAGTCAGCAAACAAGATCTGAGGTGTGGTAGCAGACTAATGCATTATGGGTAGGAGAGGAGTTCAAGAGCTTTCAGGGTTTCCACGAGCTATAAAAGCAGCCGAGTTGGATTGAATGCAGTAGTTTAAGAATGAAAATGGACAACACAGATGGGATAAGTACATAACTTTTATTTTTTAAAATATTGCCAGGCTTTCTGATCTCTTGATTTCCCACTTGCGTTAAAGTTAAGAATGTGAAAATTCACATTGTGTTTCTTAGGTTCAATTTATTTTCACAGATTCTCAAATTAACGATCAATTTAAAGAGTTCATCATGAAATGCCTTGTATCAGTGTGTAAAGTTTCCCCTGATGTGATGATAATGCAGTGTGTATAAATTAAGATACTTATATATTATTTCCATGTGATATAAAATTTTCTTTGTAAATTTTCACTGTAAGGCCTCTATTTTCTGTAGTTTGGCTGTATAAATATGGAATGTATTATGGAGACGTATCTAAAATAGTGACATTAAAGATCATGTCTAAAGGTGCAGAGCGACCTTTCGTTATTATACAAAAACAAATATTCATTTTGCACCTATTTTCAGTACAAATAAAACTTTATTGAAATTTGCTTCTGAATGCAGAAGACAAAAATGTATGGAGCCATGTTTATGGCATCAGTATTCATGGGTTGGCAGGTGGTGCTTACATCACTTTGGGTTGTAGTTGTAATTATACTGAATTAGTGTAGGTTAGAATTGTAAATTTGTTATGTAATTGCCAAACTGTTAAAGTAACAGTTTGACAAAAAAGGATTAATCATTATTTTTTTTGGCAAACTATTAATTTAGCAGTTTGACAATACATAACCATTTACAATTTCTTTCTTACTTTAATCCAGCATAATAAGAGCCAGAACCCAGAGTGTCATGAGCACTGGATGCCCATTCATGAATACTCATGCCTTAAATACAGCTCGGTACATTTTGTCTTCCACATTCAGAAACAATCTTTTAAACTTTGTATATTTTTAAATGATTGCAAAATGCACTTTTCTTTACTTATAAAAAAAGTGGTCGCATGTATAAAGATGCATGCAAACACTTTTTTGTTTGAAAAGAAAAGTTCATTTCATGCTTTTAAACATGATCTTTAAACAATGTGTATGCCTAGTTGCTAGATTCGTTGTCATTATGCCAGTTGTGTTGCTCTGTATATTATAGTGACATTTTCCCAGCTTTTTATAATAGGTATCCTTATTTAATGTATTCATTCCCAAGTGTATAGGTTTTATTATACAGGTTTCCAAAGTACACTGCACTGCATTTGCTAGCAGTGAACTTTGAGAGAAAGCCCAGTTATACAAAAACAAAAATCATTTATGTACCTAATTTATGACATTGAACTCATTATTCAATATAAGAATAAATCATATTTGACAATCAGCATATTTGCTGATCCAACATTGCTTGCCTCTTGAAATAGGGAAGCACTGTATTAAATGGAACAGGGCCCAAAATGGGGCCATGTGGTGCTGCTGAAGTAACTAGTTCATTCTCTGATGTTATTCCAGTAATTACTATAGTCTGAGTTCTTCCTGTCAACCATTCCAATATCCACTTAATAAAATGTAGGTTGAACTTTGCATTGCTTAGTGCTTTTATACTTGATGGAAAAGGTAGAGAATCAAATAATTTTTCATGGTCTAAGTAGATGACACCTGATTATAATTCTAAATCACTAGCTGTGATAATGTAAGAATAGAATTGTGTAAGGTTAATTAACATTTTTTCGTTCATTATATCAGTGAGACACCTCTCAAAATACTTGCCCAAAATTGAAGTTAGGCTAATCAGTATGTAGTTCTTCACATAGGATCATAGGAAGTTACTAGTCCATGTTCCAACAAGTCAGCACCCTATGACACTGTTCAGCAGGGACATTGGTGGAATCCTAGGGGTGTATTTTTTGCCCCCCTCCAGTTATCCAGGTTGCACTTAAAAGGTTTAATGAGGTACTTTGCTTTATGTGGAGAGGGAATATTCCACAAAAGGGGGAGTCTTTGGGACACAAAAAAAAAAAAAAAAAACACCACTATCAAGTATTGAACCCAGGACCCTGCGCACTAGAGTCAGAGCAACGCACCACTAGGCCAGATCAGCTCTCCCCTGCCTTCCTTTTTCTATATAGATGTTACGCGAGATTTTTTTTCCACATTGTATGGACTTAACTATGTTTTAGAAGTTTGTTAAAAAAAATGTTACAGAAGTACTGAAAAATATTTTATCTGGTACAGCACAACTCTTTTATGTAATCCACGTCAGCTAATAAATTTGTTCTATTTCTTGCTGCTTTAATTGACTTGGTTGTTATATGTGGGCAACACTTTCTCATCAAGATCTATGGGTCAAATTGTCTCTTACAGGAAATGTTGCAGACAAATGAAATACTTGTTAAATTTGATTTACTGTTAATATATTTGTAATAGCTATCTTTATTACTGGTGTCATAGCCATTTTTTCATAGCTGCTTTTTGGTTGTACAGTTTTGATTTGTCAAAGACTCACTTCTGTTTTCCATTTTTTTTCTTATTTATTTCATTGGGAAGTCTTTCTCTGGCATTTTAATTAATTCACAATTCCACCAGAATGGATTTTTTTTTAATAAACTAGAACTGCACCCCACATTATGCCATAAGATATTTTCTAGCACCATGCAGCAGGTCTCTTTCAGAGTCTAATGGTCTTGTAGACTAATCAACGTTATCAGTAATGTGCAGTTTAGAATAGTCAATCTACCGTAATTAAATTGTTTTATTATGTTATCTTCAGACACTGTTCTAGCTCTATCAAACTCACTGGAATTGAGATTTGAATAGTGAACTGACTGAATTACACTCAAGTTGTGGATAATTTTAGGGGTACAGACTGCTGTGATATCTAACTACTTAAATTTTCTTGTATTTTCATTAACCTTTTACTCGAGACCATACTAGGTGGAAAAAGAATAGAAAAAAAAACACATTAGGTGAATATATTTAAAATTTCTTAATGTGTTTTATTGCCACATTATTAAGCCAGTCTGTGTCAGGATAGTTAGTCTTCTCAAATAAGATAGTCTTATAACTAAGGATCTTACTTAAACTAGACAGGTTTTCCTATTGTTCTGTTGAACTGAAAGAAAGGCTGTGTTAACATAAAACTATCCTTACTGCATTATTCAGTAGCTTGCCATGTATGTCTGCAATAACATATTCTAGTAAGTTGTTTGTTTGTACCAAGTTAGAAGTTAGACAATTATGAATGGGAAACAGTATATGTCAGTGTAAGGAGCTAAAGTGCAGGCTACTGCTTTTGTGGCACCTGTAAGCTGCTGCTTCATGAGGTAGCAGTGTACTGAAGGTTTTCCACTCTGAATGATGATTTTCCCTCTTCAAGGCTGGCCAGTCAGTAGCAGAAGGGATCTGAGGGAGGGACCAAGAGCTTTTGGAGGCTGTCCTAATACTATGTCTTAGGCAGATACAATCCATAGGCTACTGCAGTAATGAAAATGATGAACATCAACCAATTTAGTATTTCTTGTGGTGTCACTATGTGAATGGATGTAAGATTTATTCAATATTGCCTAAATTGGGCTTTTACAAGATTCACTGTGTGCAAAATAATTAAGTGCCTAGTGAATAGAGATGACATTTGCTTTACTGTCTTTCCTTTCTGGTCCTGTTAAAGACATTGGTTTGTTTTTTGAGCATCTTATATTCATTTGACTGCTCTCCTACGTCCTTTAAAGATGGTGGATTGCTGTTTACTTGACTACCAGTTGTTCATAGGATCATAGGAGAATATTAGGCTAACTGTCCTGAAGAGCCATTTTAAGCCTGGCCAGTAACCCAAGGTGTACCTTTTGTGTATAAAGTGAAGACCTTAAACGTTGTTGTAAACACATTCCCAGGGCGCTTTCTGGATTTGTAAATGTTCCCAAGATGAGTTATTATTAAAGCTTACTTTTGAGTTCAAAGGGCATTAATTTGTTTAGCTTTTTTTAAGCTTTTTTATATTGTTTTGAGTGCTCTCTCATGTCTTTTTAAATAAAACGGAAGCTCTCACTACTGCTTTTTTTTCTGTTTGCTTAAATGGCAGATGTTTTAGCCGATCAGGCATTTCCTGGATTTGAAAACTCTGTTAAAAATGTGTGGACATGAGTAGACTGGTAGACCATTTGTATCACTCACAATATTTGGAGTGTCTGTCTGTAATAAACAGTTAACTGGATTACTTGGTAAGTAACTTAATTATTGGTGGGCTGTCACTGTTTAAATAGCCACTTCTACTTACCAATAACTAGTTGGCTGTCATAGTATTGTAATTACCTTTGAATTAAGTGAGCAATAATTTCAGCCAAAGTAGAAAGAGCATTTTGATTGGTTTCCTCCTCAGTATGGAATTAATAACTGGCAATTTATTACTTGTCTGAACATCTAGAGCTCCTAATATTCCAGTCTCTACACAGCTTATTTTTCTAGCTGTTTTTTTAATTTTGAACAGAAACAAGTAATATTACTGGATTGGTAAGCACACATTACAGAATCACCTAGTTCCTATATTTTTGATAATCTGCTTAAAAATACTTATTCAAATATTCATGTTTGGCATATATTAGAAACTTTCAAATGCATAGTTTTAATAAACACATTAATTGCAGTAAATGTCAGGGAACTGCTTTTTGTAATAGGAAGAAATTAGGTAACTCGTTTAATTGTACATGCACTAATGTGATAGACTGCAGTGGTGGTGCTGCGGTAGCGTTGTCGCCTCACAGTAAGACGTTGTCCTGTTCGATTCTCAGCTAGAGCGTCTTATGTGTGAAGACATGCGTGAGTGGGCGTACGTTCGTTGAAGGTTGTGTGTCAGGGCCGGCAACTCGGCACATAAAAATCTGCTGCTAATCATTAGCGGACCGGAGTTCTGCTGTGGTGACCCCTAACTGGGAAAAGCCGAAAGACACCAACTAATGTGATAGCTTTGAGGTCAGTTACTGAATTTTTAACAACATAGACAAAATAATGACTACAATCCTCCAAGTTCAGGGTCATACAAAATTACATATCTCACAAAAACTTCACTAAAGTAAAAATAAAAAAAACACTCAAGATGTTAAGACAAATGTACAAAATAAAAGGAGGGATAAAGAAATGCCACAAACAAACATTAGAAAGGGAAAAAAGCATAAATAGCAATTAAGACACTGCTATTACTGAGACATTTATATTAACTGAAGGAAGTGATAAGGACTGCAATGATAATTGGGCAATATTTTACTGCAGGGCCTCACCAGATGTGCAGTAGCAAGCCCTGCCCAAAACCCACCCCCGTGATATGTCATTCATGAATATACATTCCCTCCGAATGTACCATCGGATGTCAAAAAAAAAAAAAAAAAAACGAGCGCGCTGACATGTAATATAACAATAAATAAAACGGTAAAATGTTACCAACATCAGTAATTCAAAAGTAAACCACAAAAAGGTCACCTGCACCAAAGTCACTCTGGCAATAAACAAGATATAAATCCAAAAGGCACAAAAGGCAGGAGACACCATGCCAAAACTTGTAGAAAAAACGTGAATATTAAAACAAAGTAAAATAAAACGTTCACTGCTAAGTGCTTTCAAGCTAACAAGCCCTTTATCAGATAGTGCATACTTGACAAAGCTAGACATTTAACATGCTCATTGACCAATCATAGATCAGTATTTTATCCTCCTTTTTCTAAGGATGGGTTTTAAAGGGATAACAGTATATAGGCCTGGGGACCTATCTGCCCCAAGTCTAATTATCCACCTAGTCTCTGCACATTCCGTATCATTACTATTATCCCCTTCCCTTACATAATTGCTAAGTATTTGTAGTGCCATAAACAAAAACTTATGTCCTATATTTTCCTTGACATGTGAAAATAGGGCATTAGATTATTTCTGAAGTTTGATGTCTGAAATATGCTGAAATATCCTGGTTTTAAACATACTATTCATCTTGCCAACGTAGTATTAAAAAAAATTCTGACACACTGCTAAATATACTAAATTCTTAGTACTGCAGTCTGCATAATCTTTAAAATAATAATTCTGTCCTGTCCTAAGGTGCTCAAAAGAGCGCTTTTCCAAAATATATTGACAGGCTTTGCAATGATGGCAAGGAAAAGTACCTATCTTCCTAGTCATGCAACCACTGTGAGCATTGGTCTTAGGCTCATGACACAGCATATCCTTCAAATTTTTGTTCCTTCTAAATATAAAACTAGGATCCTGACCTACTACCTCTTTTAACCTCATATCAGTATGTAGTATTTTCCAATGCTACCTCACTATATTAAAGATGTCACTCATGTCTCCAGTATAAGTGAAAATCATATTAACCTTGTTCCTGTTCCCAAAAACGCCTCTTTGTTCTGGAATGTTATCCACTTCATTCACATTCCTATTAAGCCATGGTCTGGCTGTACTTTACTATCTTGCACCAAGGGCATAATTTTCTTGTGCTTGTATCCCCTTTGGCTGAGGTTAACTTGAAATTTCTCAACCTCATCTTGAAATCTTATATCCTCACTACACAATCCTGATATACAAACCTGGCCTTTTAGTATATTGTCAAAAGTATGGCGTGGGTGCATACTGTCATCACACAACAAACTATTACGCCAACAAGTTTTCCTATATAAAGATGTAGCAATATGGCCATCTTCATGCTTAGTTAGCCATACAACTAAAAGGTCTATCTCCAAATTAGAGTAATTGACTGTGAATCTCAAAAAGTCAGTGCTCGCCTCCAAATATTCAACAAAAGATAACTACTGATCCGTGCCTCCCCATAAAAAGAAGATGTCATCCACAAAACAAGTATAAAAACCAATTTGTCTGTCCATGCAGGCAGTGTATAAAAATGGTAACATCTTCCCAATATGCTAGTACTAAGTTGGCATAAGAATTGGCGCAGGATGTGCCCATGGCAACACCCTGCTGTTGCCGATAGTAACTGCCTTGACACAGGAATATATTATGTTCCAGTACAACATTTAAAAGTTTACATATCCTCTGAATATTATCATTATGAGTGTTTTACTAATAAGTAAATTCTCTATCGCTGACATACCATATTGATTATTAATCACAGTGAAGAGACTATTCACATCCATTGTGACAAACAATTCTTATCTATTGCTGTATCCCAATATGTTGATAAAGCTGTAATGAAGTGCACAGTGTCTTTCAGTATTCTAGGGTATAAACTAAGAACAGGTTTTAAAGCACATTCTATCCATATCGAAATATTTTCTGTCACCCATCCCCTTCCTGAAACTATAGGTCTGAGGGGTGGTTTTGATATGTTCTTATGGATCTTTGGCAAAGCTTTAAACTCAGGAATCACTGGACATTCTACCCATAAAAAATCTTTCAAACCATCATCTATAAGACCTACCTTCTGTAGGTTAATAATCTTAGTCTTTACCTTGTCTATAAAAGCTTTAACTATAATAGGAGGAAGAAGCTTACTGAATGTGTGGTCATCCACCAGTAACATAATCAGTTTATCACAATAAAAGCCACTGTTCATAACAACCACGGATCCACCCTTATCCGCTGGCTTGATAACTAGTCTATCATCTTTCATTAATGAGTCCAAGGCTAAAACTTCCTTTTCCTACTATTGTTAATATGCATTTCAATTTCCTGTTCACATACCCTTATGAATGTAACCATAGCTGGACTAAAAACAGGCATGAAATCACTAGGTGGCCTCAAAACATTTAAATTATCTTCTACATTTCTATCAGTAAACATACATTTAAGTGTAGCATTCCTAGTGAAACACATTAAATCTAAAATAATTTGACTGTAATCCGCCATCGCATCTGTCACAAAAGTTATACCTTTGTTTAGCACATATTCTTAATCTGGTGTAAGATCAATATCAGATAGATTGTACACAATGTTATTATAATCACCCACAGTCAATTCGAAGTTCTCCGACGCTTCTGTTCGTGTTGACTCAAGAAGCTCCATTTGCATAAGATCTTTTTCTTGATCGCTACCGGGAGCATGGGAAAATTCTTGTTGCTGGAAAAAGACAAGGAGGACTTAGGCTTAGCCCCCAATGTTTATCGTGTTACCCTGCTGCAGTCATCACACTTGGGTTATCCTGCCGTCAGGTGGTCCCGCAGTTGGCCAGAGTTCCAAAGTTTTGGTCCGGCGTCGGTTGCTGTCGCTTCTTCCCTGACGTCAGTGCGGCAGGGGTATATAAGAGGCATCCGACACCATTTTCTTCAGTCTTTCTTGCCGCGCGGTGCCCGAAGCAGAAGCAGTTCGCAAGTGCAACACCTGAGATTTTCGAATCGAATTTCAGTCCGAAGTCTTCAATAAAGCTAAGTACCCTGTTGGGGAACCTTTTCTTGCCTCAGTCCGATGTCAGAAAAAGTTAACAATTGCATTTCTTGTGGGAAACAAATACCTCATAAGGACTTCCATTCTTATTGTATTCCTTGCCTAGGCCCAGACCACGACGTCACAGGTTGTCGGTTTTGTGCTAGGTTTAATAAACGAACTATCAAACGCCGTCCTTCGCTGCGACATTACTTTGGTAGGAAATTTAATTATATCATGCCGTTGGAACAGCCGACGACCAGCATGCATAAAAAACGCAAGGATAAGGACATGCAGCCTAGAACCAAGCCAGACTCCGAGGCCTCTGCTGGGCCTGTCGCCGGTTCTCCGGTTTTCAGTGCGGCGCCTATGCAGCCCCTGACGACCGCAGAATTGGAACCTCAGACCACTTTGGATTCTCAAGTGGAGTGTACTAGGCCATCGCAGCCATCTTCATTAGGCCCTTCCGGCACCAGAGCAGAAGGAGATCCCGGTGCAGTAGAAACACCTTCGGTTGCAGAAGGTGTCTTCAGACCGACTACACTCACCATTAAATCTTATGCTAAGCTTAAAACTCCATTAAAACCAAAAAAGACTGTACATCAGTCTCCAGTTCAAGGCCCCATGCCTAAGAAACAGATGCTTAAGATGGCTGAAGATTTGATTACCCTAATCAGGGGTTCCCATCCCCCTCCAGATAAAAGGCCAAGACAAGAGGAGGATTATGCTTCCTCTGACCAGGTTTCAATTTCCTCAGATTCTTCTGAGGAACAGGATTACTCTTTCCCCCTTATGAAGACTCTAATGCTGAAGACTCTTTTCCCCCTTATGAAGACTCTGATGCTGAAGACTGTATTCCCTCAGCATCCCCCCCTGAAGACTACTCCTTTGGGGAAACTTTACATACCATGAGGGAACATTTCCACTGGGAAGACCAGGACTACTCTGATTCTAAGAAAAGGCTCAGAGAGTTCCTTTTACTACCCCAGCACAGACCACTTGCTATCCCTCCAGTTTTAGACATTGTGGATGATGTTTACTTGGAGTCTAGTCTAAATCCAGACTCTCTACCTCCTGCTCCAGCCAAACCAGACAAATACTACAGAGTACCTGACTCACACAAATTCCTTTATAAAAGCCCTGTTGCTGACCCAGAAACAATTTCCCAGGGTCCCAAAGGGGCTAAAGTTTCTATGGCTAAAAATTCCAGAGCCCTAGATAGATGGGGAAAGAAGGTATACACCTCAGCTACTCTGGCTATGAGAGCATTAAATTGTCAGTTTCACATGCTGAAATATCAGCAATTCCTAATGTCTCAATTAAAACAAAAAAGTGAGCACACATTCTGAACAATTTGAATTGAAGGAAATGCAGGATCTGTTGCATGCAGCTGAACAGGTGGGCAAACATACTTTACAATGTGGATTTGATTCATTGGAAGTTTCCTGTAGAGCAGCTGTTACTGGGTTTGTCATACGTAGACATGCTTGGTTAAAAGAACAAACCCTACCTGATCATGTTAAAGCAAAATTATTGGATGCACCTTTACAGCAAGATGTCTTATTTGGCGTCAAAGCAGAAGAGGGTTTTAAAGAAAATGGAGGATAAGGCAAAGTCTATGCAGAAGGTCAAGGATTTTTTACAGGTACAACCCCCTCGTTTCAGCAGAAATTGGCCAACAAAAAACTGGTCCTTTCCAGCTTCTGACAGATCACAGAGAGGCAAATACAGACGCCCAAGGGGCAGAGGTCAGTCACAAGGCCCTTACAAACCTCGCCAATGGGGTGCCGCTACCCAGAAAGGAGGAGAAGACAGGCCCCAAGCTAGCAGAAGACAAACACAATGACTTAACCCTCAAACTACCAAGCAAATCTCTCTTGGCAGCTCCCTTGGGAGGAAAATTAGCACTTTTTGCTGACAACTGGCACATCATCACAAAAGACAAATGGGTCCTAAACATTGTCTCACAAGGATACAGATTCCACTTTCACACCTTGCCAAGGATAAAGGAATGCCATACCTTCCACCAAATCAATGGGCAGAGGTACAAAAACAAATTACAGCTCTCATGGACATGAGAGCCATTCAACAGGTACCTACACAGGAGCAAGGACAAGGATTTTACTCAAGACTCTTTCTAGTCCCCAGAAAGGACAAAGCATGGAGACCCATTCTGGATCTTTCAATTCTGAACACCTATCTGCAAGTACCAAAATTCAAGATGCTAACACTACAGCAGCTTCTTCCCATGCTGGGCAAGAAGGCTTGGCTAGTAACGTTGGATCTCAAGGAGGCATACCAGCATGTCCCTGTCAGACAAAATTGCAGAAGATACCTCCGCTTCATTGCAGGTTCAACCCATTATCAATTCTCTGCACTCCCCTTTGGCTTATCTACTGCGCCCAGGGTCTTCACAAAATGCCTGGCACCAGTAATTGCATACTGCAGACAAAGAGGAATTCAAATATACCCATACCTGGACGACTGCCTCATTCAAGCAGAAAGCAAGGACATTCTTTTAAAGCATCTGGCTTTTGTCAAACACCTTTTAAGTTGCCTAGAGTACACAGTAAACGAAAAGAAATCAAAACTAGTGCCATCACAGAACATAATATTCCTGGGTGCCAGCTTGAATACAACGGCCCAGATGGCTTATCTCACACCAGACAAGCAACAACAGCTGACTCAATACTTCAAAATAATGGCAACAAAGACCCAACTCTCTACAAGAAAAATTCTGCAGGCCTTGGGATTCAAGGCATCTTGCATACTACTAATACCATTTGCAAAACTGCATATGAGGAAATTACAATGGTACCTGAAAAGCGTATGGACTCAACACAGCCGCAGCTTGGAAACAATGATACCACTCATTCCCTGCCTTCAACAGGAGTTTTTGTGGTGGGCACAGGCATGTCACCTCAACAAGGGTCAACCTTTCACCGTACCCACAGCCAGGCAAACTATGACAACAGATGCATCGGACTATGTCTGGGGAGCACGCATGGCAGGACAGTGCATTCAGGGCAAATGGACTACAGATCAAAGACATTTGCATATCAATCAAAAAGAAATGCTAGCTGTACAGAATGCCCTAACAGCATTCAAGGACCTCTTACACCTAGGGCAACTAATAATAAAAATGGACAATACCACAGTATTGTGGTACATAAACAAGCAAGGGGGCACACATCCCTACCCTCTATGCAGGCAAGCAATGACCATGTGGAACACAGCACTGGCTTACCAAGTTCAACCACAAGCACAATTCCTGCCAGGAAAGAAAAACACATTGGCAGACGACCTAAGCAGAAGCATCATGGATCCCCACGAGTGGATACTAGATCCACAAGTATTTGCAATGATAACTCAAAAATGGGGACGCCCAGACATAGATCTGTTTGCCATCCCCCAAAACTACCAACTTCAAAAATTTTGCACAAGGACATTCCACCCACAACCTTGGAAAGTGGACCCCCCTCTCATTCAGTTGGAAAACATTTAACAGTGTATGCCTTTCCTCCACTGCCTCTTCCAGCAAAGGTGCTGCTGAAAGTCAGATTAAAGAGGCCACAAATGATACTCATTGCACCAGACTAGCCGCGCCAACATTGGTATCCAATTCTAAGGAACACGGCCCACCATGGATTTTACCACATATTCCTCACCTGCTCACCCAGCGAGACAATCAGATTCTTCACAGCCAGCTCAAGACTTAAACTTGGCTGCATGGCAAATTACCTAAACAACCAGCCAACACCTCTATCCAAAGCTGTTATGGATGTCATTCTGGAGGCCAGGAGGCCCAGCACCAGGAAAGCCTATTCAGGCAAATGGAAAAGATTTTGTGCCTGGAACCAGGCTAAAGGCCAAAATCCCCTTGATCCAAACATTCCTCAGATTCTACAATATTTAACTGAGATGTTGCACAAAGGGCTTTTCCTTTTCATCTATTAAGATTATTCACGCCTCAGCAATTTCAGCTCATTACAACACTGATCCTCCTTTATTTTCACATCCACTCCTAAGACAGTACCTCAGAGGGGCTAAGAACATAAGACCGCCCAGGAGAGCACCAACACCTACTTGGGACCTCAACTTTGTTCTGGAAAAGCTTACACTGCCGCCCTTTGAACCAGCTTTTTCAGCTGATTTAAAGTTTCTTTCATGGAAAACTGCTCTGCTGCTAGCAATAACTTCAGTTAGAAGAGTCTGAGAGCTACAGGCACTAATGGCAGTGGAGCCTTTCCTCATTTTTCATCAAGACAGAGTCTCTCTATGAACTAACCCTTCCTTTATGCCAAAGGTGGTATCCAGTGTGGCCCTAAACCAAACCATTCATTTACCCACCCTTTTTCCAAACCCCCAGAACAAAGGGGAAAGACTCCTGCACTCTTTGGACATTCACAGGCAATTACGTCACTACTTGGATAAAACTAAGGCTTTCAGAAAATATGACCAGCTCTTTGTAGCCTATGCTGCAGGATCACAAGGAAAAGCTATCTCAAAACAGGCCATTTAAAAATGGATAGGACATTGCATACGTTTCTGTTACACACATCATGGGAAACCAGTACCTGTTAGTATTAGGTCCCACTCCACCAGGGCTACAGCTACATCAGCAGCCTTTCTCAGGGGGGTGCCAACCAAGGATATTCTGGAAGCTGCAACTTGGAGTTCAGTGCACACCTTCACCAAATCATCACTTACCTCTATATTCTAAGACAAGAGCTGGCTTTGCCACTGCTGTTTTGCAGGGCCTACTAGCTTCTTCTAACCATGTTTAACTCCCCACCCATCCTTAGCTTTGGGATTCAACCCAAGTGTGTGATGACTGCAGCAGGGTAACACAATAAACATAGAACGGTTTTGTACCTACCATAAATGTAGATGTTCGAGTGTTCACCCTGCTGCAGTCCAGGTTACCCTCCCTCCATCCCCTCTGACCTAGTTGAACCTTCCTATACCTTTCTATCTGATACAACCTTTGTGGTGTATTTGCTTGTAGCTGAAGGTATACTTTGTAATTTCATTACATGTTTTATTGGCAATAGGTAGTGACCAGCTACTGGGGCGCACCTGACATCTGGGGCAAGAAAAACTGAAGAAAATGGCGTTGGATGCCTCTTGTATACCCCTGCCGCACTGACGTCAGGGAAGAAGTGACAGTAACTGACGCCGGACCAAGACTTTGGAACTCTGGCTGACTGTGGGACCGCCTGACGGCAGGATAACCCAAGTGTGATGACTGCAGCAGGGTGAACACTCGAACATCTACATTTATGGTAGGTACAAAACTGTACTTTCTAGCAAACACTTGTTCATTGTTTGATACCATGCCTATTGCGTCTTTAACGCCTTGTAGACTGGTCTCACCTTGCATACGTGAAAAAACGTCACAGGCATTGGACGTCTCCATCGTAGCCATAGTAACAGCGTCTGAACTAAACGCTGAGTTGTTAGAAGGAATCACTAATTTATTCATAGTAGCATTGAGCTCCTTTTCAAGTTGTTAATTAGGAGCTAGTTCCCTAACATTGGCTGCTGAGGACACATTAGCTGCTGAGGACACATTAGCTGTCGAGCTTGCCCTATTCCTTGGCCAAGCGAAGATATCACCCCTGGCAAAGTCATTAAAGTCTCTGACAATTTTCTTAACTTTGATTTGTTGTAATTTGGCGTCATATGAAGCAACTGCACACACTATATTTACCATTCTTTCTATAGTGAGGCAGCATTGGAAAATACTACATACTGATATGAGGTTAAAAGAGGTAGTAGGTCAGGATCCTAGTTTTATATTTAGAAGGAACAAAAATTTGAAGTATATGGTGCGTCATGAGCCTAAGACCAATGCTCATAGTGGTCGCATTACTAGGAAGATAGGTACTTTTCCTTGCCATCATTGCAAAGCCTGTCAATATATTTTGAAAAAGAGCTCTTTTGAGCACCCTAGGACAGGACATAATTATTATTTTAAAGATTATGCAGACTGCAGTACTAAGAATTTAGTATATTTAACAGTGTGTCAGAATTGTGATTCATACTATGTTGGCAAGACTAATAGTATGTTTAAAACCAGGATATTTCAGCATATTTCAGACATCAGACTTCAGAAAGAATCTAATGCCCTATTTTCACATGTCAAGGAGAATATAGGACATAAGTTTTTGTTTATGGCACTACAAATACTTAGCAGTAATGTAAGGGGAGGGGATATTAGTAATGATACAGAATGTGCAGAGACTAGGTGGATAATTAGACTTGGGGCAGATAGGTCCCCAGGTCTAAATACTGTTATCCCTTTAAAACCCATCCTTAGAAAAATACTGATCTCTGATTGGTCAATGAGCATTTTAAATGTCTAGATTTGTTAAGTATGCACTATCTGATGAAGGGCTTGTTAGCTTGAAAGCGCTTAGCAGTGCACTTTTCATTTATTTTATTGTTTTAATAAATATTCACTGTTTTTCTACAAGTTTTGGCGTGGTGTCTCCTGCCTTTTGTGCCTTTTAGATTTATATCTTGTTTATTGGTGGAGTGACTTTGGTGCAGGTGACCTTTTTGTGGTTTACTTTTGGATTTTATACTGTTTTCCTGCACACGTCTGAATCACGAAGCATAGAGATAGAACTGGCTTATCGTCCACATGGCAGTATGGATTCTCTGAAGAGGGGTGTAATTTTGACAACAAATCCGTTAAATGTGGATATACAACGTTTGGTGCGCTTGAATCCTGAACTAGACTCCGCAGTGATGGGTGAGTCAAAGTTTTAAGAGCTAACAGCAAGTTTTCACAAGAACATTATGAGGCTTAAACGTTTACAGTGGCAAAGGTTTCATTTAGAAGCCTGTCTAAAATATAATATAGCACCAAGAGGCTTACGTGTGTTTTGTATGCCTACGCAAGGGGAGTTTTATCCTGACCTCTTGGCACGTTGGCAGGATATTAATCTACAGGCAAGCCTATCTTATATGAACTTGTTGCTAGATTATTTCCAACCAGAAGAACAACAAATATCTAAAACTGTACAAACCTTACAGAAAGACATAGAGGGTCATTTTAAAGAGGAACACGATATAGAGAGCATGGTAAATTATAGTGTGTGCAGTTGCTTCGTATGACGCCAAATTACAACAAATTAAAATTAAGAAATTTGTCAGAGACTTTAATGACTTTGCCAGATGCGATATCTTCGCTTGGCCGACGAATAGGGCAAACTCGACAGCTAATGTGTTCTCAGTGGCCAATGTTAGGGAACTAGCTCCTAATCAACAACTTGAAAAGGAACTCAGTGCTACTATGAATAAATTAGTGATTCCTTCTAACAATGGGGCATTTAGTTCAGACGCTGTTACTATGACTACGTTGGAGACGTCCAATGCTTGTGACATTTTTTCACATAGGCAAGGCGTTCAAGATGCAACAGACATAGAATCAAACAATGAACAAGTGTTTGCTAGAACGGGGACTAAGCCTAAGTCCTCATTGTCTTTTTCTAGCAACAAGACATTTCCCGTGCTCCGGGTAGCGGTCAAGAAAAAGACCTCATGCACACGGAGCTTCTCGAGTCAACATGAACAGAAGTGACGGAGAAATAGAAGTTATGTTCTTACCATAACATTCCATGTTAGTTGTCTTCTTCTCGCCTTCTTCTTGCTGGATGGGTTCGGAGCCGACCTCGGCTCCGACTCGGCCACTCTAAAAGCTCGAGAGTTGGTTCCACTGGCTCGAGGCTCCCCTTATATCCCACAATGCTAGGCGTGAGTTACCTCAGATCTCGTTTGTAAGCTAGGCCCAGCCTATAATAGTAATAGAATAACTAGTAACAAAGTCCACCTCTATAAACAAAGGAAGAAGAGAAGGGTGACCTACATCCTGATCCAGGAAATATGCACAGCAGAGCATATACCTAAAATACAGAGGTGGTAGAAAGAGAGGTCACAATCAAAACTCCTCTAGGTCTGTCCAGGCCAGGGGGAAGGAGGGTGGGACGCAAGAAGAAGGCGAGAAGAAGACAACTAACATGGAACGTTATGGTAAGAACATAACTTCTATATGTTAAGTTGTCTATCTCGCCTTCATTCTTGCTGGATGGGACCGTCCCCTAGCACCTTGTCCCGGGTGGCCTAACGGAACAGACTCTTGAGAACAGTGGAACCAAAGTTAGCTCTATGTCTAGAGGCTAAATCCAGCTTATAATGAGAAATGAAAGTGTGAGGAGTAGCCCAAGTAGCCGCTGCACAAATGGTGTCAATAGGCAGTCTATCTTGGAAAGCTATAGAAGTAGCCAAAGCTCTGGTAGAATGGGCTTTAGGTTTGCTAGGCAGCTTTTGGTGTCTAATTTCATAAACAAGGGCGATCAGAGATGTTAGCCATCTGGATAATGATACCTTTGAAACTGAAAGTCCCTTTCTGCCTTCTGCATAAGAGACGAACAGCTGGTCAGATTTTCTGAATTGTTTTGTTCTATCCAAATAGTACCTCAACTGACGATGAACATCTAGCCAATGCAGTCTTTGTTCAGATCTGTTAGAATATTCTGGAAAAAACACCGGGAGGTCAATGCTTTGATTTAGGTTAGCCGAGGAGGCTATTTTTGGTAAAAAGGACGGATTGGTTCGTAAGGATACTCTGTCCTTATGGAACAACAGATAAGGAGGTCGGCAGCTGAGTGCATGAAGTTCTGAAACTCTTCTATCCGAAGTAATAGCTACTAGAAAAAGAGTCTTCCATGATAGTAATTTTAAAGAACAGGAAGCTGCAGGTTCGAAAGGAGAGAGAATTAAAGAACTGAGAACTAAATTTAGGTCCCAAGGAGGAGGAGGATTTCTTACCGGAGGTCTGAGTAGAAAAACTCCCTTCAAAAAGGCTTTGCAAAGCTTGTGGGACATGATGGCAGAATCTAAAATGCCCACATGAAAGTTAGAAATAGCTGCCAATTGAACTTTAAGAGTAGAAGGAGATGAACCTGCATGGAAGAGTTCAGCTAGGAAATCAAGGACCATTTGGATGGAAGCAGTGAAAGGATCTATGTCCCTTCCTTGAGCCCAATAGGCGAAACGTTTCCACTTACTCAAATAAATCTTCGAGTGGAAGATTTATGGAAGCTATCAAAATATCTCGAACAGAGTGAGATATTTGAGGAAGCCTGGCTAAAGTTGGAATTGGAGGAACCAAGCAGTGAGGTTCAGAGAGGGAAGGGAGCGATGAAACTGACCCGACTGATGGATCAAAAGATCTGGAACTAGGTCCAGATGCCAAGGTCGCTCCAACAGAAACTGATGTAGAAAGGGGAACCAAACCTGTCGAGGCCAGTAAGGGGCAATGAGGATCAAGGAGGCCTTCTGAGCGATAGCTTTCTGTATCACTTGAGAGATTAGTGGGAAGGGAGGAAATGCATACAGAAGTCCCCGGGGCCAAACTTGGACTAAAGTGTCTCTGCTGGGTTGGCCTGGTAGCGGGAATAGGGTGAAATAATCTCTGCACTTGCTGTTTTGGGGAGTAGCAAAAAGATTGCAGCAAGGCTGACCCCACTTGAGAAAAATTTCTCTCACTACAGAGTCTTTCAGAGACCACTCGTGAGGCATGAGGATAGCTCTGCTCAACTTGTCCGCAATTTGATTGGACTTCCCGGGGATGTGCGTTGCTATCAGAAACCACTGAGAAGAAATCGCCCATTGCCACAGTCTGAGTGCTTCTCGACACAGGGGGTAGGACCTGGTTCCGCCTTGTTTGTTGATATACCACACTACAGACATATTGTCCGTCTGGATTGCTATCGTTCCCAAGGGAAGAGAGTCTTGAAGGGCTTGCAACGCTAAAAGCACTGCCCTCATCTCTAGAACATTTATGTGCAAGTGGCATTCATCTGGTTGCCATGTGCCCTGGACAGTTCTGCCCTGATAATGCCCCCCCACCCGATCAGGGAGGCGTCCGTTGTCAGAGTAGCAACCGGAGGGGGAGGAACACAGGGTCTTCCCAAGAAGAGCTGAGGGGAAGACATCCACCACAGAAGATGATTCCTGCATGTTTGAGTAATCATAATGGTGTGGGACATCGGAAGTTGCTGGTATGACCATTGTGTGAAGAGCATCCATTGAAGGATTCTCATGTGGAATCTGGCTAATGGAAGCAGAGGTATGGCAGCCGCCATAATCCCCAACACTTTCAGAACTAGCCTGGCTTTGATTCTGTTGCTGCTGAAGAGGAGCGAGACTATTTTGTGTATGTCTGTTATTCTCTGATCTGTTAGTCTCGCAGACATATTGACTGTGTCTAGATTTGCGCCTATGAAGGTAATAGTACGACAAGGCGACAAAACAGACTTTTCGAAATTTATTGAAATGCCTAAATTTCGACAAGTGCGAAAAGTGTAGTCCCTGGCCATTAGAAGAAGATGCTTGGTGGGAGCTGTAAGGAGCCAGTCGTCCAAATATGGAAACACCTGGAATCCTTGTTGTCTCAGGTGAGAAGCTACCACTGCCATGCATTTGGTAAACACCCGAGGGGCAGTGGTGAGACCAAAGGGCAGGGCCCTGAATTGAAAATGACTGGTTCCCAGCCTGAAGCGGAGGAATCTTCTGGAGTGTCTTTTCATTTTTATGTGATAGTACGCATCCCGAAGATCTATAGAGCACATCCAGCTTCCCTTTCCCAGAAGGGGAAGGATGGACTGTAGCGTGACCATCCGAAATCTTGTTTTCTTGACTGACTTGTTCAAGATACTGAGATCCAAAATTGGTTTCCAGTCCCCTGTTTTCTTTGGAACTAAAAAGAACCTGGAGTAGATTCCGGATCCTTGCTGGTCTGCTGGAACTGGCTGAATTGCTCTTTTTGCAAGCAGCTTTGAAATTTCCAAAGCTGCAAGATCCCTTTGAGCGGGTGGAACATCCGGAAGGGATTTTTTTGATTGGTTTGGAATGCGAAAGAAGGGAATGGAATAACCCTCGGAAATGATGGACTGTACCCATTTGTCTTGAGTCAGGGATAGCCAGGCTTTTGGGTACAGTGACAATCTGTGCGCGACTGCCTCCAAAGGTAGGCAGTCGGCAACACCTCAGGGATGCTGAAAGGGCTTATCAGAGAAGACTTCACGATTGCCCTGGTTCTGCGGACCCCTGCCTCTAGGGCGTCTACCATTGTTGTTCCCCCCTCTGCCTCTGGCGGGGAACCGACTTTGTGCGTCAGGCGAAGTCCCTTGAGATTGTTTACGGAACCACATTTTTCCACTTTTCTGGCCTTTGGGGTAAGGCCTAGAAGGAGTAGAAAAACGGACTCCGACGGCAGAAAGAGTCTTGCCATCTGTCTCGCACCTAGTCAAGGTTTCTTTCACTTGAGGACCAAAAAGAGATGATCCATCAAACGGGGAATTAGTGAAAGACACTTTAAAGGGGTCCGCAAAGTTGCATAACCGCATCCAGGCGTGCCTGCATAAGGCCACACCTGTCCCTGCGGCCCTGCTCGCTCCATCAGCCGCATAAGAAAGGTGGCGCATGGAGGAGTTAGCTATGGAGTTCAGGGTAGCCAGCTGAGTGTTCATCTTGTCCTGAAAACCCGCAGCTGTAGGATCCTTCAACATATCACTCGCTTCCTTGATCAAGTCCCTTTGGAGACGAGTAAAATGGCATAGGTAGTTCAGCGAACGCATTGCAAAGGTCGCTGACGAGAACATCCGCTTCCCGTACCTGTCCATAGACCTGGATTCCTTGTTAGGTGGATGGACAGGCACCGAAGGATCAGCTAGTTCCTTCTTGGTGGCAGCAGCTACCACCATAGCATCCACAGAAACACCTTTTGTGAGGAATTGCTTGTCAGTTGGTGCTGTTATAAATTTGGAGGGTCTCCTGGGGGTAGGGTCCACTGAATCAGGAGCCGTCCAGGCCTTCTTTGCAACCACCTGCATGAGGGGATCAAAGGGGGGAGACACCCAGGAGGTGGAAGGACGAGAGCCAAACGCCTCAAGATACACAGATTCATCCTCCGAAGGGTTAAGGGCTGGTCAATTTCCCCTCTGTTTCAGGATCTCTAGAATGTCTGCGAAAGAGACATCTTCAGAAGGGGAACGTGGGGAACCCTCGGAATCCTCTAAATCTGTGTCAGAGGTGACAGACTCAGGTGAGTCTAAGTGCTTCCTCTTACACTTTCTCTTCCTAGGGGGCTCCCCTGCCAGTTCAGGAGAGGCCTCGGAAGAGGATGAGATCCCCACAGGGGATTCTTGAGGAGCTTGCTCTCTGTGGTCCGGGATGAGGGAGTGAGTCGACATAACCAAAGGCACCGAAGTGGGAGAGGCGGACGGAGCCGACTGTGGAGTCGAACAAGGTTCCAACGCACTCCGCATGACCTCGAATGCACCCCTGTCAGACAGAGCCAGAGGTCCCCGCTCCGAGAAGCTGAGAAACTCCCTCGGCACCGACAGAGATGGCTCCGAGGCCGATGTCGGAGCCGAACTCACCAGTGCAGAAGCACCGAGAGGGAGAGGGGGGTCAGACAAGGGTCCGATGCCACTCACCCCCTCGGAGCCGACGAGGGAAGCCCGGCGCCGAGATTCTTCAAAGGAAGAAATCGGAGCCGACGACGGAGCCGAAGACAAATGTATCGGCTCCGACGCTACCACAGTCTCGGTTCCGACGCCTGCCCGAGCTCAAAGGAGTCGGAGGAGGAATATTAATTGGAACAAGCTGAGGCATCGACTGATGAGTCGGACTCTGGAGCATTTGGGCCAGTGCCTCGGACTTCAAAAGTCTACTCACTACCCTCTGGAGGTCGTGATCTGATAGCCTCGATGACCTGGAGGAGTGAGATCTATGGCTCCGTTCAGACAGCAGGGGAGATGCTGGAGCCGAATGAACGGAGCCAAGGGACGGTGACCTCGATCTCTTTCTAGATGTCGGCTCCGATGGTATGATCGAGCCGACCCATGACTCTAATGCCTCGGCTCCGCCGGAGCCGAGGAAACCACTGAAACAGCAGTGACAGACTCATCGGCTCCAGCCGGAGCCGATGAAGCAGTAGGCTTCAAAGCCTTAGGCCTCGACTCTGAAACTGGAGCCGAGGTCCTAGAAGCCTTAGGAGGTTTCCCAGAAGACACAGGAAGGGAACCTTCAGGCTTAATTAAACCCCTCAAAATGAGTTTATTTTTTCTCTCCTGCAGGACTCTAGGGCTGAAGCCATGGCATACAGCACAAGAGTCCTGCAGGTGTAAAGGTCCCAGGCAGTACACACAAGAAGTGTGACCGTCTGTCAGAGACATTTTCTGACAGCACGAGTCACACTTCTTGAAGCCTGAGACCTTTGTATCCTTAGACATACTCAAGATACCTGAAGTGTAATCACACACAAAAACACACACACACAGATTACACTGATAGGATTAAAAGGGAATTATTTAAAACTAAAGGTAAGTAATAAAATTCCCTAAGTAAAACACATACACACTTCTAAGGAAAGGGAAGGAAGGGCCCGAAGGCCTTAGGGAAGAACTAAGTGTTCTTTATAAAGGAGGGGCTGGAAAGATAGTAAGGGATAAACAAGTCCACTACACTAAGTGGGAAAGAATTTTACACTAACTAGCCTAAGTTTAAAGAATTTAAACTAGTCTAAACTTTCACTAACCTGGAGCCGGTAGAAAACACACCTCGATCGCTGTAGCGGCAAACGAGATCTGGGGTAACTCACGCCTAGCATTGTGGGATATAAGGGGAGCCTCGAGCCGGTGGAACCAACTCTTGAGCTTTTAGAGTGGCCGAGTCGGAGCCGAGGTCGGCTCCGAACCCATCCAGCAAGAATGAAGGCGAGATAGACAACTTAACATCTTCGAATTAACTGTGGGTGACTATAATAACATTGTGTACAATCTATCTGATGTTGATCTTACACCAGATCAAGAATATGTGCTAAACAAAGGTTTAACTTTTGTGCCAGGTGCGATGGCGGATTGCAGTCAAATTATTTTAGATTTAATGTGTTTCGCTAGGAATGCTACACTGAAATGTATGTTTACTGATAGAAAAGTAGAAGATAATTTAAATGTTTTGAGGCAACCTATTGATTTCATGCCTGTTTTTAGTCCAGCTATAGTTACATTCATAAGTGTATGTGAACAGGAAATTGAAATGCATATTAACAATAGTAGAAAAAGGAAGTTTTATAATTTTACCAAGCAACAGAGGTTAGCCTTGGACTCATTAATGAAAGAAGATAGACTAGTTATCAAGCCAGCGGATAAGGGTGGATCTGTGGTTGTTATGAACAGAGGCTTTTATCTTGATAAACTGAATGTATTACTGGAGGATGACCACACATTCAGTAAACTTCCTCCTGTTATAGTTAAAGCTTTTATAAACAAGGTAAAGACTAAGATTATTAACCTACAGAAGGTAGGTGTTATAGATGATGGTTTGAATGATTTGTTATGGGTAGAATGTCCAGTGATTCCTGAATTTAATGCTTTACCAAAGATCCATAAGAACATATCAAACCCACCCCTCAGACCTATTGTTTTAGGAAGGGGATGGGTGGCCGAAAATATTTCGATACGGATAGAATGTTCTTAGTTTATACCCTAGAATATTGAAAGCTACTGCGCACTTCATTACAGCTTCATCAACCTATTGGGATACAGCACTAGATAAGAATTGTTTGTCACAATGATGTGAATAGTCTCTTCACTGTGATTAATAATCAATATGGTATGTCAGCGACAGAGAATTTACTTATTAATAAAACACAGATAATGATAATATTCAGAGGATATGTAAACTTTTAAATGTTGTACTGGAACAATATATTCCTGTGTCAAGGCAGTTACTATCGGCAACAGCAGGGTGTTGCCATGGGCACACCCTGCGCCAATTCTTATGCCAACTTAGTATTGGCATATTGGGAAGATGTTACCATTTTTGATGCACTGCATGCATGGACAGACAAATTGGGTTTTTATACCCGTTTTGGGGATGACATCTTTTTATGGGGAGGCACGGATCAGGAGTTATCATCTTTTGTTGAATATTTGGAGGTGAGCACTGACTTTTTTAGATTCACAGTCAATTACTCTAATTCGGCGATAGACGTTTTAGATGTACGGCTAACTAAGCATGAAGATGGCCATATTGCTACATCTTTATATAGGAAAACATGTTGGTGTAATAGTTTGTTGCCTTATGACAGTATGCACCCACGCCATACTTTTAACAATGTAGTAAAAGGCCAGGTTTGTAATATATCGAGATTGTGTAGTGAGGATATAAGGTTTCAAGATGAGGTTGAGAAATTTCAAGTTAACCTCAGCCAAAGGGGATACAAGCACAAGAAAGTTATGCCCTTGGTGCAAGATAGTAAGATTAAAAGAAAAAGTACAGCCAGACCATGGCTTAATAGGCATGTGAATGAAGTGGATAACATTCCAGAACAAAGAGGCTTTTTTGGGAACAGGAACAAGGTTAGTATGATTTTCACCTCTAATGTAGATGTGAGTGACATCTGTAATATAGTGAGGCAGCATTGGAAAATACTACATACTGATAAGAGGTTAAAAGAGGTAGTAGGTCAGGATCCTAGTTTTATATTTAGAAGGCACAGAAATTTGAAGGATATGCTGTGTCATCAGCCTAAGACCAATGCTCATAGTGGTTGCATGACTAGGAAGATAGGTACTTTTCCTTGCCATCATTATAAAGCCTGTCAATATATTTTGAAAAAGAGCTCTTTTGAGCATCCTAGGACAGGACAGAGTTATTATTTTAAAGATTATGCAGACTGCAGTACTAAGAATTTAGTATATTTAGTAGTGCGTCAGAATTGTGATTAATACTATGTTGGCAAGATGAATAGTATGTTTAAAACCAGAATATTTCAGCATATTTCAGACATGAGCATTTTAAATGTCTAGCTTTAAGTATGTACTATCTAATGAAGGTCCTGTTAGTTTGAAAGTGCTTAGCAGTGCACTTTTTTATTTTATTGTTTTAATAAATTTTCACTGTTTTTCTACAAGTTTTGGCGTGGTGTCTCCTGCCTTTTGTGCCTTTTGGATTAACATCAGTAATTTCCAATATTACAGTTAGAGTGCTAGAAATAGTGCATGCAACAAGGACAGTAAAGGGATCAGAGGATATAATATATGGGGAAAGAGAACAGAATATATATGCTATAAGGTACACAATGCACTAAAAAGAAGTTTGAGATAATTACAATTAAAAGTAACATCAGTGTGATAAGGAAGGGCCACGCTCAGGAGATGGAGAGCAAAGGTAGACAGTTTAATGTAGATACGAGAACATACTTTTTCAAGGAGTGGGCTGGTGGGTTCAGTCAATCATATGAATGGAAGGTACAGGCCAAGGCAGGTGAGTTTTTTATTTATTTTTAACAGTGGTATTCCTTGTCAGTATGCAAGATGAAAAGGAGCTGCCTTAGACTAGCAGTAACACTCCAGCATACTAGAGAAACTATGTTTTCTCCTGACAGCTTATTCGTATATTGTGATGTATAACACACTACATTACCTTAAATGGATAGTCTAAGAGTAGCAGAAGGTACGTCTTTTTGGCAGAAAGGACCGACCGATAGTAAAGACCACTGTATTTATGTAACACTTGATATGGAAAATGGCTGGCTAAGTCATAAGTTCCTAAATATTTTGCTGAAATGGTTATTAACAGGAAAGGATTATTTGCACTGTTGAATGACATGGCAGAAAAATAGAAACAGCCAGCTTTTTTGAGCCTAAAGCCAGGATTCCATGGAGAAACATTTATATTCTCACATCATGTATGCACGCGAAATTGCTTGAAGGCTAATTACATATCCAGACCGGGTTGTCACTCAGTTTGCGACACGCCCACTTCTGCGCGAAACGAAATGGTGAGGCCCTCAAGTAAAATATCTCCGATAAGTGTAATTCACACCTAAATGTGGCTAAAAGCATTTTAGAGGACAATATAGAAGAAATTAATGACTGGTTTAACCCAGAGCCAAACATTAAAATTTCTGCTGATAAATATTAACGAAGACGCACATTAACTGTCTAATTTGGATAACACCACCAATACTATAGAGGACATTTTTGGTATCCGAGAAGCCAAAGCATAAAACAGAAAACTGGATAATCTAAGAAATGATGAGATAATCCGTGTTTTAAAATGTTCCACTGACTCTGATGATGCCGTATGTATTATGGTGAAAGCGCTAAGTTCTGTGGATTTTGGTAATTAAAGCAGTATTTTTCTACAGTGTTTCCTGACTCTATTCTTTTTACAAGTTTGGCTCTTGTTGGGCTATTTTGTGGGGTTTTTTTGTGAGTTATTTAAAGTCAGGTTACTGCAGACAAATTTCCTGCTTTATCAGTGATTTATTGTTGCTTTAGAGAAACAGATGATCATTGATTAATAGTAATTTGTACGCTAGTTTCATACATCCAGTTGCTTGGTTGTCTATATATTATTTACTGTTTTTCCGTTTAAATAATTTTCCTTGGCTTTGTTTAAATGGAGGCGTTGATTTCTGAACTCACATCTTCAGTTTAGAAACTTACAGCGTACTGGTTGGAAGAGAGGCCAGGAACATAGTGCATGATACGTTAACGGACTCCTGAGTGGAGTTGCTCACGTTGCATTCCACACCTGGGCTGGAGGCGGTGAACAATGCAGTACCAGAAGCAAGTACAGCACGTCCTGAGCAAAGGAATATTAGAGTGACTATAGTTACCTAAGTTTGATTTCTCGGACTCGAATGAGGAGAGGAACGAACTGAGAGAGGTAACACTACCTTTGAACAAACAGATAGACAAGTTCGGAGATTTGTGTCGGAAATACAGAGGCCTCCAGATGGACAACTCGTTCCTGATGAAATCAGTTACGCTTAAACAGGTGCCTAAAGGACTAAGGGTTTGAAAGTTACCAATGTGTGTGGAAGGTGAATCGACAACGTTTAAACAACTGGTTGATTTATTCAACAGAATAGGTTTGGAAATGTGTGACATTATTATAAAGAACAATTCGAATAGACTGGCCATTATGGAAAAAGAAATAGAGACTTTAAATGAGAACATTGTTAACGACTTGTTATTTTCTCAGCAGGTTAAGTACCATTCCATGTTAGATAATGTAGAAAGTTTTGTGAACAAAAACATTATAATTAAAACTAAAAAATTATTGAGGGTTTCTGAGGATTATAAAAACAACGAAGCATATCCCTTTGTGTCTAATAACAAAGATGGTGTTAGAAATGGTAACAGGGTGGGGGGAAATGTTAACGTTGACATATGTTCAAACTGTGAGAGCAGTAATACTGGTGACAATGAACAATCGAGTAAAGAAAATCGGTGTTTTTTAGCTACAGGGGCCCAAGTAGGGAGATCAGAACCCCTAATGAACAAGAAAGGCGAGGGCCAACGATATCAGGCCCAGGGCGACTCGCATTATTATCGATACAACAACAACTTTCAGAACAACAAATGGCAATGGAATGCCAGGAATCAACGATAAAGGTTGATAAGGACTTTAAAATTGTATGTGAACAGAAGGACATAGAAGTTCACAATTTGTTGCAAACGAGTGAAGCAAATGTAAATGTTTCCAGTAGTAGTATTGTATGTGAACAGCATGCTACAGAAGTTCACAACTTGTTGCAAATGAGTGAAGTAAATGTTTCTGGTAATAGTATTGTCCACTGCCAAAGAAATGGGTTTTCCATTTACAACTACAGCGCTTTAATAATAAATGATGTATATCATGATTTATTAAGCAAAGGATTTACATTTGTTCCTGCATTTCATTTGAATTTTGCCGACTATTATATTAGTCTTAAAATGTTTACCAGACAAATGAATTTGGGTCTATTTTTTAGGGAACAGAATTTTGGTGTAAACAATTTAAGTAATCCTTTGAATACACTTAAAAGGAAAATCACTTTTATACCCCCGATGCATAAGGAAGTGTTAATGTTTGAAAAACTATGCATTAATGAAGTGAAAAGGGGTTTGAGTGACTGTGGAAGACTATTGGACCATGATAATTTAAGTATTGAAGAAAGAAAAACGCTGCTTGATTTGGCTAATAACCACGAGGTAAGAATAATGAAGCCTGATAAGGGGGGGGTGGGGTAGTTATCATGCCTTACTTTGATTATGTTGCTAAGATGCATGAAATTTTAAGTGATGTACTTACATATCAAACTGTATCACTTAATGAAATGCACATAGCTTACCATAAAATCAACTTGTTTATTGCACTTTTTCAAGGGGAAATAAATGAGGATGAATTTGATTTTTTGAATGTAGAACACCTTGTGACACTGGTAATATTTGGGATTCCCAAAGTGCACAAAAGTATGGAACCCCCCCCTTTTAGGCCCATTGTAGTGGCTAAGGGCTCAAAAAACAGAAGCTTTGGCATCTTATGTGGACAAGGAAATACAGGGGATTATTTTAGGTGTAGACCATATAATCAAGGATTCTTGGAACTGTTGGGAACGTCTGAGGAAAGTTAATAAAACCTTCACTGGGTCTTTTCTTACCATCGATGTTATAAATTTGTTTTCAATTATTCCACATACGGAAGGTTTGGAATATTTTAGGGAGAGTCTAACTAGACATGGTAGAATTGAAAGAGGAAAAGTAAACCTACTAGTGGCTTTGATGGAGTTGATTTTGAGAAACAACTTCTTGACCTTTGAAGGGGAAATTTTCCGGCAAGTGTCAGGTGTGGCTATTGATGCAAAGTGCGCCCCAGGGTTTGCCAGCCTAGTACTATTGCACTGGGAGGAGGTCTTTATTTTTGATTCTAAGTTTAAAGGGAAAATATTGTTGTACAGTCGTTTTTTAGACGACATACTGATTCTTTGGAAGGGTAGTGAACTGGAAACAGTAGAATTTATAGAAGATTTAAATTCAGCTACAAGCTTCTTTAGATTCACTAGTACATGAAAAGAAGACAACATAGATTTTCTTGATATACATTTAACAAAAACTAAAGAGGGTATGCAAAGTACAATATTTAGAAAAAAGACATATAGTAACTCTTTGTTGCACTCTGAAAGTATTCATCCACATTATCAAAAGAAGAGTGTGGTCAAACGCCAAATGGTGAGATTTTCACGTTTGGTCAGTGACAATACGATATTTGAAGAAGAAATTTATAAGTTAGTAGGGATGTTTTTAGAGAGGGGCTACCCTCTGAAACTTTTGATTAACATCAAAAAATAAATAAGAACAAAGAGGGCTACCCAGTTCTCTCCAATTTTAGGAGGGGGATGTATAGTACAGAAGGAAGGTAATAAACCACTTAAGAATAATGCAATGATTTTAAAATGTAATCATCAGGCACCTTTTATAGTGGACACTATGCGGAAAATTTGGGAATTTAGTTTTAGTCCGAATACAAAAGAAATTGTAGGTGCTACGTTAAGGTTTGTTTTTAGTAAAGGAAAAAATATTAAGAGCATATTGGAACAAATGGCGGTGAATAAAGGTTATTCAAGGATATATAAATGCGGAGCATGTAGAATGTGTAGATATATAAATAAGGGGCCTTATGTTAATATAGTAGGTTACAATAGGACAATTACTTGTCCAGGAAGATGTTGTTGTAACTCAACAATGTTAGTGTACATAGCTAATTGTACATCATGCTCTGCATTTTACGTGGAAAAGACGGTGAAGAAATTGAAGGAAAGAATAGCAGAACATCTTAGAGCTATCAAGAACAAAGACACCTTTAATGTTTTGTATACGCATACCACAGTTTGTTCAGAATTCAAAAAGTTTATATTTTTTGTATTGGGTCGAGTTACACCAGATATACGAAGGGGTGATGAGAAGCTTAAGGTAGAAATGCTGGAGACAACTTGGCAAATTAGATTAAATGCCACCCAACATCCGGGTATAAATGAGAGTATATCTATTTTTCCTTACCTGAAGGCAAAGAGTAACATTATCAACTAGTTATTAATAGGTTCATAGGTTCATAGGTTTATACTAGGCTATCTGCCCTAAGGCATTTATAAGCCTAGCCCAAATTTTTGTGGCTTACGCCACCCCTTATATGAAAAAATACTGTGCCCATTAGTTTGTTGTGCCTCTGTCCAGCAGTGACACAGAGATGATTCCCGGGGTAAACCTACGATCTCCCATCCACAGGTCTAGATTTCTCTTGAACAGAGTCAGCGAGGTGCTCTGCCTCACATGGACCGGGATTTTATTCCACAGCATAGGGAGTCTCTGAGTGATAAATCTATCCCTCCAGCACGTCCTATTTATATCCGTGCTAAGGTTTAAGTCGCTTGCTCTAGTGGTTTTGGTGGATTTGGATTTTTTGAGGTGGAGCATGTCCATTAATTCCAGGTTGGACATGGCCTTGTATGTCAGGCACATGTCACCTCTGAGCAGACGGTATGTGACTGAATAGAGCTGGAGTTTCTTCAATCTGGCAGCATATGACAGATTTTGGAGTCCCTTTATCCTTTTGGTGAGGAACTTTTGGGGTCTCTCCAATTGCTGCAGATGTCGGGTGAGATACATCCCGAATGGGGCATTGTACTCGATCATTGGTCTGATAAGTGAAGAGTACAGGGAACAATGACCTCACTAGATCTGGATGTGAATCCCTTCATGATCAGGTGGGCAATGTAGAAGGTCTTTCTAACCACTTTAGCAATGTGAGTGTCAAAAGAAAGGCCACTGTCAACCTGGGTCCCCAGGTCCCTGATAACCTCTTCTGTGCTTAGTGGATTGCCACCTATATGGTAGCTTGGGGTTACCTTGTTTTTCCCGAAGGGTATGACTATACATTTTTGGCGTTTAACTTCAGGCCATGGCTCTGGCACCAGCTATCTGTTTCCGTGAGTCCCTTCTGAAGGATATCCGTGTCCGATGCACTTTCCACTATGGCGCCCAGTTTGCAGTCATCTGCAAACTTTGTCAGCCAAAGTCCTCCCATGTTGGCCTGTACTTCTGAGAAGTAGATGCCGAACAATAGGGGTCCAAGGACCGAGCCCTGTGGGACACCACTTGTGACCGGCTTGGAGTCTGACATAGCGCCAGCAACTCTAACCCTGTGGGTTCTGTCCTTAAGCCAGTTTGCAACCCATCTTGTGACATATGGGTTTACATTTAAGCTGGTAAGTTTTTCTACAATACCCAAGTGGGGTATTGTGTCGAAAGCCTTTGCAAGGTCAAGGTAGGCTGTATGGACTGCCTTTCCCTCATCAATGGCCTTGGTGACTGTTTCGAAGAAGTCGACCAGGTTCAAAAGGCATGATCTTCCCTTGACAAAGCCAAACTGGGTCGGGTCCAATGTCTGCAAGTCCCCTATATCTTTGTTTATGAGCTCCATTATGATCCTCTCCATAGCTTTGCAGACTAGACTTGTTAAGCTTATGGGGCGGTAATTACCAGGGTCCGTAGAGGCGCCGCCTTTGTGGAGTGGGACCACAGTTGCCGTACGCCACTCCTTGGGCACGTATCCTGTGGTAAGGCTGAGATTAAACAGCTGCCTTATGTGCGGGTTTAATTCCTCATTTAGCTCGTGTAGCACACAGCCAGGGACACCATCTGGTCCCATTGATGCTGTGTTTTTAGCTTTAGAGAGAGCAGCTTTCACCTGCGCATTTGAGATGTCCGGGAGGCTACACTCGGCTGGGATAGTTATCTCTCCTTTAGGGGAGAGGGGTGAAGTTTGCACTGAACCTGTCTGCCAGTATGTTGGCAATGTCTGTGGGTTCAGTGATTTTTGTATCATTTTGGACTAATTCTGAGCATATCTGGGAGTTTCCACCCAGGTTCCTAACATAGCTGAAAAAGGCCTTATGATTGTCCTTTGAATCCATGGCAATTTTTCTCTCAAAATTGGCCTTAGTTGATTTTATGAGTGCTCGTATTTTTTACTAATAATGATCAGGGGTGACTTCCCTTTTATGGATTTTGTTCTATCATGTAATAGCTTTCTCCTCTTATTGTAAAGTTTGTTAATGGCTGGGGTCCACCAGACTGGACGCTTGCCCTTTGTGGAAAGAGTCTTGGTTTTATTTGGGATTGCCTGATCCATGCAGTCCTGGAGGTGTTCATAGAAGGCATTTGTAAGGGCTTCCGCAGCTTGGGTTGTGGTTTCCACTGGCTCAGGGGCCTTGAAGGATACCACACCAGTCTTGAGTAGTGTGAAGTTTGCTTTAGAGAAGTTCTTCACTATGATCTTTTTTGTTTGGGGTGGGGGCGGGATGTGGATTTCCAGTGAGATTAGTTTATGATCAGATCTCACCAATGAGGGATATACTTCTGGTGTGGAGCATTTTGTCCCCATGTTTGTGACAATGAGATCTAGTATATTTTCTCCTCTCGTGGGAACAGTGACTAGTTGTTCCATGGCATTTGAATTTATGAAATCCAGGAACCGTTGGGCTAGAAAGTTAGGGCTTGAGTAATGTTCCCAGTCTATATTCGGGTAGTTGAAGTCACCCAATATGATGGTGTTTGGAGATACATTTATACCCTCCAGTGTCTTCAGGAAGGCTGTGTGGGGTTCCTGAGTTTGAGAGGGTGGCCTGTAGCATGCTACAATTTGTAGAGCAGTTTTGCCTATGGTTAGTTGCACCTGGATGGTTTCCGAAGCTTCGTGCGTTGCCACCAACCTGGAGGTGTGGGTATCCTTTATGAATATGGATACACCCTCCTTTTGTGGTGTGGTCCGGGTTTTGGGGCCGGAACGCATGATATGAGGTAAAACCTAATAGTGCCGGGGTGCTCTCAGGAGCCTTGAACCAGGTTTCAGTTAACAGCACAGACATCGATGTTCTCCATACTGAGAAGGGCCTCGAGTGCGTGCATTTTGAGATTTAGACTTCTGGCATTGAGCAGCATTACCCTCAGTTTCTTCCCATTTTTGTTTTCTAGGGTGGTAGGTTTAGAATTTGAGCCTTGCCTAAAAAGGCACTATGGGGTGGCAAGAGCCTTAGCCAATATCCGGAATCCCAGGGTGACAGGTGCAAGCCGTCCCTTGAAGCAGCGTGGCTTGTCAAGCATGTCATCCCAGGCAGACAGACACTGGATCCCCTTTGAATGACACCAGACATTAAGCCAATTGTTAAAGCTGATCATCTTGTCTCTATATTGTGGCATCATTCTTGGTGAAGGAAGGATACTGCTCAGGGTTAGGGTCATACCTGCCTGGGCTACATAATCAGAGAGCTCCTCTAGGTCTCTTTTCATGTAGTCCAGGGAGGTATCGCCTCAGGTCGTTCACACCAGCATGGACAATGACTGTGTCATATTTGTACTTGCCGTGGAGTGACCAGTGCTTGTGTTATGTGGCGGATTCTAGCGCCCGATAGGCAGCTTACTGTGACCCTCTCCTTGTTCAGCCTGGTGAGTGGGACGTCAGTGTGTCTGACTATGGAGTCACCTATGACAAGTATGTTTGGTGTTGTATTTGGCCTTAAGGGCTGTGACTGCTTTGCACACTGCTTTTGTGGTTTATGTGTTGCTTGTTGGGTGTCTTGAGGTAGCAGTTGTTTGGGTGTCTGCTTTGGAGGCCTCTGCTGTTTAGGTAAATTTTTACTCAGAGCCTCCGAGTATGTCTTAGTGTGTTTATGTGTTTGATTCAGTGGAGTGGTAGCATTATGTGAGGCTGGTTTTGTGGTGTGTGTAGTTGCCTTCTCCTCCTGTCTGGTCTTGCCAGTCCTGAGTTGAGAGAGCTCAGCCTCCAGTTTGGCTAAATAGCTGCATCTCTCGCAAGTATTTGTGTTATGTGGGAGGAGGAGAGGGTTGTCTGTGTACATGAGGCAGTTATAACATTGCCTCAAGATTCCCAGATTCACCAGCTGGACCGGAGAGGAGATTGACAACTGACCTTTGGACATGCTAGAATAATATTGGGAAATCCTTAATTGAAAACAAGGGCCAGTGGGGAGGGAGGGTGTAGTGCTT
This sequence comes from Protopterus annectens, assembly GCF_019279795.1. Lineage (NCBI taxonomy): Eukaryota > Metazoa > Chordata > Ceratodontiformes > Protopteridae > Protopterus > Protopterus annectens. The sequence continues at coordinate 966,708,033 of NC_056726.1, forward strand.
TTCATTTTTAGTGCTGACTTATATAATTGCTTTAGTGAGCAAGTGCCAGGTAACTTGAGTGCAATGTGTTACAAGTAACTAAATGCAAAAACGACAAACAGTAACTTTCTTTCAAGTGAAACAAGGAAATAAGTACAGTAAGCAATGCAGATATCACTAGTGATCCACAGAAGCACTGAGAAGTTGCGTATTAGGTGGAATTAGCTTCCAGGGAAATAACAAGCATATAAACAAAGCTAGATTCAGCAGGCCTGGATCTAGTCTATGCTACAGCAAACAAGGTGTACCAATTTCAGTAAGATACAGTTCAAATATTCAGGCACTATAAACCTTTAACCAGAAATTCCCAGCTCAGAAGGGCAGAGTCCAGCCTCTTCTCCCACAAGAGTGCAGACCACGAACCTTCTTAATGTAAAATAACTGGCCTGAAGCCCAAGTGCCTAAACCAGAACTAATACACTTGGACACTGGGCTCTCGATCAGCAGTTCCCAACTTAGAAGGATGAAAGCTACCTGTCCTGCCACCACAGTGCTTGCCACAAACCTTCCTAATGTAAAACAACTGGTCTGAAGCCCAAGTGCTTAATCCAAAAGACTTGAATGATAGCTACACTTTAATCAAGTTACAACCAAGCAGTAATAAATACCATTGAATACTTTAGAGAATGTCTGGATTAGTGCTCAAGTTACACAAACAAAGCTAGATCCAGCAGGCCCGAATCCAGTCTATGCCACAGCAAACAAGGCGCACCAACTTCAGTAAAAAACAGTTCATATATGCATGCACTATAAGCCTTTAACCAGAAATTCCCAGCTCAGAAGGGCAGAGTCCAGCCTCTCCTCCCACAAGAGTGCAGACCATGAACCCTCTTAATGTAAAATAACTGGCTTGAAAGCCCAAGTGCTTAAACCAGAATTAATACACTTTTAGAATAACAGACACTGAGCCCTCAATCAGCAGTTCTCAACCTAGAAGGATGTAAGCTACCTGTTCTGCCACAACAGTGCAGACCACAAACCCTCTCAGTGCAAAACAACTAACTGGTCCGAAGCCCAAGTGTTTAAACCAAAAGGCTTAGAATGAGTTACACCAAGCAGTAATAAATACAATTGAGTATTTTTAAGATGATGCAAAAGTAAAAAGAAGTAGGTAGAAACACAAGTACAGTAAAAGCAGATGAAATTTTTTTTTTTTTTTCTGAACAAGTGCTGAGATCAAAGAAACAGATTTGAGTGCTGAAACTAGAAAACTGGCTAGTTATAAGAAAAAAAAACAAGCTAGAAGGCTTCCCTCAAACATAGAAGGGCTTGGGGGCTCAGAAGCCTACAAATAGTCTATACCACTTAACAAGAAAGGCAGGAAATAAGCTTAATTTTTTTTTTTTCTATTTCCCAGATGCTCTCTTTGTACACAGTAGGAGTGCCTGAAATCAGCCTTTCCATAGGCTGTCTTATTATTGTTGGTTAATATGATATTTAAGTACACACATTTGTATTAAACACTACATGGTTATATACATATATAAAAATGGGAATATGTGCAATGATATAATGAAAGCAAATATATATATTTTAATATACACATTTAAGAGTTGTGAAAGTGTTATGAGTTTTTTTATATTATTTTATATTACAAGTACATTAACATATATACAAAACCTTTTTATGATTATATGTTTTTTAAGCAACTGGATTAGTGTAGTAGGAGGTTTTTGTTTTAATTTATTTTGGACTAATGAATTAATGCATTGATGAATTTGATTGGTTGTAGTCAAAATGAAGTAACTACTTATAAGAATGTTTTAAAATGTTTCACTGACTCTGATGATGCTGTATGTATTATGGTGAAAGCGCTAAGTCCTGTGGATTTTGGTAATTAAAGCAGTATTTTCCTACAGTGTTTCCTGACTCTATTCTCTTTATACATGTGCTATGTGCCCTTACATTAAAACATTATTAAAGGTAAATAAGTACTTTAACTGTCTGTTTGTGAAGTACATCTGTGTTGCACACATCTTGTATGTATGTAAATATATGAGTGTTTGCATATAATGGATAAATACATTATATGCCTATGTGGATGTGTGCGCATGCATGTGACCATATACAGCTACTGATACTTAATCTCCCAACGTCCAATTAAGTAACTTTTTCATGTAAAAAGTCCCTTTAAAGTATCTGTATTGTACACTGCAACCACCAACACTGTATTTGTATGTATTTACAATAAAAGACTAACTTTAATGTATGTGAGACCACCAAAACTGTCTTTCTGTTTTATTTGGCGTAAGTCACTAACTCACTTTAATGTATGTATATTACAATGTGCAGTTAATTAATTGTTTATTTAAAAAAAAACACCTTTATTGAATTAGCACTTGTGACATAGGCAAACTTACAATTATATAAAAGTAATCAAACCATATTAAAAATTTCACATTTGCAAATATTCTATATCATATGCATTGTTATATATCCTATAATCTAGGAACATTGCTTAAATTTATTTTGTGTTATAAAAACGTGTAGATGATTTTGCTTTAGTAGACATTTTGCACATTGTCAAAATAGCTTTGTATATGTAACTATGGAGCTTTTCTCCATAGGTATCCATTGAAAAGGGATTTTAATTTCCAGTTGGACTTTCCCAGTTAACAAATTTAAATAAGTAAACAAACAATAGGAGTAATGGGACTGAAGCTCCAGGACTTGTATGTATGAAATAGGACCTGATGTTTCTATATCCTCTTTAATCTGAAATGATATGCTATTGAAGCACTAACTAGGGCATTTATAATTTTCAACTCCATATGCATGAGACATAATCCAGCACCGAGTACAGATAAGGCAGTGTATAGCTACACTGCCAAGCAGGGAGAGAGTGAAACACTAAACAAGGAAACCACACACTTCATCATCAGTTTTTCAACATTAGGGTCCTTGATTGTGGCATCCATGACTTACTTATGTAAGTGTTGTAAGCAGTGCTACATATGGAAAACTGTTGACATATGAAATTAATGGGAAGACTAAAAGCACAACACAAAAAGCAAACAAAATATGGCTGAAGTGTATGAAAGCAACACTTCATGTGCAACACTGGGAAAAACAATGGGAGAAAATGGGCTTGACAAAGTACACTACAATGATTAAAACTATTGAGTGCATTATTAACATGCCATACCTCGTAAGGCTGTGCAGTAGGTGGAGAAAATAAATGAGCCGGCATTTTTGAATTTATGTTGTTCCTTTTTAACATTGTACAATAATGCAGACATATGTGTAACACATTTTAATGGAGCATCTTTATTTGGTAGTCATGTTGTGCTTGTCTCATTGGCATTGTCTGCATTCATACTGGTCACTAAACAGCTGTACTGAGTGCTTAATGTGTGGCAGTGCTCTTGTATGTTTTCGAAAAAAGTACGAGTCAGCTGTGTTACACAATATAAAGAAATTCCATTTGAAAAGTAATGCACTTGCACTGAAATATAGAAAGACATCTGTTGTTCAAAAAATTATGGGTAATCTTATTTTGTTCTTGGGGTGATTGAGGTAGAAAAATTGCTTGTAGCACATGTCAGTGTGCATCATATGGAAAGAAACCATGTAATGGGCCATAAAAACAGGCATTTTATAGCCTGACAGTTGTGGAGCTTGCCAGGGTTAGAGTAACATTTTAGTGGGTAGTCTGTACCCTCTTTAGTAGGAATAAGCATTGCTAAAAGTAGGTGTGCACATCATTTACAAGAGGTGATTACATAACTGCTTGGCAGACAGTAAACTGGGGAAACCATGCAAAGGGCAAACCATATATAGATGACAAACAAATTATGAAAAGTACTTGAGCAACAGAATGTCATAGATAATGCAGTATTGTATAGTCACCTATGGGGAAGTGGGCTGACAATGGAGTAGAACAGGAAAAGACATTGCAGAAAGGAAATGTTTTGTACATTGACATTACCACTGCAGTTATGACTGGGAAGAAACGTTACAGAAAAGCTTAACATGCAGTGAAAAGCTATGAATTTATTTGGACTCTTACTGAAACCCACAGCCACCATAGTAAATATCAGACTGAAGAAGCATAACATAGAAACAGTATTGTCATAGTTGTGATGTGTACTTTCAAAAGGAGTAAAGAGACATGATCATAGGTTCATACAAAGTTGCTGTGCATGCAGTCCAGGAGACCATCAGTGAGTCTATCCAAAATTCCCAATAACAGCAAAGCATTGTGTGGTGAAGTGACTTACTCAGGGTTACCTAGTAGGAAAAGAAGAAAGAAAAATTCAAACCACGCGTTCTTAGCAGTAGAAGCAGAGCTTTAGTCCTGTGCAAGTAATTGACAGACATCACAAACTCATTTAGTGGGACAGTCATGAGTTGCTGCAAGCCCCAATTCACTGATGGCTGTAACCTTCAGGAGTGCAGTTTCCTGCAAAAGTACACAGTAATTTCCAAGTCTTGCATTGCCCAGAGCATAAGTAGTACTTGTGTCATGACCAAGGAGTCAAGTTTTCTTGAAGAGTGATTGTGCTGTATATTAACAAATCAGTTGATAGGCAGAATAACATTAAAAGAGAAAAACATAATACTAGAAGACATCTGTGCTGCACTCCGAAAGTAAGGAATAGAAAGTTGGTAATATCTGGCTGCAGAATTACAGCATAGTAAGGAGTAAAAGAGCATAACAGTAATAAAACAAATGCAAATGATAAAGAATTTCCTGCAATATTCGCTTCCCTCACCCAAAAAATATCATCCCACTGCAGATACTGGGGAAGAGAGTAATCTGTCATCAGAGAGTCAAGTTTGTAGAAGAGTGATTTTCCTGTACTTCAACAAATCATTATATGAGCAGGATAACAAGAAAATATAATGCCACAAGACATCTGTGCTTCAGAAAAAAAAGTTATGCAAAGTTAAGGAATAGACAGTCATATTTTGTTGTAGACTTACTTAGTAAGGTGGTAGGGAAGAACACAGTTATAAAATACATGAAAATAAAGCATTTTGTACAACATTCAGGTATATGTCTAAAGCAAAGAATATAAAGGTTATAGAGATAAACCAGTTAGTAAAAACTACAAGAGAAACCTAGCCAAGCTAGAGTTTTCACTGTGCTATACCTTAAACCTCCTGTAATGTAGACATATAGGCCCATGGGGTATACCTGATATCCTTAAGGGGTCATTTGCAAATATCTATATCTATTTATCTCTCTCTCTCTCTATATATATATATATATATATATATATATATATATATATATATATATATATATATATATATATATATATATATATATATATATATATATATATATATATATATATATATATATATATATATATAAATAAACAGCAGCAAACAGCACGTATTTCACATCCAGGGCAGAGTCTCTAAAAACTGATAGATGCGGTAAGAAAACACAGCTACTACCAGTTAACAAGGTCTCGAGTTGCTTCTTACATCCACTTTCTTCAAAAGCACTTTTCGTTTGCAAGCATATTTTCTACAAATATCACCTTGAAACAGTTGGCATCAATAGAGCTGAACGTCCACTTCTGAATAATTTTACAGCAGCTTCTATTTATTATAAAACTTCATCAGAACATGTTAAAATAGTAAAACAAACACAGAAAGATAAGCGCTTTTGGGTTTCAGAGTTCACCCTTCATCAGATTTATACATAATGACCACTGTTCCTTGTTTAAAAAATACTTTGCTCCAATGAGGCGAAACTACTAATTAACATGCCCATTCACTAATACATTGAACACGCCTTCTTAAACTTCATTTCCTGAGTGCAAGTAGTATAAAACAGCACTACAAGTTAATGTGCCCTTTCCTTTTGAGAAGTGCTAGACACGCCTTCTTAGTCTTCGCTTCCCAAGTGCAGGTTGGATGGGAAATGTAGTATTAAGTCCCGGTTTTACATGTGCTTGTAGTTTCCCTATCCAGAACATTTCCTCTTGCTCTAGTCTATTATTGATATCACCCCCCTACTGGACACATATACAACTTTTAAAACCCTGAAAACAAAACTATGATCTACATGATCCCTGATGTGTTTTGCCCGGGGACTTTAAAATCTTTTAACCTAATGTCACTGACATGTTTGGAGAGCCTTTCTTTTAGTTGTCTTATAGTCTTTCCCACATAGAATTGTTCACATTTTGAACATGTGGCTAAATGCACAACATTTCTAGTTGTGCAATCCGCATATAAATTACATGTGTATCTTTTCTTGGTTACTGGATGTTCAAATGCATTTTCTGTACAGATATATTTGCACATCATGCGTCTTCTACAAGGAAAGGTTCCCTTTCTGCCTGACATAATTGGTGGTATAGAGTAGTTGTCCTTGCATAAAATATCCTTTAAATTACTTGCATTCCTATACTCAAATCTCGGTGCTTGTCCCACTATCTCCTTGCATTCTTCATTTGATGTTAATATTTTCCAGCTTCTTTTTATTATACCACAAATTTGTTTAGTGTCAGTCGTGTGGGTAAGAATCATCTTAATCTTCTCTGGACCTTTCCTTCTGAACTCATCTGTTCCATTTTCTTTTTTTCTCTTCAAGTATGTTTTTTTCCTTTGTTTCCCTTTCCATCATGACTTGCTGCTTATTTTCCATGATCTCCATCTCTTTATACCCTCTATCTTTCAGATGGTCCGACATCATTCGAGTGATTTCTTGATGTCCTTAGAAACTGACTCCTCATCACATTCCTATAGGTGTGCCTCGGGTGCATACTATTTCTTAGAAGTATGTTGTTCTTCCAACAATCTTTTCTGTAAAGGGGTGTTCCTGTGTCATCTTCTTCATTTTGCCATATTCTCACGTCTAATAAGTCCATTTGTGTATCACTGTACATCATGGTGAACCTCAAGAAGTTAGTGCTGTTTTCTAAATATTGATGAAATTCCTTCAAATCCACAGCATTGCCTTCCCATAAAATACATATGTCATCAACAAACCTTTGATATAACTTTATCTTTCCATGGATTCTCATGATGAATGACTTGATCTTCCCAGTGCACCAAAACTAAATTCGCATAGCTATTGGCGCACGGCGTACCCATTGCTACTCCACATAGCTGAATGTATATTTTGCCATTGAAGATGAAGACGTCATTTGTTAATATCAACTCCATCAATTCACTGATGATCACAATTTGTCTCTCACCATACATGCCTTTGTTTATGAGATATTCCTTCATAGCCGTCATACCATAACAGTTGGGAATATTAGTAAATAAATTCTTAATGTCCATACATACCATTACATGTGTTCTTTTATTTCTTTTGGTTTCTGTAAACTCACCCAACTTTTCTATGAAGTCTTTCATATCTTTCAAAATTGTTGGTACTTTCTCCAGTTGTTTTTTGATGTGATTTTCTACATATATAGAGGCTGGCTCCGTGATCCATCCTGCTCCAGCCACAATGGGCCTCATTGGTGGTTTGTGTGGATCTTTATGTATTTTTGGAAGGCGTTTAAAAGCTGGAATCAGGGGATGCTCAACAACCAGATAGTCGTATAACTCTGATGTGATCAGGTTCCTTTCTCTAAGTCCTTCCAGACACATCCTCACTCGACTTTCAATATTATTCAGTTCCTTCTTATTAATTTCTCTATATGAGGTGCTATCTTCTAACAGAAGCAAAACTTCTTCTATGTATTTGTTGGTATCCATCAGATCTACCCCTCCTCCTTATTCCCTGGTTTGATTGTTAATTCTTTATTTTCTTCCAATTCCTTTAAGGCCATCCTCTTCCTTTGTGATGTTACAAAACTTTATTCTGTTATTATTTTGAATATGTTCAATTATTTCTTTCTCACATACATTGATAAATGTGTCCATCATCCCATTGTTTTGTGGAACAAAACTGCTGGGTTTCTTGAATCTTTCCATCTGTACATCCTTATTGTTCTTGAACATAGTCTTTAACATCACATCTCTTCCAAAACTTCTTAGGCTTAATATAGCCTCATTTTCATCCATTCGTTTTGTGGGTATGAATTTCAACCCTTTATTCAACACATTAACATGTACATCAGTTAGTCTGACGGATGAGAGATTGAAGACCAAAGATTCCCTATCCATACTTTTCATCTGTCTTCTGCAAATGATCTCCTTCTCTTTCTTCCTCTGCTTAAAGACCTCATTTTTTTTCTGTTCCTTATCTCTCTTATCCTTAACGGAAAAGTCGGAAAAACCATCTCTTTTTCATTGCTCTTCGGTATTGCTCCCATGTCTTTATTCACATCACCTTGGTGGTTGCTGCCCTGGGGTGCTGGGTTTGCCCTGTTTTCTGTACTTTCTGTGTTGTTTCTGATCTCCTGCCATACATACACACACATATATATATATATATATATATATATATATATATGTGTGTGTGTGTGTGTGTGTGTGTGTTTGTGTGTGTGTATACCTGTATATATATCTCCATATGTACGTGTATGTGCGTATATATATATATATATATATATATATATATGTGTGTGTGTGTGTGTATACATATACATATATATATATATGTGTGTGTGTGTGTGTGTGTGTATATATATATATATATATATATATATATATATATATAAATATATATATATATATATATATACACACACACACACAGATCTATATATAGGTACATACATACATACAAATGAAAATAAAAATCTTTCCACTGCTGGCGCTGGGGAAGAAGAATTCCTTTCCAATCTTTTCCTTTCTAGTAGCAGCTAGACAAGTGCAGTTCAGTGACAAGTTTGACTCTTCAGGAAAATTTTGGGGGAGGGGAATATCAATTCATCTTGGACTACGAGAAGATACTTTGAACAAAGGTCTGCAGTTTACCTACTTTTCTGGTTGCAGTTGTGTAACTCCTTGGTATAATGTAAAAGAAGCTCTGAGATGCACACAAATGAGGGCCATTCAAGAAATAAAGGAGTAGTCTTGTTACAAAAGATATATAATATGACATTGACCAAAGGTGTACGCTATGCCAGTCCCTGAACAGCCTCTTGCTTATAGTGAAGAGCAAAAAAAAGAAAGAAAAAGGAAACATTCCCTACTCCCAAGCATACCCCTTCCCTATCAGTTTTTCATTGGAAGAGCAAAAAAAAAAATACTGCCTTAGATTACTCTCTGCAGTCTGAAGAACACACACACAACAGACCATCCTTTCCATGCCCCCCTCCCTATCAGCTCTTCATTGGAGAGACAGAAAAAAAAAGAAACACCCGATGGAATGCTTACAGCAGTCTGAAGCACATGCCCCTCCATAACAGCAAAAGCACAAAAAAGTTGCTTTCTGTACCAACATTTCTGAAGTATCGGTACAGAAGGAATGCAGGAAAGACATTCAGTTTGCATCCTAATGCCCCTTTCTCCCAACCCTTGCTTTGCTCCTGACAGTGACTGACACTAATCCTATTATATGTCAGTAGGATGGGAATACACCACTACTACTTTACATCTAGCGTGACTCATATAAAGCAGACTTGAAATGGATTATGGGAAAGCGAGAGGATTCAACAAAAGAACACACTGGTATGTCAAGCCCGTTGGCAGCCATTTTGTGGAAAAACATAAAAATTCAATAAGAAGCACTCAGTGTCATTTTGAGGTGAGGTGTTAAAATAGCTCAGAAAACAAAGATAGAGTGAAAAATAGATTTTATTTTTAGTTTTAAGGTGGAATTTTCCTTTAAGAAACCCATTATTTCTGAAGCTTAAGCTACTTTGGGTTTACCCAATAAAGAAATGTACTCCTTATGCAAGCTTTTCTGATATCGTACAAGTGTTTTTGTGTGGGATAGTGTTTTACCACGGCAAGGACATCATCAAATGTGTAATACTTATGGTAACACTGTGATAACTTAACTTGTCATTTTTCTCAGACAAGTTTTTACTTTAAAGAAGAACTGACAGGAGTTTGTTATGGTACATGCATTTACTGATCTATGGTGAAGCTGAAAGTGGTGTATTCACTGAGTATCTACTGTTTTTGCTTATACTGACAGGTTTATAGTTTCATAGGTGTTTACTAGGCTAACGACCACAAGGGCCTTTTTAAGCCTAGCCATGCTTCCCATATCTCTGGCAAGATGTTCATCATGTTACACTGCTGCAGTCATTACACTTGGGTTATCCTGCCGTCAGGCGGTCCCGCAGTCGGTCCGAATTCCAAAGTCTTGGTTCGGCGTCAATTGCTGTCGTTTCTTCCCTGACGTCAGTGCGCTAGGAGTATATAAGATGCATCCGATGCCATTTTCTTCAGTCTTTCTTGCTGTGCGGTGCCCGAAGCAGAAGCAGTTCGCAAGTGCCGGTCGGCCGACTCCTGAGATTTAAGATGTTGAATTTCAGATCCGAAGGCTTCAATAAAGCTAAGTACCCCGTTGGGGAAACTTTTTTCTTGCCTCAGACCGATGTCAGAAAAAGTTAATAATTGTATTTCTTGTGGGAAGCAAATACCTCATATGGACTTCCACTCTTACTGTATTCCATGCCTAGGCCCTGATCACGACGTCACTAGTTGTCAGTTTTGTGCTAGATTTAACAAACGTACTATAAAAAGACGTTTTGATTTTGCTTTGCACTACTTTGGCCGCAGGTTCAATTATACGATGTCGTCGGATCAGCCGACTACCTCAATACCGAAAAAACGCAAAGACAAGGATAAAGACAGGCATCCGAGGTCCAAAATCGATGACGAAACCTCTTCTAGGCCAGTCGCTGGTTCTCAGTGAGGCGCTTTTGCAGCCCCTGACACCCGCTACCTCAGAGCCACAGGCCGCTTCCGACTCCCACTTGGAGACATCTAGGCCTCTGGAAACTCAAGGTATTGGGCCTACAGAAACGAGTCCCTCAGATGGGTCCGGAGCCACTGAGCAGGCATCGGCTTCTGAGGGTGTTTTCAGACCTTCACAACTTACCATTAAAACAACAGCCAAGACAAAGAAACAAGTACAGCATTCTCCTGGATAGTCCTCCATGCCTAAGAAACAGATGCTTAAAATGGCCGAAGACCTCATTACTCTAATCAGGGGTTCCCATCCCCCTCCTGAGAAAAGGCCTAGGCATGATACAGACTATGACTCCTCTGTTCAGGTTTCCATTTCCTCTGATTCCTCTTCAGACCAGGGATACTCTCTACCCGCTATGAGGACTCTGATGCTGAAGAATCTATCCCTTCAGCCTCTCCTCCTGAGGATTATTCTTTTGGGGAAACTTTACATACCATGAGGGAGCATTTCCATTGGGAAAGCCAGGATTACTCAGAATCCAAGAAAAGGCTCAGGGATTTCCTCTTATTGCCTCAACACAGGCCCCTGGCTATTCCGCCTGTGCTAGATATTGTGGATGATGTGTTCTTTGACTCCAGTTTATCTCCTGATTCTTTGCCCCCTGCTCCAGCCAAGCCAGATAGGTATTACAGAGTCCCTGACTCTCACAAGTTTCTTTACAAAAAACCCTTCTGCTCATCCAGAAACTATTTCCCAGGGTCCAAAAGGGGTTAACGCTTCCATTGCAAAAAATCCAGTACCCTCTGACAGAGATTCCAGAGCTTTGGATAGATGGGGGAAGAAAGTATACACTTCTGCAACTTTAGCAGTAAGAGCTTTAAATTGCCAGTTTCACATGCTTAAGTACCAACAATATTTAATGGTTCAGTTAAAACAAAAAATGCTTGCAAGCACAGAAGCTCCTGATTGTAAAGAAATGCAGGATTTATTGCATGCAGTTGAACAGGTGGGAAAACATACTCTGCAATGTGGTTTTGATTCTTTAGAGGCCTCTTGTAGAGCCGCAGTTACAGGTTCTGTGATTCGAAGGCATGCTTGGTTAAAAGAACAAAGTTTACCTGATCATGTTAAGGCAGAATTATTGGATGCTCCTTTACAGCATGATACTTTGTTTGGTGTTAAGGCAGAAGAGGTGTTAAAGAAAATGGAGGATAAAGCTAAATCTATGCACAGTCAAGGATTTCTTACAGGTACAGCCACCTCGGTTTAGCAGAAATTGGCCAACAAAGAATTGGTCCTTTCCACTGTCAGACAGGCCACAGAGAGGCAGATACAGACGCCCAAGAGGTCTCAACCTCAAGGCTCAAACAGACAACGACAGTGGGGCACCTCAACTCCAAAAGGTGGTGAGGACAAGTCTCAACCTTACAGGAAACCGTCACAATGACTTTCCCCTTCATACGCCAAGCAAGTCCCTTTTGGAAGCCCCTTAGGGGGAAAACTAGCACTTTTTTCTCAAAACTGGCAAACAATCACCCAAGACACATGGGTCCCGAATATTGTGTCTCAAGGTTACAGATTCCACTTTCATACTTTACCAAGACTAAAAGGAATGCCAGACCTGCCACAAAATCAATGGGCAGAGGCACAGAAACAAATTTAAGCCCTCATGGACATGAGAGCTATTCAAAAAGTACCACAACAGGAACAAGGACAAGGATTTTACTCAAGACTCTTCCTGGTCCCCAGAAAGGACAAGGCTTGGAGGCCCATACTAGACCTTTCAATTCTGAATACTTACCTGGATATTCCGAAATTCAAAATGTTAACATTACAGCAGCTTCTACCCATGCTGGGCAAGAAGGCTTGGCTTGTTACTCTGGACCTCAAAGAGACATACCTGCATGTCCCTATCAGACAAAATTGCAGAAGATACCTCAGATTCAAAGCTGGTACAATGCACTACCAATTCTCTGCACTGCCCTTTGGCTTATCTACTGCGCCCAGGGTCTTCACAAAGTGCCTGGCATCAGTAATTGCATTTTGCAGACAAAAAGGAATTCAAATATATCCATATCTGGACGACTGCCTCATTCAAGCAGAGACAAAGGACATTCTTCTACAGCATCTGGCATTTGTAAAAAGGTTGCTAATTTCTCTAGGTACACACTAAACGAAAAGAAGTCAAAACTAGTGCCCTCGCAACAGATTATATTCCTGGGTGCCAGCTTAAATACAACGGCCCAGATGGCTTACCTCACGCCAGACAAACAAGTTCAACTGACTCAATATTTTCAATTGCTGGCAAGAAAGTCCCATCTCCCTGCAAGAAAAATTCTGCAGGCACTGGGATTCATGGCATCCTGCATACTACTAATACCATATGCCAGACTGCATATGAGGAAATTACAATGGTACCTAAAAAGTGTTTGGACTCAACACTCTCACAGTTTAGAAGCAGTAATACCAATGATTCCCTCCCTACAACAGGAGTTTCGATGGTGGGCACAGGCATGTCACCTAAACAAGGGTCAGCCTTTCACCCAACCCACAGCCAGGCAAACTCTAACAACAGATGCTTTGGATTACGCCTGGGGAGCACACATGGCAGGAAAATGCATTCAGGACAAGTGGACCACAGACCAGATGCATCTTCACATCAATCAAAAAGATATGTTGGCTGTTCAAAATGCCCTAACAGCTTTCAAGGACCTTCTACATCCAGGACAATTACTACTAAAGACAGACAACACCACAGTAATGTGGTACATAAACAAGCAAGGGGGCACTCTTTCTTATCCCCTATGCAGGCAAGCCATGACCTTGTGGAACACAGCTCTAATGTATCAAGTTCACCTACAAGCACAATTCCTGCCAGGAAAGAAAAATACTCTGGCAGACGATCTAAGCAGAAATATCATGGACCCTGACGAATGGAAATTGAATCCACAAATCTTCAGCATGGTAACGCAAAAGTGAGGATGCCCAGACATAGATCTTTTTGCCTCCCCACTGAATTGCCAACTACAAAAATTCTGCACAAGGACTTATCACAAACAAGCATGGAAAGTGGATGCTCTTCTGTTCATCTGGAAAAACCTAAAAGTTTATGCCTTCCCGCCACTGCCTCTCCTTTCAAAGGTACTCCTAAAAGCCAGACAAGAAAAACCACAGATGATCCTGATTGCTCCAGACTGGCCACGCCAGCACTGGTACCCTATCTTAAGGAACTTGGCTCAAGGCCCACCATGGATTTTGTCTCAAATTCCACACCTTCTGACTCAACAAAACAATCGGATCCTGCACGGTCAGCTCAAAACCCTAAACCTGGCTGCATGGCAGGTAATTAGTCAAACAGGCAACACCTCTCTCTAAAGCTGTTATGGATGTCATTCTGGAGGCCAGGAGGCCTAGCACCAGGAAAGCTTACTCAGAAAAATGGAAGAGATTCTGTGCCTGGAACCAGGCTCAAAGCCTTGACCCTCTTGTTCCAAACATTCCTCAGATTTTACAATACTTAACTGAGATGCTGGACAGAGGCCTATCTGTCTCATCAATTAAGATCCACACCTCTGCCATTTCAGCACATCACAACACGGAAAAGCAAATCACTAAAGACTCCTGGTCTTTTTTAAGTTCTATTAATTCTTTGGGGTTCCACCCTAATTGCTTTTTTGTAACTATCGACGTGAAAGACCTTTACTCTTCTATTCCCCACAATATAGCAGTAGATTGGGTACCAGCTATGTTAAGGTCACTGGGAGCAACTAGTGAAGAAAGTCAACTGGTAGGAGAGTTAATTGATGTGGTCCTGTCATACAATTTTATTAAATTTGAGAAGGAATTACACCATCAAAAAATTGGGATAGCCATGGGTTCCCCATGTGGTGGGAGCATAGCTAATTTAGTCATGACATCTTGGGAGAGATCCTATTTATTAAACGAAGGAGACCACAATTCAAAGCTACTCTTCTACACTCGATTCCTAGATGATATGTTTGTGATGTTTGATGGAACAAACACTGAGATCGATGAGTTCATTAGGTACCTCAATAATTCTACGGACTTCCTTTCCTTCACATTTCACTTCAATAAGGATAGAATAGATTATTTAGATGTCGACCTTAGGAAAGATTACAATAAGAAAATCTGGGTCTCCAAGATACATCGGAAGGCGACATATTCTAATTCCTTCCTCCATTTTTCTAGCTGCCACCCTAAACATCAAAAGAAATCTGTTGTAAAAGGTCAGTTAGTAAGGGTAGCTAGAATGATAACGTATGATGAGGAATTTGTTAGTGAATGTGAAACCTTATTTCAGTTCTTTTCGAGGAGGGGTTACCCTCATGACTTCCTCACTGAGATTTTCGAGGAATTTAAAACAAAAAGAACCTTGAAGGTATATGTACCACTGTTAAATGTGAGGTGTTCGACCCAGAGTGTTACAGTGGTTAATGAAGGGAGAGAAAGGAATGAGGTAAACTACATGGCCAGTTTCACTTGCACATTCAACATAGATTCCAATGCTATCTTTAACATCATTTTAAAAAATTGGGACTTCCTGGCTAACGACGATGAATTGAGACACAAACTCCCAATTAAACCAAAGATAGTATACAAAAGGGGCAGCAACTTGAAAGAACTCCTCGAGAGTAGTAAACAGGGATTTTCAACTAGGAAAGGTATGACTAAATGTAACATGTGCAAGTACTGCAAGTTTATTGATGAAGGCTGTAATTTTGAAATAGGTGAGTGGAGGTTTAAAACAAACTACAAACTCAATTGCAACAGTAAACAGGTAGTGTACTTAGCCAAGTGTAGTTACTGTCCGGTCTTCTACATAGGGAAGACGGACAGAAGGTTAAACAAGAGGATCTACGAACACCTATACAGCATTAGGTGTAATAAACTGTCCAACGCCCTGGCTAGGCACGTTAACGAACATCCAGGACACGAGTTTAAATTTAGGGCCATTGACCAACAGGTCAGTGATGGAAGGGGTGGTCATGACTCACTTAAACTCGAAAGGAAAGAGCTCCTTTGGCAATTAATTCCAATCAGAGACCTGGGATAAATGAAATGTGCTCAATTCAGTGTATACTGAGATTAAAGAACTTAGAGAGGTAGTAAACTCACCCCCCACCCTTTGTCAAGCCTATTAATAGGTGGATGCTTTATATACATTTAGGCACTTACAAGACTAAATATCAGCACACATCACAACTTGTACATTCTGTATTGGATGCATAATTACGTGCAAACTAAGTAGGAAGTAGACCTACTTGCAGCAAGACACATATATTCTCATTTTTAAGTTCATTTTACTTTCATTTTTAGTTGCATGGTACTTCCTATCATTATATTCATTATTATTGTGTGTTTTAACTTCTTAAAGTTGTTTTAAAAAAAAAAAAAAAACCTTGCAACTTTTTGAATTCCCTAAAGTTGCTTAACCTCCAAACAGTAGAGACTTGCAGAGAAGGGGGATGGTTTTGTACATAGGGGATGATTTGTATTAACTTTGCACATTAATATTGAAAAAGCAACAAACACTGTTTTTATATTTACACCAGTGTTGTTACTTACACTGTGATGGATTCTAACTTCTAAATATTTTATTGTTAGAACTTAATTATATAGAATCAAGCATGTTTTGTATTGACTAGCCCTGGTGGTTGTTTTAGTCTTTACATACTGTTCTTATAGGTTGCAGTTTACAATGCTTGTTTTAATAAGAGAAACAGCTCTTTTAAATGTTTTAAATTAGTGTTAATTGATTGATGTTTTAAAGGCAGCCTTTTGGAAGGCTCCACTGTTTTGCATTCTGAAGAAGTTGAGTATTCACTTGCTGAAAAGTGCATGATACTGAACGCACTTCAAGTCTATCAGTAAATAAAAGGAAAAATATTCTAGCATCTTGTGGAGAGCGTCTTGAATCCAACCAGTGAGTTTTTGGTTTCTTTTTCGTTCATCGGAGAATTCTGAATACTTACCTGGATATTCCGAAATTCAAAATGTTGACATTACAGCAGCTTCTACCCATGCTGGGCAAGAAGGCTTGGCTTGTTACTCTGGACCTCAAAGAGACATACCTGCATGTCCCTATCAGACAAAATTGCAGAAGATACCTCAGATTCAAAGCTGGTACAATGCACTACCAATTCTCTGCACTGCCCTTTGGCTTATCTACTGCGCCCAGGGTCTTCACAAAGTGCCTGGCATCAGTAGTTGCATTTTGCAGACAAAAAGGAATTCAAATATATCCATATCTGGACGACTGCCTCATTCAAGCAGAGACAAAGGACATTCTTCTACAGCATCTGGCATTTGTAAAAAGGTTGCTAATTTCTCTAGGTACACACTAAACGAAAAGAAGTCAAAACTAGTGCCCTCGCAACAGATTATATTCCTGGGTGCCAGCTTAAATACAACGGCCCAGATGGCTTACCTCACGCCAGACAAACAAGTTCAACTGACTCAATATTTTCAATTGCTGGCAAGAAAGTCCCATCTCCCTGCAAGAAAAATTCTGCAGGCACTGGGATTCATGGCATCCTGCATACTACTAATACCATATGCCAGACTGCATATGAGGAAATTACAATGGTACCTAAAAAGTGTTTGGACTCAACACTCACAGTTTAGAAGCAGTAATACCAATGATTCCCTCCCTACAACAGGAGTTTCGATGGTGGGCACAGGCATGTCACCTAAACAAGGGTCAGCCTTTCACCCAACCCGCAGCCAGGCAAACTCTAACAACAGATGCTTTGGATTACGCCTGGGGAGCACACAAGGCAGGAAAATGCATTCAGGACAAGTGGACCACAGACCAGATGCATCTTCACATCAATCAAAAAGATATGTTGGCTGTTCAAAATGCCCTAACAGCTTTCAAGGACCTTCTACATCCAGGACAATTACTACTAAAGACAGACAACACCACAGTAATGTGGTACATAAACAAGCAAGGGGGCACTCTTTCTTATCCCCTATGCAGGCAAGCCATGACCTTGTGGAACACAGCTCTAATGTATCAAGTTCACCTACAAGCACAATTCCTGCCAGGAAAGAAAAATACTCTGGCAGACGATCTAAGCAGAAATATCATGGACCCTGACGAATGGAAATTGAATCCACAAATCTTCAGCATGGTAACGCAAAAGTGAGGATGCCCAGACATAGATCTTTTTGCCTCCCCACTGAATTGCCAACTACAAAAATTCTGCACAAGGACTTATCACAAACAAGCATGGAAAGTGGATGCTCTTCTGTTCATCTGGAAAAACCTAAAAGTTTATGCCTTCCCGCCACTGCCTCTCCTTTCAAAGGTACTCCTAAAAGCCAGACAAGAAAAACCACAGATGATCCTGATTGCTCCAGACTGGCCACGCCAGCACTGGTACCCTATCTTAAGGAACTTGGCTCAAGGCCCACCATGGATTTTGTCTCAAATTCCACACCTTCTGACTCAACAAAACAATCAGATCCTGCACGGTCAGCTCAAAACCCTAAACCTGGCTGCATGGCAGGTAATTAGTCAAACAGGCAACACCTCTCTCTAAAGCTGTTATGGATGTCATTCTGGAGGCCAGGAGGCCTAGCACCAGGAAAGCTTACTCAGAAAAATGGAAGAGATTCTGTGCCTCAAAGCCTTGACCCTCTTGTTCCAAACATTCCTCAGATTTTACAATACTTAACTGAGATGCTGGACAGAGGCCTATCCGTCTCATCAATTAAGATCCACGCCTCTGCCATTTCAGCACATCACAACACGGATTCTCCTTTATTCTCTCATCCCTTGCTAAAGGAGTACCTCAGAGGGGCTAAAAACATAAGACCGCCCCAGAGAGCACTAACACCAACTTGGGACCTCAATTTCGTTTTGGAAAAACTGACCCTACCACCTTTTGAGCCAGCCAACACAGCCTGTCTAAAATTTTTATCATGGAAAACAGCTCTGCTCCTGGCAGTAACTTCAGCGTGAAGAGTCTCAGAGCTACAGGCATTAATGCCAGTAGAACCTTTTATAATTTTTCATCAGGACAGGGTATCTTTAAGAACAAACCCTACCTTTATGCCAAAGGTGGTATCTAGTGTGACTCTTAACCAAACCATCCATTTGCCAACTTTTTATCCAAACCCCCAGAATAAAGGAGAGAAACTTATGCATTCTTTGGACATACACAGGCAGCTACGCTTCTACTTGGACAAAACAGGAAAACTGAGCAACTGTTTGTAGCATATGCTGCAGGATCACAGGGCAAGGCTATGTCAAAGCAGACTTTATCCAAATGGATAAGACACTGTATTCGGTACTGCTACACACAGCATGGAAAGTCAGTCCCAAATAACATTAGGCCACATTCCACCAGGGCAACAGCCACTTCAACAGCCTTTCTCGGAGGAGTACCTACCAAGGAAATTTTGTAGGCAGCAACTTGGAGTTCAGTGCACACCTTTACCAAGCATTGCCACCTGCCTCTTTACTCTAAATCCAGAGCAGGATTTGCCACTGCAGTCCTGCAGGGCCTCATAGCCAATCCTAACTCTTTATAGACCAGCCACCCAACCTCAGGTTTGGGATTCTACCCAAGTGTAATGACTGCAGCAGTGTAACACGATGAACATAGTACAGTTTTGTACCTACCATAAATGTAGATGTTCGAGTGTTCACACTGCTGCAGTCCAGGTTACCCTCCCTCCATCCCTTCTGAACTAGCTGGGCTTATCTATACCTTTCTGTCCTTTACAACCTTTGGGGTGTACTTGCTGGTAACTGAAGGTATTGTTTTTATTGTATATTTTTGATTAGCAATATGTATTTCCTACCTACTTGGGGGCACCTGACATCTGGGGCAAGAAAAACTGAAGAAAATGGCGTTGGATGCATCTTATATACCCCTGGCGCACTGACGTCAGGGAAGAAGCGACAGCAACCGACGCCCGACCAAGACTTTGGAATTCGGGCCGACTGCGGGGACCGCCTGATGGCAGGATAACCCAAGTGTAATGACTACAGCAGTGTGAACACTCGAACATCTACATTTATGGTAGGTACAAACTGTATTTTCTGATACCTTTGATTAGTGTAAGCAGGGGTTTGGGAGATGAAACATTTACAAGCAGGAGCCTGGGAGATAAAACATTTACAGGCTGCCTGTGTCCATTAGAGACATAGGTGCAAAACCAGGGATGAATTTCCTGTTCCCCATCCAGTTGTCCAAGTTGCACTTGAATTGGGTTAGGGAGGAACTCTGCTTCACATGGATGGTGAGCCTGTTCCATAGACTGGGTAGTCTCTGGGATACATACCTGTCTGTCCAGCAGGTTCTATTTATATAACAGGCAATGTATAAGTCTTTAGAACAGGTAATTCTGGTGCTTGTGTATATGCAGGAGGTCCATCAGAGTGCAATGCCCTATATGCCAGGCATAGATCTCCCCTGAAAAGCCTGTAGGAGACAGAATGCAGGAACTAGGCCTTGAGGCAGTTGGCATAGGACATTTTATTTACACACTATATCTTTTTAGTTAGGAACCTCTGTGGACGTTTCAGTTGTTGGATATGCCTGGTTTGGTACATAACAAGGGGGGCATTGTACTTTGTGATAGGCCTGATGAATGCTGAATACAGTGGAACAATGACTTCCTTGGACTTAGATGCCATACCTTTGTTTATAAGTTGCGCTGCTGTAGACGTAATGGTTAAAGGTTAAATTATTAACTGTGTGTCCCCCCAAGTCCCTGGCTACTGGGTCAACTCTAGGGGGTGTGTTGTCAGTCTGGTAATTACCAGGGTGGATGACTCCCAAAGAATACTGTTATGCATTTCTTGGCATTTAGATGCTGTGTCCCTTACACTTGGGGTGATCCTGTCCTCGGGTCGGCCCAATATCAAAGTATTTCAGTCTTTTGCCGCATGGTCCGATGCAGAAGCAGCCTCCCAGGCCAGGGCAGTTTAGCTTCTCTGTTGGTGTCACCCCTAGTTCTTTCAGGATTGTGCCCAAAAAGCACATGCAGTTTTGAGCAGCTTCAGATGTTTTTTAGTCTTTCAGCTGAAGACTTGCAGGGTACTCTCCTTATTCTGATTCCAGATTTTTTTTCTTTGGTTTCATTCCATGAGGGAACATTTTAAGTTAAGTGAAGGTCAGACTCTCTGATTCCAGGAAAAGGCTTAGGAATTTTGCTTACCCCTGAAATATCAAAACTTTCTCAATTGAGTCTAAGGTAGATGCTCTGGCTTTGAGCATTGAGTGTAAAAAGTACAGATTATTTTGTTGTCTGTCTGTGAACAGGTGGGTAAGCATTCTTTACAATGTGGTTTTGATGGGTATTGGATATCATACATACAGGTTTTCCATACCTTGCCTCCTTTCCTTCCTTTGCCCATGCGGCTTCTCCTCCTCAGCAAAAGAGACTAGATACAAACAAATTTTGCTGCTTGCTCAAATAAGGCCCGCCTGGCAGTCCCTCTGCCAAGTGGGCTAAGTTTTATTATTCTCTGTTCCTTTAGTACCAAGAAGGGAACAAAACACGGGGAGATTCAATTGGATTTTATCTATCTCAACTATTATCTGGACATTCCTGGACAAAAAATGTTGATTACAGCCTTTTACCTGCTGGGCAAAGATCACTGGATGGTGACTCTGGGATCCAAGGAGGCTTACTACCATGTTCCTATCAGGCTAAGTTGCAGGGTTCTGGCTCTTCTTCAGGCTCAAAGGAATACAGATATCCTTATACTTGAGCGGTGCCTGATTCTGGCCCAAGAAAGGACGAACTTCTTCATCATTTACACTATGTGATAGCAGTGCTAAGATGCCTGGGGTATTCTGTGAGCGAAATAAGTCCAGTCTAGTACCTTTTTGTGGTGTGTCAGGAATGTCACCTAAAAGGGACTCTCTGTGGCCCGCAGAGAGGCGAAGTCAGATTCTAACGACATTCAATTGGCAATCTTCATGTGTATGCCTTTCCACCTCTGCCCCAGATTGGCCTCTCGACAGCACTGGTACCCATTACTGAGAAGTCTGGTGAGAGCCCATGGCCTTTACCTTCGATTCCACACCTGTGCAGCAATTTCTGCTCACTATGACTGTGACCCACCATTGTTTGCTCCTACTCCTGCTTGGGATCTCAATTAAATATTTATCATGGAAGACTGCTTTTTGTTGGCCATTACTCTGCGAGAAGGACTAATCCTTCCTTTATGCCTAAAGTGGTTTCTAGTGTGGCTTTAAACCAAACTATTCATTTCATTCCACTAGGGCTACTGCCACTTCTACAGCTTTTTAAGGGGTGGCCACTAAAGATATTTTGGAGGCAGCTACTTGGAGTTCAGTGCATACATGTGAGATGAAGAACATCTTCTGACATCTGGGGATATTCCGGCCGAGGGACAGCGACTACACACAAGTGTAAGGACTGCAGCAATGTGGAACTTTTTAGTCCATGGCTCTGACACCAGTTGTTTGTCTGGGTCAGCCCCTCCTGAAGAACATTTGTGTCAGTTTGGGATTCAGTGACAGCTTGTAATTTACAATCATGTACAAATTTAGTCAGCCAGAGACCACTGACATTGGCCCTCACTTTAGAGAAGTAAATGCCAAAAAGGAGCGGTCCAAGGACTGACCCTGAAGGTCTCCACTTGTGACTGGCCCCTTTATAGAGTTGGGCTCCCCAATTCTAACTTCCTGTGTCCTGTCTGTGAGCCATTTGACTAGCCATCGGGTGTCATAGGAGTTTGTACCTAACCTCTGAGTTTGTCGACAATGCCCGAGTTGGGTATTTTATCAGATGCTTTGGCCAGTCCAAGGTAGGCAGTGTGAATTATTTTTTCCTCACCCATTGCTTTAGTTACTTTCTCAAAGAAGTCCAGCAAGTTGAGTAGGCATGATCTACCCTTGACAAAGCCAAACTGGTTTGTGTCCAGTGTCTGGAGGTTTACTATATCTTTGTTGATCATTTCCATGAAAATTCTTTCCATGGCTTTACATATAATACTAGTGAGACTTATGGGTTTGTAGTGTCCAGGATCTGTAGATGGCCCACCTTTGTGCAGAGGGATGATTGTTGATGTTCTCCTTTCATGAGGCATGAAACTTGTTTGGAGGCTACAGTTAAATGGTAGATGTTCTTCGTGTTTCACTGTTGCAGTCATCACATCTGGGTTATGTGCCTGCAGGTAGCCCTCAGTTGGCCTGCATCGGATGCTGTTGCTTCTTCCATGATGTCAGGTCGTCAGGGGTATAAAACCTGCAGCCGCCACCATTACTTCAGCTTTTCTTGCTGTGCATTGTCAGAAGCAGAAACGGTTCGCAAGTGCCGGTCGGCCACCTCCTGAAATTTTCATTTTTCGAGTTTCAGACCTGAAGTCTTCTAAAAGATAAGTGCTCTAACCGATGTCAGAAAAAGTTAATAATTGTCTTGCCTGTGGAAAGCAAATATCTTACAAATATTTTCATTCCTACTGCATCATCTGTTTAGGCCCAGACCATGACGTTCCTCGCTGTTGGTTTTGTGCCTTGCTCAACACCCGAACTATTCGTTGTTGGGCTATTTTTGTCACTAAATTCTTTTGCTCTCGTTCTCCGTATTCCGAAATGGCTTCGATAAGCCATCTTACTACCGATCTTCCAAAAAAAGTAAGGATAAAGACAGAAACAGACCACATAGGTCCAAAACTGCCGACGACGCTTCCATTAAGCTAGTCACCAGTCCGCCTGTACTCAGTAAGGCACTTTCACAGCCCCTGATACCCGCTTCTACAGATTCGCAGACCTCTACTGAGACCCATTCGGAGTCCGGTATGCCGCGAGATTCTTCTTCGACTATGGAACCTGCGGATGTCTCTACCTTGGATGGGTCCAGAGCCGCTGTGCAGGCACCGGCTTCTGAGGGTGCATTCACGCCTTCCGATTTTCATATTAAACAGACAACTTTGTTTCAAACCAGAAATACTGAATTTCTCAGGCCCAGAGTTCGCACTACGCTTAAGAAACTGACAACCAAAGCGTATTCTCAGGCCCACATGCCTCAGAAACAAATGCTTAGAATGGCTAAATATCTTATTACTTTAATTAGGGGAAGCCAGCCTTCCCCCTCAAAAAGACAAAGAACTGATTTTCCTTCTGATTCTTCAGATCATGAGTCTGTTGACTCTGATCCTTCTGATTACCAGGACATACCCTTAACTACCTATGAGGATTCTGATGCTGAGGATTCCATTCCCTCTGCTTCCCAACCAGAAGATTTTTCTTTTGGTGAAACCCTGTATACCCTTGGGGAGCATTTCCACTGGGAGTGCCAGGACTACCGACAGTCCAAAAAGAGACTTGGGGAATTTTTACACTTGTCTCAGCACAGACCTCTAGCTATCCCTCCGGTTCTGGAAATTGTAGATAATGTCTTCTTCAAATCTAGCCTTACCCCTGATACTTTGCCTCCAGCTCCCAGGAAACCTGACAGGTACTACAGTGTACCTGACTCCTACAAATTTCTCTTTAAGATTCCTACTGCGGATTCAGAGACCATTTCCCAGGGACCTAAAGGCATTAAGGCTACAAAAACCCTACCCCTTCGGACAGGGACTCTAGCGCTTTAGACAAATGGGGTAAGAAGGTATACACCTCTGCTACTCTTGCCATCAGGGCTTTAAATTGCCAGTTTCATATGTTAAAGTATCAGCAAAATATTATGGAGCTAATTAAACAGAAAATGATGTTGATTCCTGATTGTGCGGAACATAAAGATTTACAAGAGTTAATGCATTCTGCTAACCAAGTTGGAAAACATACTTTGCAATGTGGTTTTGATGATTTAGAAGCATCTTGCAGGGCTGCTGTCACTGGGTCTGTTCTTAGAAGGCATGCTTGGCTTAAGGAACAAATCTTGCCAGACCATGTCAAAGCAAAATTACTAGATGCACCATTAAACCAAGAATGCCTGTTTGGCAGTAAAGTTGAAGAAGTCCTCAAAAAGATGGAGGAAAAAGCTAAATCTATGCAAACTGTTAAAGATTTCCTGTAGGTACAGCCACCTAGATTCTGTAGGAATTAGCCTTCTAAAAACTGGTCCTTTCCAGTCCCTCCCAGACCTTCTCAGTCCAAACCCAGGGGCAGGAGACCACCAAGATTACAGTCTCAGGGTATGCACAGATCTAAGCAGTGGAGTGCTCCCACCTCTAAAACAGGGAGTAGTAAGCCACCAGCCTATAGTAAAATCTCGGAATGACTTATCCCTAACTCTTCCGTGCCTTGCCCAAGTACTTGCACCTTTAGTAGGAAAACTTGCCCTGCATGCAAAAAACTGGGAGTACATCACCCAGGACAGATGGGTCTTGAACATTGCATCCCAAGGATACAGATTCTACTTCCACTCACTGCCAACTGCAAGCGGATGGCCAGACATCCCCCCAAACTAGTGGGCAGAGGCCCAAAAGCAAGTACTTTCTCTTCTCAGTATCAAGGCTATTCAACCTGTCCCAGCAGAGCAAAGGGGACAAGGTTTTTACTCCAGACTGTTTCTGGTACCCAGAAAAGAAAACTCTTGGTGTCCTATCCTGGATCTGTCTAGTCTCAACACCTTCCTGGTGGTTCCAAGATTCAAAATGCGTACTCTCCAACAGCTGCTTCCAACGCTAACCAAGAACTCCTGGCTAGCCACCCTAGACTTAAAAGAAGCTTATCTGCACATCCCCATAAGGGAATCTTGCAAGAAATATCTACGTTTCAGACCAGGCTCTATGAACTATTAGTTCTCTGCACTTCCCTTTGGCTTATCTATTGCACCCAGGGTATTCACAAAATGCCTAGCTCCAGCCATTGCGTATTGCAGGCAGAGAAAAATTAATATTTACCCATACTTGGACGATTGCCTGATTCAAGGCAGACAGTCAGGAATTACTACTCCAGCACCTGACATTTATAAAGGGACTCCTAACTTCACCGGGGTACACCATCAACGAAAATAAATCACATCTGGTACCCAGCCAACAGATTGTATTCCTGGGAGCAAGCTTGAACACAGCTTCCCAGATGACATTCCTCACTCCAGAAGAACAAATTTATTTGACAAACTGCTTCAATCTACTGGCCACCAAAACCCAGCTATCTGCAAGAAAAATACTGCAAGCCCTAAGGTTCATGGCCTCTTGCATTCTACTGATTCCATATGCAAGACTGCATATGAGGAAACTTCAGTGGTACTTAAAAAGTCTCTGGTGTCAACATTCCCAGGACCTGGAAACAATGATTCCTATCATTCCTTGCCTAAAGGCAGAGTTCCTTTGGTGGGCATAGGCCTGCTACCACAACAAAGGACTCCCTTTCACTCAACTCCCTGCCTCACAAACCCTAACAAGAGACGCATCAGACTGTGCATGGAGAGCTCACATGGCAGGACAATGCATTCATTCAAGGCAAATGGAGCCCAAAGCAAATGCACCTGCATATCAGTCAAAAAGAAATGTTAGCTGTACACAATCCTCTGACAGCCTTCAAATGCATTGTTCTTCCAGGGCAACTATTGATACAGACAGACAACACCACAGTTATGTGGTACATAAACAGGCAGGGGGGAACCCATTCCTACCCACTCTGCAGATTAGCCATGGCTCTGTGGAACACAGCCGTGAGCAATCAAGTGCACCTGCAAGCTCAATTCCTGCCAGGCAAACTAAATTCACTGGCAGACGACTTGAGCAGAAATCTAATGGACCCATACGAGTGGAAACTGGAACCCAAATCATTCAAGCTTCTGATCCACAGGTGGGGGGCACCAGAGGTGGACCTCTTTGCTTCCCCTCAGAACTATCAGTTGAGCAAATATTGCACCAGAACTCCCCACAGCCAAGCATGGAAAGTGGATGCCCTGTCCTTTAAACGGGAAAACCTCTCAATCTATGCCTTTCCCCCTCTGCCACTCCTCTCGAAGGTTCTACTAAAGATAAAACCGGACAAGCCAAGGACAACCCTGATTGCACCAGACTGGCCACGCCAGCACTGGTACCCACTTTTGCACAGTCTGACAGTACTGCCACCATGGCACCTGCCTCAGACCCCCTCCTTGCTGTCCCAGCATGAGGGCCAGATTTTGCATCCTCAGCTACAAACCCTGAACCTAGCAGCCTGGCGCATCCCCTGAACTCAGCACCAGCAACCCTCAGTAAACCGGTGCTGGATGTCATCCTTGAGGCAAGGAGGCCTAGTACTAGAAAATCCTAGTCAGAAAAGTGGAAAAGATATTGTTCTTGGCGCCAGTCTCTGGGAATGGACACAAATGTGCCCAGCTTACCTCATATACTAGATTACTTAACAGAAATGCTTCACAAAGGCCTATCCTTTTCTTCAATTAAGATTCATGCACCTGCCATCTCAGCTCATTATAATACTGAGCCATCCTTCTTCTCTCATCCTCTGGTCAAACGGTTCCTGAGAGGAGCCAAAAATGTAAGATGCCCCCAGGAGAGCTCCCACTCCAGCCTGGTACCTTAACTTTGTATTGGAAAAACTTACGCTTCCACCCTTTGAACCTGCTGCTTCAGCAGAGTTAAAATTCCTCTCCTGTAAAACAACTTTACTTCTAGCCATCACTTCAGCAAGAAGAGTGTCTGAATTGCAGGCCCTTATGGCCGTGGAACCCTTCATTATCTTCCATGCGGACAGGGTTTCCCTCAGGACTAACCCATCATTTATGCCTAAGGTGGTATCTAGTGTGGCTTTAAACCAATCCATTCATTTGCCAACTTTTTTCCCTAATCCTCAGAATAAAGGGAAAAGGATCCTACAAACGCAACTTACCTGAGAACCCTTGCTGTCTTTGTGGGCTAAATCTGTGCCTCAGGCATTGGTGGTTCCACCTGCAGTTGCCATTTGTTGTTTCTGAGATCACTCACTCACTTTTCTATCTTCCTCTGTTGTAGTTCTTCAGGCCATCTTGAACGGGGTGGGGGGGTGGGGGTTAGTCACGTCCTCTTTGGCTGTGTCCAATGTCCAAGTCCAGGCATGGGAAAACCATCTTTACTGGGACGTGGAGTTTCTGTAGGATGTGCTTCTGATGCTCGGGGGAAGGAGGTGCCCTCTTAAAGGGGGGCAGTGTCCTATTCTAGTTTGTTACAGATGATACCTATTAAGATATGACTTTTTTTACCTCAAGCAGGCAGTAGCTACATGCAGTCAATCTTGGTACATAACTTTCAGCATCTGTTAGGCTGGTCAGTTAAAGATTTCCCGAGGAAGACAAATCAGAAGAATCTGACATAGACAGAGACTGGGCTTTGAACCTTACTGATTGTTGAGACCATCTCTCTAATACAGAAGAAAACTGATCCTTACAACTACCTTGCAAGTTATTTTTGTTTCTCTAATTATTGCCAGGATGAATCAGGTGTTGTTTTAGGAACTTTTGTAAATTCCCACTGCATGCAGGACATTTTTCCTACTGTACTATTAATTACTGTACTATAATTTCTCTAAATATTAAGTTATTGTCATATAACTTGTATCTGTTCTTAACCAGTGCTTTCACATTATGTCTGATTTGGTATAATTATTTAAACTGTGATGTTTTTTGCATCATTTTTAAAGATTGTAAAATTATTGTTCTTAAAATGTATCCAAAAAGCAGGCAAGCAAGGAAAAATCACACAAATAAACCGAAGAATGAACCTGGATGGGGGAAAAAGTATCAGGAGACTAAGTAATGAAGTACATTGGTTTGTGGCAGCCCACATCTGAGGAAGTGCTAGAAACGAAAACGAAGTGTTGAATACGCTTGTGTTTTGTGGCTTTTACTATTAAACGGAAGTCTGCCTACATTTCTCTCCATGGCTTTATTGTTTTGCTGAACAGTGGAATCCAGGTTCATTCTTTGGTTTATTTGTGTTCTTAAAATGTCCTGTAATAGTTTGGAGCTTTTCTCCCCTGGCCCCTGTTGAAAATGGGCTCCTACCAAGTTGGACTTTCCCGATGATCAGATGTTACTAAATAAATAAATACTGTAAGTAGATTTGCCTCATTCTTTTCCTGTTCTACCTCCAGTACCAACTTATTAGGAGGTATATATTACACTGCCTGTCTCAACCCTGTTTCATAGTCTCCAGTCCCAATAAAAACAGGTAGGTAACAGGGTAATGTTACCTTCCAAGCATTGTCCTTTGGATATAGAGAAGACAGACTGGAGACAGAATTTTGACATCTCTATTAGCTAATCCTGCCTTATAATTATACAGAGGCTGTGTCTAGGACACCCACTTCTGCTTTGTTTGACTAGGGATACCTGGGTAAAATATAAGAGTTTTTTGGAGGGAGCAAAATAGTCTGAATTTAGCTTTCAAATCTTCCAAACCCTCTTGCATGCGTAAGGAATAACTAGAAATGGCAGGCTAGGAACAAAAGCAATCCAGAACCTTTTCATTAAAGGGACAGTTTACAGCTTTGGGATGGTTAGGTTAGTATGCATTCATTTTTCAGCCTTATCACATGTCTTTGTGTCATAAAACCTGTCCCAAGGACTGCCTGTATTCATTCCCCTTTGGCAGCAGATTGTCAGACTCACTGGGGTTAAGGGTGGCTCAGGAGAGCACTTGACACTGGGTGGAATAACCTCCTTTCTGAGGAGTTCCTCCCTGTCCTTTAAACCAAACAGAATTCTTCCTCTCGTTCTTCAGCTTTGTAGTTATAGGTCCAGTGCGCATTTTTCAAAGGGCAAAGGCTTACATTCCAGAATGCTTCTAACACCATAAACGACCCTTCTCAGAGTCTAGTTTTCAATTCTTCTATTTCTCTTTGGAGAAGTTTCAGTATTCTAGCTATCAACCCTTTAAAGCCTATTACTTTTTTATTCTCCAGAGAAGCTTTTTGGTACCATAGGACCTATAAGATATCTGTAGTTCTATATCTGGGTGGCACAACAAGACTGTTTACCTATCTTGAGCTTATTACAATAGAACGGTAGTGTGGATGTCTAATATAGGCTATTGCAAGTCTCCCCTTGTTCTCTTAAACCTCTAAGTCAGTCTGTATTTCTAGACTCCTTAGAGATTCTGTGGAGGGTAGTTTCTATGAGGGTAAGAATTATGGCCTGTATATTTCACCAACAAAACAGGGCTCACAATTTTCAAATAGAGTGCAATACCACAGTCATGTGTTTCATCAACAAATTAGGGGGGCACAAGGTCATACACCCTGTTCAGGCTGACTATAAGCACTTGGGGGGTTAGCTCTTCAGCATTCCCTAACCTTCCAAGCACATTACTTTCCATCAGAGCAAAAAATAGTGGAAGACAAATTGAGCAGAACTAGGACAGACCTCATGAATATAGTCTATATCAGTAAGTCTTCAAGGTATAGATCCACTTCTGGGGAACACCTCAAATAGGTCTGCTAGCCTTCTTTTAAAACAGAAAATACATACTTTTTTATTCCCTTACAGGGGATTTTTTATGCATTCTACCCTTTCCACTGATATCTGGGATGTTTTTGAATATTCAGATGGACTCTGAAAAAAAATTGTGGTGAATCCGTTTTGGCCCAGGCAGTATTGGTACTCCCTCTTATGGAACTGGCCAAGGGTAATTATCACAATTTCCTCACAGTCTGGATCTTCTCACAAAGACACTGGAAGTTCAGCTCTTCAACTCGCCCCAGTCTGTTACATCTTAAATTATCTGCCTGGGTTTCATTATCTTTTAAGTACTTCTTTTTTGACAAACACCGCTCAGGAACAGAATAGGTCCAAAAACGAAGACCAGCCACACTGGAGTAAAGTCCACAATGTTTATTGAGCAACAGAAACAAGATGATTAAGTGCTTTTGTATATATGTACTTCATCAGAATCACAAATACATATAGCACCCAGCACTGTCAAATCCCCACCCTTAAGTCATTATCCAACAAAATTAATGGAGGCATTATTCAATCCATAGCATAAAAGGGGCAGAAACATAAAAAGTGTTTGTAACCTAACTTTACCCTTACATTCTCCTCAAAGCATTTGATAAAAATAATTAATATTCAACACACTTAGCAAATACAAAATTCCTAAAAATATCAAAAATAAATATGTATAGGTACTTATATTAATACATGGGTATATAAATATAAAAGTGTATAAATGCAGAGGGAACCAAGGAGCTTAGGTGGCAGTTAAGGCTGGATGCCACCACCTTCCCCAGCCTGAATGACAGTACATCTATCACCAGTGTTTTAAAGTTGAAATCATATGTGGTGTAAATATTTAAGTAACAATTGCAGGCTATTTTCATTCAAACATGTTTACTCCAGTGTGGCTGGTCTTAGTTTTTGGACCTATTCTGTTCCTGAGTGGTGTTTGGCTTCAGTGTTTCTTTTGTGTTTTGGTTCTTGCACTTCTTTTTTGAGGATGTGCAGCAGGTGCTGAAGGAGGCAATAAAGACTGCTACTAGAAAATCTTATGTTGACATTTCGAAGACTTGCTCTAGTTGGTGCCTACCTAATATTCAGGGTCCTATCTGGCATTGTACCACTATTGCTCAGATATTTGTGAGATTTACTAGCCTCTGGCCTTGACAGTGTTTTGTCAGGATACATCTTGTGGTAAAATCAGCATGTCTGCCCAGAGATCAGTCTCTTTTTTCAGTATTTTATTTAATAAAATAGTTTCTGATAAGAATATTTTACCTGTGGTAACCTCGCCAGCAGGTTGTTCTTTCCAAGGATCTTAACTTCCTGCTGGAAAAGTTAACCACATTTCTCTCTAACCTGCGCATTAGGCACAGTTAAGGTTTATTACATGGAAGACTGTTCTGCCTGTTCTGACATCTGCAAATCACTATCTGAGTTGTGAGTAAACCAACCTCTGTCTGGTCTGCAGTTGGGACAGGATATCTGTAAGAATGAATCCCTTATTCATGCCCAAAGTTGTTTCAGGGTTTCTTTGAAACAGGCCTTCAGTCTTCTAGTGTTCTATCCTAACCCTCAGAGCCATGGAGAAAGTATTTTCACATACTCTGGATGTGTACATATTTACGCAGTCCAGTACTAACATGACAGAACCAGGTCCTTTAGAAAAGCCAATCTGCTATTTATTTCTTATGTTGGGACTCAGAAAAGACAACCTTTGTCAGACAGTTTCTAGTTTATCAATGGCTTTTGTGTTTTGTTATACCCACCATAATAATCCATTTCCAAGCAATATTGAGGCACACTGTATGGGACTTGTCTTCTTTGATGGCATATTGGAAAAGTGTGGATTCTAGACTCTTTCTATAGACAGCTGTGTTGTCCTCCGTATATACCTGTACAAGGAAACCTATACTGAATTCTTTGTTTAGCTCCAAGACTGGCTTTGCTAGGACCAATCTCCAGGTGTTCCTGGATCCTTATCCACGTTTGTCGTTATGATCACTGCTTCAGTAGCCTTAGCTATGTAGGCGATATCCTGCACAGGATATAACAGATGGCTAGCTTTCTGAGCTTCAGGGTACCTTCCACCCACTCAAATCGTTAGCTCAAGCTAAAAAGTCAGGTTTGGGTGGCAAGCCTTTCAGAGTTTTTCTGCTGCCAGGAAGAGTGGTCTTCTTTGGGCTTTTAAAGATTGATGGTCAGCTACCTTTGCTGCATTGCTGGGCAGATAATATGTTCCCTTTGGGAAAAAGCCTTCCACATTACTTTTTACTTGAGAAAGCTTTTTATTAAAAATAAGTACTTTTAAGGTAGGCAAAAGTATTTTTATTGACTGCATTGCTAAGAGTACTTTACTTTTCTGGTAAAAGGTTGTTAAAAGTTGTTTATAACTACCTTTTCTGTGGGGAAACTGTGGTTGTTTTACTTTCTGGGTCTGGCGAAAGTGTTCAAAGTGCTTTTTACTGTGTTCTTCTTTGAAAAAGTTACTTTTTGCTACTTTCCTGTTTTACTGACTGTTGCTGCTAAGTTTCTTCAGGAGACGAGCACTATTTTCAGATGGATCATGGAATAAAGTCCAGTCCCTAGTTTTGACCTTCTTCCTGCCACAAAAAAAGATAGTTCAGCAGCCTTTGCCATCCCAGCAGGCTGGCAAGTTGCCTAGCCACAGGTGGGTGACTGTGCTGTGGCCAAAGCTGGTTCCTTATATCCTTCATCTTTTTCTTTGGATCTGTCTGGTGTAGTCCATACAGCCACCATGGACCAGAGGCTAGCCACATCTTATGTGGCTGTTAGGATCCCCCTAAAGTAGTAAAGGAGAGCCACTCTTGTCACTTGTGGGAGAAGGGGCAGGGAATGTGCCTCTGCTTAGCCAGAATGTTTTGCCCATCCTTGGGGAAGCCTTTGCTAGCAATACTGGGTCTTTTTTTTCCAGAAATTCCTGTCAAAAGGAGTAAGAATTTTTTTTTCATGAATCAGGCTGTGTCTGGACAGCAGTCATTTATTGGGCTTAGTTCATGGTCTTGTGCAGGCTCTTGACCTTTCTTATATGTCAGTTTCTTGCAAAGCAATTTCTGGTAAAAGAAAAAGTATTCTTCTTTCCCTGTAGAAGTTCAAGAGATGGAATCTGTAGGGGATTGTGAAGGGGCACTTGCAGTTTTTTTCTCTCAGGTTTCCGATTCAGATTCTGAGGTATGCGCAGTATCTGATTTTCCATTCACAATTCATTTTCTACTGACTAGCACGTCATGCTCAACTCTTCCTGGTTGCAAAGGGAAGCATGTCAGGTCCTATATGATATAAATCCGCATATTGTCATGTCCTCTCTTGAGCGAGACCTAAGGCCATACATCTGGTATGTCCACTTTTTGATGGTGAACCTTGTGTGTCTCATACCTCTGCTGTGCCACACAGTAACTGGTTGATGTCATTGAGAAATATGGACAGTTTTTAGAACATTAGTATTTGGGGTCCAAGTGTTGCCATTTGGCTTTCTTCCACAAAAAGTGTCTTTACCAGGAGTTAGATATGGTGGGCAAAAATCTTGCCAGTGTATTTGCTTTGTTTGATGACTGGCGTCTGGTAACAGGATAGACAAGTATTGCTTGGAAGTGTCCCTTCAGTTGATGTTGATACTCCCTGGGACAGGGAGTGACCATACATTAGGCAAAGTCTTCTTTGACTTTTCATCAGATGATAGCCTTCCACAGGTGTACCAATCATTCTGCCTAGAATTCCTGGCTTTGATAACCTGAGTAAGTATGAAGGAGGGACTAGGATCAGACACTGCAGCATCTCGTGGAGCTTATGAACTATCTGCTTGGTGCCTTTTGCATACCTGAAGATGTGGGTGACTCACTGGATTTGGAAGTATCACTGGCTTCAGAGTTCCAACACATTCATCTAGCTTCCTCTGTTGTCAGATGGCTGTTGCTGGGCTATTTCCTTTCTGCAACCAAATTCTTTGCAGATCCTTGTGCTGGATGCTACTTTTGCTGGGTAGAAAGCCAGTCTGCACTTCTGCTTGAGTGTAGAAGTGTGATTCCACTGGTTTTATATTCTGTTGACTTTCTCTAGAACATGTTGCTTGTAATAAGTTTTATAGATTGAGAAGCCTATCTAGAAAAACATAAAAACACACAAAAGCAATTTACGGCAGTCTCCCCTCTTGTTTGGGACTTTACCCTCAACATCCTCTTAACTTACTTTTCAATTCCATGGTCATGCTGCTGTTTACCACAGGCTTGTTTCATACCAGTCAGTATGGTTTTCAAAAATGTGATCAAACAAAATTGTAAAAAAGCCACTTGAAGGTACCCTCATTGGACTTGTAAGTATACTGATTTTACCTTAGGGTGGTGTACCCCATACATCAGTTAAAGATTGAAGTAGTAGTCTTAATCCTGAGGACTTTAAAGGAACCTTACAGTGGGGGTTTTCCTTACCCTGTGAGATTGCCTTTCAATTGTAAACAAAGAAGGGGACAGAAGGTTGTACCCCTTTGTGTGTAGAGACAGTAGAGTCATAAATCGAGCCCAACAGCTCATATTTCTGGGGAAGCAAATAAGCTGATGGCTTATCTGAGCTGCATCTCCAGTCCTGCCCATGAGTTATAGATCCGTAGGCTACATTTGGTCAAGTATTTTGAATTTGTGGTACTCTAGGGATTGACCTACATAGATTTCATAGATTCATAGATTAGTACTAAGCTAACTGCCCTTGTGAGCCATTTTAAGCCTAGCCAATTGTCCCCTTGTGAGACTCAAACTCTGCACCTTGTGTTTGTAAGGCAAACACCTTAACCATTAGGCCACCCTACACTTGCAAAACACCATATACACATTACAACGGGCAATTAAGTTATTGTACTAATGTTTTTGTTAAGCTGCCTCCTTAAAATATTTCAAATATTCAGCAGAGTGAATCTGCTTGACATATTGCAACCTTGTAGAATGTTTTAATTTGACTGTATTTTATGATTTGCCCAATTTTATTTTGTCTTTTTCTAGATTGTTTTCCTACATTGTGACCGATATGTAGAGTTCCATTCACAGCATGGCCACTATTACAAAACTAGAATACCAAAGTTTGGTAGAGATTTTTCATATCATTTTCCTTCATGTGACCTCTACTTTGTGGGATCAAGGTAAGGTGTTGTAAATACGTCTGCTTTTCTTAATTTTAATCTGAATCCTTTTCAATGCCTGTGTCGATATGGTGTGACTTGTACTTTATTCTTGCATAGGACCTCATCTGTGTGTGGCTGATGTGGTGTGTTTTCTGTTAACAGGTGCGATGTTTTGCTTAAGGTCTGACACAAACAATATTAGATAGTGGATTTTACAACTGGTGGTACCGATTGTGCAGTGTATGTGGCACACTGCATGTTTTTGCAGTATGCAGTTTTACTTTTTATCAGCCTATAGAATTAAAAATAGTTTAGCATGTATTTTTTAAAGATGCATTTTAAATAAGAGTTCATTATATAAATGCAAACAAATCAACTTCACTCAAGGGATGCTTTTGGAAGAAGGGCAAACACAGTTAAAAAAGCTAAGAAAAATATTTTAGAAGATGTATTAAAACTGTCACATAGTGCCACCTATGATACACTGGGTTAAATATATAGAATTCAGCAAGATCCCAATTAAAAGTGAAAAAGCTATAATTGTTGTTATGTTCGATTGAAATGTGTTTCCTTTCAGTCTTTTTATTGAAAGAGCATTAAGTCATAGGTTCATAGATCAGTATTAGTCTAACTGCCCTTGAGGGACATTTTAAGCCCAGTTATCCCATTTGAAAATCAAACCTTGCACCTAGTGTTTATAAGATAAACACCTTAGATATTATACCAGCCCCAATCCAAAAGCTCATATAATAATGAGCATTTCTAAGTAATAGTACATTTTCAGGTTGTTGAATTTGTCTTAATTTTTTTTCTCCTTGTCTGTGTGAAATATGGTGGGCAGTGGTTTTGGTCTTTGGATCTACTCCACTTCTCACAAATAAAATTATGTAAATCTAAAAACTGATGACCGTGAAAAAGGCGCACACATATGAATCACTTCAAACAACTCACTAAGTGCTGCATAGCCACAAGCTTTTCAAAAGTGAATAAATAAAAGTACTTTCTTTGAGAATGAGGTAAGCATTTTAGCTAACAGTCAGATATTTATTTTATTTTATTTTACATTTGTTGACCGGGCTAGTCTAACTGGATACATGTCCATTTTCAGTAGAGGCCCGGGGAGATAAGCTCCAAGACAGATACAATAAACAATATAAAAGGTTGCAACAGTCAGACTTAAACATCTGTTGGTAATATAAAGTATGGTACTCATCATAAGCATAACTCAAATAGTAATAGGTAAATATACAAGCGATGTTACTATATACATATATACATCTATTTTAGTTGTCATGACATAGTCTTTGGTTTCTTAAGGGAAAGTCTATAAAGTTGAGGAGAATGCATTAGTGTAAGGGCGGAAAGTTAGTCAGGGTTAGTACAGGGGCATAACCAATGGGTATGGAGGAATAGTTTTAGCTTCTGTTTAAAAAGAGTTAATGAAGACAGAGAAATGAGTTCAGCAGGTAAAAGATTCCAGTGCTTTCCAACAGCATTAGAGAAGAGGGAGTCTCCTGCCAAGTTGTTGGTTTTGCAAGTATTGATAAGTATTTTGTTTGAGGAGTGTAAATTCTTAAGATTGTTGTAAGGGGTAATAATGCTAGCGAGTACTGGAGTGTTGGTGGGTTGGTAAAGGGTTTTATGGGCTATAGTAAGCTGGTGAAAAAGAACTTGGTTATGAAAAGAAATGTAAACTTGTACTGAGAAATCGGATGATGATGACTTTGAACAAATCACTTATAAGAAAGACAATCGTCTGTCTACAGGTAAATCTTAACTGCAGATCTCTCCTAACTAAAAGAATTAGAGCCCTAAGCTACACTGGCCGAATTTCCAGCAGATATCACAGGCCATAACATAAGTGCAGAACAAACTCTGATATCTGTCCATCACTAGCACAAGGATGGCTTTGTTGTCTTGACTGTGTTGTTCATTCAGCAATATAGTTTTTGCCTCTCCCTTAGGTTTATAGGTACTTACTAGGGTTACCCATTAAGTCATCCAATTTATGTTTGCATAGGGTAAGGGAAGTACTCTGCTTTATGCAGAGTAGAAGGCAGGTCCATAGGAGAGGTATTGTTTGTTTGTTCATTTGTTTTGGTAAACAGGGTAGAGCACTGATGCGAATGAATGTATTTCAGTCTCAGCTTGGATAAATATAAATGACAGTAGATACTTACCTATTTCTCAAGTATATTCTATTAATTTTGCAAAAAAGATTTAGGTCCCTTGAGCAGGTGTTGAATTTGTGTGTGTGTAATAGGTTTGATAGAAGAGGGGCCAATTGAGGCTCTATGTGAGGCAGTGGTCAACTCTAACAGGCTGTATGATACAGAGAAGAGAGAGAAATAAGGCTTTGGGATGGTCTGCATAATTTTATAATATAGGCCCTTTATTTTTTAGTGAGAAAATGTTGTGGTCATTCCAGATGTAACAAGTGTTTGGACAGGTACATACCAAAAGAAACGTTGTGTTCCATGATTTGCCTAGTTAGTGTTGAGTAGAGTGAAACATTTACATCCTTGGATCTGGATGCCAGATTTTTAGATGGAAGGTCTGTAATGTAAAAGGACTGTCTTGTAATAGTGACATGTGGTGATTGATTGGCAGCTCAGTATCAAATACTTTCTCAGATGCCTAACTAAGGGCTCGGTTTTCAGAAGGGTGTTTTCGTTGTGAAAGTTGCAAGGGGAGTCATGCTTGCAGAAGGATACAATTATACATTTAATGGTATTAAGTTTTAGTCCTTGATTTTGACACTATTTGTGTGGGACAGGCCTTCTTTTAGGATCCTGGTGTTCTCTGGGAAGTTTACGATTGCAACAGCTTTGTAGCTACAGACCCCTAACATTAGCTTTGACTTCTACAAAATAAATGTCAAAGAGGAGTAGCTGAAGGACTGAACCCTGAGGCACTCCACTAGTGATAGGTCTTTGGAGGATTTAAAGCTGGCCACCCTTACGTCTTGGATTCTACTTGTGAGACAGTTTGCTGAATTAAATGAGTTGCTTAATGATTAACATTTAGCTGGGTGAGTTTTATGTAAGTTCTTAGTGTGAGATGGTGTAGAACACCTTTTCTAAGGTCCAGATATGCAGTGTTCCCTGATTTGCCCTCATCCATTGCCTCAGTAACATTTTGAAGAAATTGACAAGGTTTAGTAGGCGGGACCTGTCTTTGATGAATCAGAACTGGTTTAGGTGAAGAAAGTGCAGGTTTTATATATATATATATATATATATATATATATATATATATATATACTACAAGAATGCATGGATCATGCTATCCCAAGCAAAAGGAGGAAGCTAGTACAGAAGAGAGTAAAATCCCAAGAGGGGAAGACATCCCTGATCAGTATCAGCAAGAAACTACGATCTCTCATAAAATCATCCAAGGCTAGCTTCGAAAGAAAAATTGCCAAGAACTCCAAAGATAACCACAAGGCATTCTTTAGCTATGTCAAGATTCTAAGTGGCAATTCCCAGATCTGCTTGGAGTTAGTGCAGAATGGCACAAAATACACTGAACTGACCGATATCCCCAACATCCTGGTAGATAGGTTCAGTGCAAACTTCACCCCCCTCTCACCCCCAAAAGGGCCCATAACCATACCAGAAGAATGTAGTGCCCCTGAAGTCACAGACACTCAGGTTAAAACAGCCCTCTCCAAAGCCAAAAACACAGCATCACTGGGACTGGATGGTGTCCCAGGCTGCGTCCTACACGAGCTCAAAGATGAATTAACCCCTCACCTAAACACACTGTTCAAACTCGGCCTCTCCACAGGCTACGTGCCCATAGAGTGGCGCACAGCAACGGTTATTCTGCTCCACAAAGGTGGAGCCATAACAGACCCTGGGAACTATCGCTCTATAAGCCTGACTAGCTTGGTCTGCAAGGCTATGGAGCACATCATCATGGATCTCATTAACAGAGACATTGGAAACCTCCAAACACTGCACCCTACGCAGTTCAGCTTTGTTAAGGGCAGATCATGCCTCCTAAACCTGGTGGACTTCTTTGAGACAGTTGCCAAGGCTATAGACGAGGGAAAGGTGGTCCACACAGCCTACCTAGACCTCGCAAAGGCCTTCGACACCATTCCCCATTCTGGTATTATAGACAAGCTCACCAGCCTGAACATAACCCCCTACATCACGAGATGGGTTGCCAACTGGCTCATGAACAGAACCCACATGGTAAGAGTTGCGGAAGCTAGGTCTGACTCTAAATCGGTTACAAGTGGCATTCCCCAGGGCTCAGTCCTAGGACGCCTCCTGTTCAGCATATACTTCTCAGAGGTACAGGCAAGCACAGGAGGACTGTGGCTGACCAAGTTCACAGATGACTGCAAACTAGGGGCTATAATTGAGACTCCGGCTGACACAGACATCCTCCAAAAGGGTCTCACTGAGACATATACCTGGTGTCAAAACCATGGCCTCAAGCTAAATGCCAAAAAGTGCATAGTCATTCCGTTTGGAAAAAAACAAAGTACCCACAAACTACCACATAGGTGATAGCCCCCTAAATACGGAAGACGAAATAAGGGATCTGGGGACCCAAGTAGATAGTAATCTCTCCTTTGATAATCACATTGCCAAAGTGGTTAGAAAATCCTATGTGGCCCACCTAATCACAAAAGGGTTTGCATCCAGATCAAAAGAGGTCATTGTGCTCCTCTACACATCACTCATTAGACCCATCATAGAGTACAGTGCCCTATTTGGGATGTACCTTACAAGACGCATGCAACAGCTGGAAAGACAACAGAAGTACCTCAGCAAGAGGATCACTGGCCTCAAACAGATGCCCTATGCAGCTCGACTGAAGAAACTCCAGCTGTACTCTGTTGCATACCACCTAATCAGAGGTGATCTCTGCCTGACATACAAGGCCATGTCCAACCCAGAATTGATGGACATGCTCCACCTAAAGAAAACCATATCCCCTCGAGCCACACGCTCTAGGGATCTAAACCTCACCACAACAATAAATAGGACATGCTGGAGGGATAGATTCCTGTCCCAGAGACTTCCCATGCTCTGGAACAAGATTCCAATCTACATTAGGCAGAGCTCCTCACTAACAGTCTTCAAGAGAAACCTTGATGAGTGAATGGGAAACAGGAAGTTTA
Source organism: Protopterus annectens (assembly GCF_019279795.1). Classification (NCBI taxonomy): domain Eukaryota; kingdom Metazoa; phylum Chordata; order Ceratodontiformes; family Protopteridae; genus Protopterus; species Protopterus annectens. The sequence goes on from NC_056726.1 coordinate 966,748,452, forward strand.
CCCCGGGGATCACTTCAGTGGATCTGCTGGACAGAGGCACAAGGAACTGATCTAAGGGGGTGGCGAAAGCCAACACATTCCGGCTAGGCTTATAAATGCCTTTGGGCAGATAGCCTAGTACCTACCTATGAACCTATTAGTTCCTTAATGGTCCTTTTCATAGCCTTACAGATGAGATTGTCAGGCTCGTGGGTCTGTAAATACCAGAGTCCATTGAAATTCACCCTTTGTGCAGGGGAAATGCTGTTGCTGTCCTTCATTCATCCAGCACAAAGCCTGTTTTGAGGCCAGTGTTGAATAACTGCTGTAGGGGATCTGACAAGCCATGTTTCAGCTCAGTTTAGCTATGATCTTGGGATATTTTAAGGGATTGTAGATGTATGTGGGGTGAAGTTAGGTTTGAATTTGTTGACCATTAGATTGGTTATGTACTCTTGTATTATTTAGTACTAACTGTGTGCAGTTCTGGCGTCGTTTCTGAAGTTTCTAACAGCTGAGGAAGACTTTGTGGTTATTGTTCACTTAGGTGACTTTACCTTATCTGGCTTTAGTTGATTTGATCAGGATTTGGAGTTCCTTCCTTTGTTTGGCAAGAGTGTTTTTGGCTTCTTGAGAGTTAGATTTGTTTTTGTGCAATGAGGTTTTCTTTTCTTATAGTCTGCCTATGTTAGGATTCCACTATAAGGGTTTGTTTTTGAATTTGGCATTGTATTTACTTCAGAAGAAGACAGATGCATCTCTGCAGCTATTTGTGTGTGCCTAGAATTTGGCAGTAAAGGATTGTGCATAAACAATGGGGTCATCAAGGTGGAGGGAGTTTTTGAGTTTACAGGTCATCTTTCAGTTTTAGTAGATTAGCCTTTGCCTAGTTTCTAAAAACAGAGGAATTGAAGGATGCTTCAAACTTCAGTCTTAATGGTGGAGATGACTAACCTGTGGTACAAGTTGACTAGGGAGGAGGTTACAGTAATTGGGGAACAGTGCTTTCCATGTTGGTTCAAACCAAGTCCAGGATTTTATCACCCCTGGTTGGAGTGCAAACTAACTGTTCCAGAGAATTTGTACTGATGAATCCAGAAATCTCTATGCATACATGATTAAGGATATACAGGTATCCCAGTTTATGCATGGCTGGAGGGAGGGTCCTGTAGTTAGCTATGATATGGTAAGGGGCTTTGTTCATAGTAAGCTGAATGGACATGGCGAAGTACCAGGTCTTTAAAGAGACCACAGTTGCACCTAAGCAAAATTTCACATATACCCGCCAATGACTTTGTCTTCCTGCTATTGGCTAGCTATCTCCTCATACATTTTTCTGTCAACACATTTACAGCTTCTAGTTTCTTGGCATGGGAATAGTCACTGGTTTTGTAATCACAAGCAAAGCAGTTACAGTTGTTGTTTCACTTGTTTGGAATACATTTCACATCTTTTGTGTAATTGTTGTATTTCCCAGCAGAAGTGAGTTAAAAAGTTCATATACTTTTAAGAAATTGTTTAGAAAAAAGTTACAAATTCTCACATCTTTTCATGCCACTGAAAAGCACTTACTGCAGATTCAGTCGTACATGTTTAATTTTTGTATTGCAGGTTGCATAAGGCTTAATTGTGGCTCACAGATCTATTACATTCTGACTCAGTCAGCAGTGGCTGATATATTATTAAATGTTACAGTCTGGAGACATCCAAGACAGTAGCACACCAGACAGCAGGTTGGTTAGAGCTCACCCAGTTTGAAAACTGAAAATATTAAAAAAGCCAGGAAAAGTTAACAATTTGGGTAAAATTCAATTACTGGTAAGTCAGTATGCTATCTGGATGTCATTAAAGAAGAAATTTAGAAAAAGAGAGAGAAAATTATGTAGAAAATGAGAAGGAAAACTGTGGGAAGAACCTTAACAGCTCTTCATCATAAAAGCAGTTCATGTTTCAGCTTTATTACAGAGATGCCTTCCAGTAGTGCAGAGGAAAAATAAATCAAATGCGCTGTGAGGTATTTAAAATAAGTGAGGCACTGGAGAAATATATAAAAGCAAATGACAACAGCTTTAAATAGTTATTCAGATGTTCTGATTAAAACTGCAGCAGTCAATGACTGCAATGAAATGAAGACTGACTGAATGAGGCTTCTCAAAAAGAAGTGTTTAAAAGATGCTAGAGTTATAAGACAGGTCATGCAGATAACCAGAGAAACTGAAAGGAATAGATTGCATTGATTTCATAAACATACAAATAAAAAAAATGGAACTGGTATTCCACAGCAAGATGTGTTACTTGAGAGGTCACATCATGTTTATGTTCCAAACAGGTCATGAGGAAGCAGCAAAGACCTACATTAGTAAAGATGCAGTCATCCCAGCAGAAATAACTTATCCTGGAAAAACTCACATATAAAGGAAAACTATTAAAACTGGGTACACAGTTGTGTTTATGGACAGTGATTGTTCACTGTACACCATTCCCAAGAAAAACACATTTATCCCTGCAGTCAAGGTATGTCAAGAGGCAGGTATGAAGTTGAAGTTGGTCTTTCCAGCTGTCTTCTGAATATTTTTCCTAGAGGATCAAATACAATTTTGAATGCAGAACAAGCCAGGAGTCTGAAAGGGGACACTACTTCTCATTCTTCTAACAGTAACAAAATCCCCAAAGAGAATTTGGGAGTGAAACTTTAATTCATTGTTCCAAATAAAAATATTTGAGTTACTGAAAAAAGGCCAGGCATTAGCTAGAAGAGGTATGAGTACCTTGTACTTAAACCAGAGTCCAATGTTGGGAGGTAGAGATGATGATGATGAGGAAAACCAGCGGTAATATGAAATGAGTAAGTGTGAGAACTGTAAAGTGCAGTTTCCATAGTATGTAGTTTAGACACAAGATCTGTGTTTCTGCAAGGGGTGGCTTGAAAGGTTTGATCGTTTTAAACTTCTGGTAGGACTCTAAAGAAGAATAATCCCCACTTTATCATTAATGTTTATAAAGACAAAGGAAGCTGAGTAAGTAATGTTCTTATTAATAATTTTATCTTAACTGAATAAGTAATGTTCTTATTAATTTTATCCTACATTTTTTATGTAAATTACATATTATATTTTAAAGTTCTGTGTTGTATGCAGAGGCATCCTAAATGGGAGGTGGTGATGTTAAGTTAAGAAAGTACTTTTTTAACTGTATTGTATCCATACTTTCATAGGTGTTTAATAGGCTAATGACACAAGGGCCTTTTTAAACCTAGCCATGCATCCCAAATCTCTGACAAGTTCTGGTACCCTTGATAAGTGTAAGCAGGGGATTGGGAGATGAACCATTTGCAGGTTGCCTGTGTCCATTAGAGACATAGGTACCAAGCCAGGGATGAATTTCCTATTCCCCATCCAATTATCCAAGTTACACTTGAATTAGGTTGGGAGGAACTCTGCTTCCCATGGATGGGGAGCCTGTTCCAGAGAATGGGTAGTCTATGGTATGCATTCCTATCTCTCCAGCACGTCCTAGTTGTCATAGGCAAGATTTAAGTTTTTATAACGGTAGTTCTGGTGCTGTTTGATTTGAGGATATGTAGAAGGTCCATCAGAATGGGGTCTGACAATGCCCTGTATGCCAGGCATAGATCCCCCCTTAGCCTGTAGGAGACATAATGCAGAGATAGGGCATTGAGGTGGTCTGCATAGGACATTTTACTTGCACCATGTATTCTTTTAGTGAGGAACATCTATGGACATTCCTTTTGTTGGATATGCCTGGTTAGGTACATTCCAGAGGGAGCATTGTACTCAGTGATAGGTCTGATGAATGCTGAATACAGTAGAATAATGACTTCCTTGGACCTAGATGCCATACCTTTGTTTATAAGTTACACAACAGAAAATGATTTCCTTAGTACTGCAGACACATGATGGTTAAATGCCAGATTACTGTCTGTATGTGTCCCTATTTCCCTGACTACTGGGTCAACTTTAAGGGGTGTGTTGTGAATTTGATAGTTACCAAGGGTGAATGACTTCTCGAAGGTACTATTATGCATTTCTTGGCATTTAGTTTTAGTCTATGGCTTTGACACCAGTGATTTGTCTGTGTCAGCCCTTCCTGGAGAACATTTGTGTTAGTGTGGGATTCAAAAACTGCTCTAAATTTGGAATCATCTGCAAATTTAATCAGCCAGAGACCATTGACATTGGCCTTGACTTCAGAGAAGTAAATGTCAAAAAGGAGTGGTCCAAGGACTGATCCCTGATGGACTCCACTTGTGACTGGCCTCTTTGATGAGGTGAACTCCCCAATTCTAACTTCCTGGGTCCTGTCTGTGAGCCAGTTGGCTATCCTACTGGATGACGTATAGGTTTCTACCCAACCTCTTGAGTTTGTCAACAATGCCCAAGTGGGGTATTATGTCAAATGCCTTGGCTAGGTCAAGGTATGCAATGTGAACGATTTGTCCCTCATCCATTGCTTTGGTGAACTTCTCAAAGAATTCCACCAGGCTGAGTAGGCATGATCTGCCCTTGAAATCACATTGGTTTGGGACCAGTGTCTGAAGGTTTACTAGATCGTTATTGATCATTTCCATGATGATCCTTTCCATGGCTTTGCATATAAGACTAGTGGATTTGTAGTTTCCAGGGTCTGTAGGTGACACACCTTTATGCAGAGGGAATGTCTGTTGTTCTTCTTTCATGTGGCACAAAGCTTGTTTGGAGGCTACAGTTAAATAGCAATTCCCGATGCCCTTATAGGTCATGTTTCATATTATTTAGAAGGCATCCTGGGGTAGTGTTCTTCATAGGTTCATAGGTTTATAGATTAGTACTAAGCTAACTGCCCTTGCGAGCCATTTTAAGCCTAGCCAATTATCCCTTGAGACTCAAACCCTGCACCTTGTGCTTGCAAGGCAAACGCCTTAACCATTAGGCCACCCTCCCAACCATTCTTGGCCTTTGAGCATTAAGGATCTGTTCCCTAGTGATAGCAGGGGGAGTTGTATTTCCTGAGGGAAGGTTGGGGGGGGAGAGAGGGGTAAAGTTGGAGCTGAATTTGTCTGCCAGTAGGTTTGCTATATCATCTGGCTCAGTGTAAGTGCCTCCATTTGCAGTGAGCTCTGCACACAATTCTGTATTGTCTTTGAGGTCATAGTTGAAGAATGCCTTGTGGGTTGTCCTTTGTGTGGGATGGCAAATTTACCTCAAATTTGGCTCTGGTAGACTTTGTCCTCTGAGTTGTTTGTTTAGTTTGAGAGTGCTTTTAACTTGCTAGGTGCTCCACCTCCTTATTTTTGCCATGATTTTCTTCCTTCTGTTATGCAGTGTATTGATTTTGTGATTCCTGCAGGGTGGCTTGTGTTTTGAGTTAGTTCTGTACTTTTTCCTGGTGGGTACATCTGCCTCTATGCAGCTATTAATGTGTTTGTATAGGGTTTCTGTGAACAGTTCTGCATGGGGTTTAAGGGGGCTTGCATTTTTGCCAGGTTATCACTTAGTAGCAAGAAGTTAGCCTTAGAGTAGTTCCTGAATATTCCAGGGTTAGCTGGGGATCCAGGTTTTATTTTTATTTCAAAGGAGACCATTTGTGGTCTGACCTTACCAGGGAAGACATTACACTAGGGGATGTGCAACACTCTCCCATATTAGTGAGAACCAGGTCCAGTGTGGTTGCATCTGGTCCAGGGAGCTTGTGGTTACAAAATCCAGGAATCTGTGTGCCTGCACATTTGGTGTTGTATAGGATTCCCAGTTAATAGTGGGGTAATTAAATACACTCATGAATATTGTATTAGTTGGATGCTGAGTGTTTCCAGTAAGTTTAAATACATGGTATGGGTTTCCTGGGTCGTAGAGGGGGACCTATAGCTTGCAAGGTAGTGGTATTGAATTTTGCCTGTGGTGATTTGAACATGGAGTAGCTGAAGTGCATTGTCCTGTTTGACCAGCCTTGAGGTATATTTATCTTTATTTGAAATTAAGACACCTCCACGTTTAGTCCCTGTTTGTGTAGTAGATTGTCTAAATGTGTGTAAGGCATTATAATCTTGCACTGTCTGTGCTGTCCACAACTTTAAACCATGTCTCAGTGACTGCACATACATCAGCATTCTCTAGGGTGAAGAGAGCTTCTAGGGAGTGTAGTTTTTGTTTAGATGCCTAGCATTGAGCACTAATACCTTTTTCTTGGTTTTGATTTGCTGTGTGGGAAGTACTTTCAGTTTGGCATTGCCTAAATAAGGCACTATGGGAGAAGACAGTGTTTTAGCTAATATTTGAAAACCTGGACTGGAAAAATGCAGACCATCTCTGGCAAAACAGTGTGGTCTGTTGACCATCTCCTTCCATGCTGACAAATATTGCACCCTTTAGAATGACATCAGAAACTAAGCCAGTTATTAGTCAGTCATCTTTTGCCATATTGTGGCATAATCCTTGGGGAAGATAAAATGCTGCGCATTGCTAGGCTTGTGCCAGCCTGGGTCACACATTGTGAGACCTCTGTGGTGTCTCTGTCCATATAGTCTAGAGAGGTACGTCTCAGGTCATTCAAATCCACATGGATTATGACTGAGTCATACTGGTACTTGTGGTCCATTGACCTGAGTGCATGTGTAATGTGGCTGATCCTAGCCCCTGATAAGCAACTGACTGTGACTTTCCCCTTACTCATCCTGGTGAGAGGGACATCAGTGTGTCTCACAATGGAGTCTCCAATGACCAGAATGTTGGATTGTATGGTGGCTTGCTTTATGGACTTAGCAGTAGGGGCTCCATGAGATATGGCTGTATGTGTTAATTTGGGTGATTTGAAAGAGTGCATTTGGTGCTGCTGAAGATATTTATTATATGTACTTTGTCTAAGTGGTCTTTGGGGTTTAGGAAGGTTACATTTAAGTGCCTCAGCATATGTGGGTTTATATGTCTGCTTTGAGTTGTGTGTGGTGGGTGCAGCGTGTGTACTACTGACAACCTTATTGACATTAGGAGTAGTTTTATGTGAGAGCTTTGCCTCCAGTGATATTGTATAAATGCATCTCTTGCATACCATTTCAATTTGTTTGAGAATTAACTAGTGTCCATAAACATGAGGCAATTTCTACTTGTCTGAGGATGCACATATCCACTAAGCTGGTAGCGAAGATGGTGAAAAAGTTCATATACATGGCACCAGACTCTTTTTTTTATTTATTAGACAGTTGGAGTAAGAATTTAGTAACCCAAGACCACCATTATGAAGCTTTTGTCTATGTCTCAATGACACCAAGGAACTCTTTAGTGGGTCACTTTCACAGTAGGGAAATCCAGAATGAAGATATCAATCTCTTAAATTCAGGAAGCAGCTCAGTCACTGAGTAAGACCTTGATTCCCCACATTGTCTCCCAGATAAAACACTGGGCTTGCCTGGGATTTGAACCTAGGACCTTACACACCCTAAGTGAAAATTGTACCCCTAGACCACAAGATAAATTCTAGAAAATGGAACCTACTTCCTCCCTATATCCATACTCCAAAAAAAACACTCCTCCTTCAAGTCTTTGCTCCATTCATACCTCTCCCCTAATTGGGAATGCTCCTGCTCTCAACCCTCCTAACCCCCTACGACTAATTTAGCATACCTCAGCCTAGGTGGCTATGCTACCTGCTATATAGACATAACATATCTTCTTCTCTTTACACATTTTAAACTGCCTGTGTAATTTAATGGTTTTGTATAAAATTATCTTCTAACTGCTAATGACTTTGTGTTTGTACTTATTGTATTAACTGTTACATTGCATATTGTAGATAATTGTACTTTTAGTCTCAGGAGGTGTTACTGATTTATCTCTTGGCAGTATTTATTGTCTGATTATTGTATGTACTATATCTTGCTGAATTTTTTAATACTTTTACTGTGGAGCTTTTCTCCTTGGGCCTCCATTGAAA